>NC_134484.1:348971206-349346206 GCF_040206685.1 Ascaphus truei
CATACACACTCCCACCCCCACATACACACACTCCCCCCCCCCCACATACACACACTCCCCCCCCACATACACACACTCCCCCCCCCCACATACACACACTCCCCCCCCCACATACACACACTCCCCCCCCCACATACACACACACTCCCCCCCCACATACACACTCCCCCCCACATACACACACTCCCCTCCCCCCCTCATACACACTCCCCCCCACATACACACTCCCCCCCACATACACACTCCCACCCCCACATACACACACTCCCCCCCCCACATACACACACTCCCCCCCCACATACACACACTCCCCCCCCCCACATACACACACTCCCTCCCACATACACACACTCCCCCCCCACATACACACACTCCCCCCCCCCACATACACACACTCCCCCCCCCACATACACACACTCCCCCCCCACATACACACACTCCCCCCCACATACACACACTCCCCCCCCACATACACACACTCCCCACCCCACAAACCCACACTCCCCCCCACATACACACACTCCCCCCCACATACACACACTCCCCCCCCCCCACATACACACACTCCCCCCCCACATACACACACTCCCCCCAACACACACACTCCCCCCCCACATACACACACACACTCCCCCCCCCCCACATACACACTCCCCCCCACATACACACTCCCCCCCCACATACACACTCCCCCCCACATACACACTCCCCCCCACATACACACACACACTCCCCCCCCCACATACACACTCCCCCCCCACATACACACTCCCCCCCACATACACACTCCCCCCCACATACACACTCCCCCCCCACATAAACACTCCCCCCCCACATACACACACTCCCCCCCCCACATACACACACTCCCCCCCACATACACACACTCCCCCCCCCCACATACACACACTCCCCCCCACATACACACACTCCCCCACCACATACACACACTCCCCCCAACACACACACTCCCCCCCCCCGCACACACACTCCCCCCCACACCCCACACACTCCCCCCCCAAAGCCCACACAAAGTGGAGAACAGCGACGGACGGAAGAGGGACAGAAGAAAGGCCTGCTTTTTGAGCCTCGCGATCGCGCACCACCACTGCCCGCCCCCACGCCCATCTTCCGCAACATGCGGACCGGGGGCAAAGGGAGCGCCAAGGGTGCAAGGGGGGGGGGCGCAGAAAGGGGGTGAGCGGCAAGGGGGGGTGAGCGGCAAGGGGGGGGCGCAGAAAGGGGGTGAGGGCAAGGGGGGGGGCGCAGAAAGGGGGTGAGCGGCAAGGGGGGGATGAGCGACAAGGGGGGGGTGGGCGCAGAAAGGGGGTGAGCGGCAAGGGGGGGGGGCGCAGAAAGGGGGTGAGCGGCAAGGGGGGGGGCACAGAAAGGGGGTGAGCGGCAAGGGGGGGGGCGCAGAAAGGGGGTGAGTGGCAAGGGGGGTGAGCGCCAAAGGGGGTGAGCGGCAAGGGGGGTGAGCGCCAAAGGGGGTGAGCAGCAAGGGGGGTGAGCACCAAAGGGGGTCAGCAGCAAGGGCCCACGCCCATCTTCCGCAACATGCGGACCGGGGGCAAAGGGAGCGCCAAGGGTTCAAGGGGGGGGCACAGAAAGGGGGTGAGCGGCAAGGGGGGGGGGTGAGCGGCAAGGGGGGGGGCAGAAAGGGGGTGAGCGGCAAGGGGGGGGCGCAGAAAGGGGGTGAGCGGCAAAGGGGGGGCGCAGAAAAGGGGTGAGCGGCAAGGGGGGGGGGGCGCAGAAAGGGGGTGAGTGGCAAGGGGGGTGAGCGCCAAAGGGGGTGAGCGGCAAGGGGGTGAGTGCCAAAGGGGGTGAGCGGCAAGGGGGGTGAGCGCCAAAGGGGGTCAGCAGCAAGGGGGTCAGCGCCTCTACTTCGGGTCCCTGTGGCTGTCCACCCGGCGGGGGACATCGCGCAGCAGGCAGAGGAGCGGGAAGGCAGAGACACACTCACCGTGCGCTCTGCACAAAGCGGAAGCCCCGCCCCCAGCTTCCTCTGACCTGCCTGCGACCAATCCCCTGCATCCCGGCCGGCATTCTAAGTCCCGCCTCCTTCATTCAAACCCATGCGGCCCTTCATCCAATCACCTGGCAGCATTCACTCACAGAATACTTACCAGCTGCCGCATCCTCTTCACCGCCGTAACCGGGACACCTTGGGTGGGCCGCACAGATACTCGTTGTGGGTCGCATGCGGCCCGCGGGCCGCGAATTTGACATGCCTGGTGTACACATAAAAAGTATAAAAATACCACTGGTGAGCACATTCATGCCACAGACAGGTCTGTGTAATACGTAAAGCTGTTAATACAGCAGGTATAGGCTTATAGGGGTCCATGCTAAATTGGACAAAAAGCAAAAAGTTACACACTGTGTGCTCATTTGAATGTCAATACCCAGAATCCCTGGCTGCAGTAGAAGCACTGTATTCTAAGATATGGGTGCGCAAACTGGGGGGCGTGCCCCCCAGGCGGGGGCACAGGATTTTCTTGGGAAGGGGTTGCAGAGGCCCTGTGCTCTTCCCCTAAGCATTTAATAAAATGCCGGGGATCGGGTGAGGCCTCTGTAACTGAACTTACCGAGGTTCAGCCGGCTTCAGATGATGCGTTGACATGGCAATGCAGCCTCAAATGATGCCAGCGGGGTCATGTGACATCACATGACCCAGCTGACGCCGACAGATGGGTAAGGGGGGTGCGAGCACCGGGGGAGTGGATGCAGGGGGGCGCAGCATCAGAAGTTTTGCTGACCTGTCAGACTTGTGAATGTGCTCACAAGGGATATTTTGATTTTCTATACACTGTACGGTAGAGGGTATTTCTTTATCACTTTATCACTTTTTCACTCACCATAACTTATTTGGTTTCTGGTTATAGCCACTACCACTTTTAAGATAAATAAAGTTGAAACAACTGGGTGTGAGTACAGTAGGTTTGTTGGCAATGCTGTGTAATGCAGCAGGCATAAGCTTATAAGGGTCCATGTTGAAATAGACAAGAAGCAAAAAAGTAACATACTGTGAGTGCTCATTTGCATGCCATTACCCAGAAACACTAGCTATGATGGAAGTATTGGATGCTGAGAGGTACTGGGGAGAGGCAGGTTAGTGGACCGGTCTGAGACAGGCAAAGTGTTCACAAGTGGTATTTTTATTTGCTGTTTACATTAAGAAAAATCCTTCAAGTATCGGAATTTCAAAGTGACACATTCTCTTGGATTGGAGAAATGTTGTCCCAAGTGACTAAAATGGCCTATAGATTACAGAAAATGATAATTGAAAACATATTTTCCAGCACATCCTATAAAACGTAAATGCAAAATCTTAAAATGTATCCCTCACCTAACCTGTGGGCCTCGATTTGTACCAGAAAAATAGGTCACAATTAGTGATGTCCAAACTGGTCGCATTTTAGTCTGCATGTTTTTTCACAAATTATGACCAAAATCACAAACTTTTCATAGTTTTTTTTTTTTAAATAAGAAAAGAGTGCAAAATGTCCAGAATTTTTGGGTGAAATATCACCATTTCACCTTGTTCGTGTGACATGGCATGTTACCCTGCAAAATGTTTTGGCCAATCTTTGCCATTATTGCGCCACAAAACTAAGAAAAAGCTATAAAACATTAAAAGTATAAGAACTTAGTTATTTTAATAAAGTAGCATAAATAGATTAATGTAAAATTTGGTACAGGCCAGATCGGCCACAGGCTGAGAACTAGGGGCCATATGCAGCCCTTATGCCATAAATTGACTAAAACTAATACAAAATGTTTTGTGCCTTTTGTGGAGCTGAGAACATCTAACACTGTAAACCTTGCACAGCACTGATTTATCTGAAAATCCTTAGGGGGCTGCTCATTGGACGAGCGTGACTGTCTCACTGCTGGAAATACTTGTGACCTCGGTTTCCTGGAGAAGAGGGACCATGACAAATTATGGCCACAAGGAAAATCAGTCACATTATCTCTATAACTTGATATTTCAGCCTTTACTTATTTTTTTCCAATATCCATGTTCTCATAAATATAACAGAATAACAATTATACTTTTGGTTCTACCCTCTGCTTCTTTATTGCAACATTGATTACTTGTAGATCATAATAACCTTAATAAATAAAATATTCAATATTCCCATTATATGGGGTCCCTATTATTACGTTACTGTATAACATTTCTGTTTCTCTTTGTTCCTTTTTCATCTTGATACAGTATATCATTTTCCCAGGCCATCTGTTTCTTGCGAAAATTGTGGAGATATATAGTTCCAAATCTTTTTTCCTTTTGTATATATATCTCAAAAATGAATAGACGATACCGTACTGTGGCTAACCAAATGCTTTTATTTGTGCGAGCTTTCAAGATACACTGAACTCTTCTTCCGGTGATGGTACATTGAATAAAGCAAGCAAGGAAAAACTTAAACATAGTGCATATACTGTAGGAATGTTATTTGCGACTAAAACCTAACACCACCCCTGTGTAGTGTGCGATTTATGACTTGAGGTGTTAAATAGTCCCTGAATGTTAGTGATGTAAGAGTGTGTGTGTGTATGTAAATATAAATAGGTATTATTATTATTATTATTATTATTATCACTATTATTGTTATTATTATTATTATTATTATTATTATTATTATTATTATTTTTATAGTTACAGGGAGAATGAGTGGCTCAGTGAGTAAAGACACTGACTGACACTGAGATTGTTGCAGGGGAGCCTGGTTCAATTCCCGGTGTTGGCTCCTTGTGACCTTGGGCAAATCATTTAATCTCCCTGTGTCTCAGGCTCCAAAATAAAAAACATAGATTGTAAGCTCCATGGGGCAGTGACCTGTGCCTGCAAAATGTCTCTGTACGGCGCTGCGTACAACTAGCAGCGCTATACAAGAACATGCTATTATTATTATATTATTAAATAGGTAAAGAGCCCACAGTGTATACAGTGCTTTACAGTGCTGTGGAGTGGGAGTGTATATTAATGGTGTGGGTAGGTGTGGAAATGTAAGAGGCTGTAGCAATACTAGAAGTGTGTGTACATACTATGTGGTCCCTATTGGTGTACAGGGATGGAATTACATAGAGACAGCTGTGTATATATATATATATATATATATATATATATAGCACAGTATGTATGGACATGGACTTTAGCACTCATGGAAAGAGAGTTCTCTCATGTCAGTAGTGGCTCATAATCCCTGCAGCCCATCGGGAACAAGATTCATGCAACTTTGTAACATCGTAACAAGATTTACACACAGCGGCAGAACAAAGGAAGCAGCTCCGGCGGAGTAACAGCGGTTGCGAGAAGCGCTCTACGGGAACCAAGATCACATGTGGGATGTGAGTGATTCCTGTGGTTTAACTCATCCCCTATATATTTGCCCCGTCCCAGTAAGTGTATTTTAAGTGTAATTGTAAACCAATGTGTGTGTGTTCTTTTCTGTAAATAAGTCACAATTTATTTTATCTCTTCACTTTGCTCAATCAAAGGATCTGGGTATAAATGTATTAAAAGTGCTGGTCTCCGGTGACAGGCTTTTTTCTGGTTGCTATAAATATAGGGAAACAAAGGAGAACAAAAGTATTTGTGCTCCAAAAAGAAAATTCACTTGTGTGCACACTATGTGTGTATAAAATGTAACTTTTAATAGGTGTACTTAAAACATATATTACCGTAACACTAAATATAAACCTTTAAAAATAAATTAAATGATATGTACACATGCACCAGAGTTAGCCTCACATGTAAAATAAGTTCCAGTATATAGTTATAACTGTAACCTGAGAGGCTAAACAAGGTGCAACCAGGCAAGGTGAGTCAGAGTGACCCTAAATTACAATCAAGAGCACAATAAGTGTGCAGCCAAGAAACTGTGGCAGAGAAGCGGCTACAATATATTGTAATAGTGATGTGTATAAAGCCAACTCTGCCAGTTGAAATGTTGTAAAATATTGGCTATGCTCATAAGAAATGCCCAACAAGTGTTTATATTTAGTGTTACGGTAATATATGTTTTAAGTACACCTATTAAAGTTAAATTTTATACACACATAGTGTGCACACAAGTGAATTTTCTTTTTGGAGCACAAATACTTTTGTTCTCCTTTGTTTCCCTGATTCACTTCAATTCACAGTCGCACCTATTGTTCCTTATAATTATCGTTATTTATTATTCATCCACATCACAGTTAGTATAATTTAGTTGATCACTCCCTATCCCTCCCCTCCTTCTTTGTTTGCTATAAATATATACTCAAAGTTTTTATTGGTAAGTTTTAAAACACTAACTGAAATAAAACATACAAAACAGTACAGTACAATGGTATCGGGGAAATAATAATGGGGTGGAAATATCAAGAAGGGGAGGGGTGGCACATTCATTTGTACACAGTAATATTTACATGTCAATTCTAGCAAGTACATCTTAAAAATATGACATTTACTGGTAGGGCTACCTTATACAGGGCAATTTGTCTCTAAAGCAAGGGTTACAAATGGGTCTTTGAATTGTCCCCCGGTGAAATGGGGGGGGGGGCGGGGGGAGGCGGGAGTCGCCATCCCAAATGCCCTCATAAGAGAATTGTGTGCTGGTTGAGACCTGGGATCACTATGTGTGCGATCCATGGTTACCAAACTCTCTGAAATGTAGCATATTAGTAAGAGTCATTAACTAGACAAGTCAATCTCTCCATCTGGCAGATTAACCAGATTTTGTTTCTAATTTTAGCTATGGCGGGTATGCCTTTCTGTATCCAGAGGGCCGCTACCTCTATCCCAGTGACTATTGCCACGTTCAAAATAAGTTTATTTTCCACCCGGGATAGGCCAATTAGGGGTCTACTAATTAGAGTTCCAATTTTTTTTTATGAAATTGCCTCTGGTTAATTGTCACTCAATTACCAAAGACTCTCAAAGCTGCCTTCAGTTAAAGTTCTTTCAAGACTTCAGCTGTCTCACACTTTAATCTTGTTCGTAACTGTCACATACGCCCATACCATATAATGTCTATAACTGAACATGGAAATGTCTGGAAATATAACATATAACCTCTGTTCATATATAATGTATTGTCAACATAACTGAGCGCTGAACGGCGTAAAAGTTAACATGCAGGACGAAGGTCCCTTGTTTAAGATGTTCAACTGTTTTTTATTTCTTCAGCCTTTTCTTATATAATGAACTTTATGTCATAGATAGTATTTTTTTTTTTTTTTTTTTTTTTAAACCTACATTTTTCTTGTTAGAAAAATTCTGCAGGAAACCCGTTGATTAGATGTATCTGCATGTGGATTTCTTCTACTGTGAATGCTTGACAATTAGATTTCAAAGCGAGAGCAATTATTGAATGAAGGGCAGGCAATAGAAATGTACTCTTGGAAGCTGCACAGATTATGCAACAAAACAATATTAACAATACTACTGTATGACTCCAGTCCAGCTAGGTATATCTCATTTTAATTGATTGAAGTGACACATTGACCTTCATCTGGGAGAAATGGTTTATTTAGGAAAATATATAATTTATGAGGAGGACAATTCCTTGCAAAAAAATTGGCACTTATAGTGTGGTTATTAACCTAAGGATAGGGTAAGAGTAAACTAGGAAGTCTCCACTTTCACTTGTATCAGGATTAACAAAAACAAAAGTAAAGTCCTCATTTACCAAAATACTCCGTTTGTTTGACAATTGTTAACATTGAGATTCTTGGCAGTGTAAGAGTTCCTGAAACAGACCGGAGTGTGAGACTTTTCCTGCAGGCTCATGATTTATATTACAATCAACTTGCACAAGTTCAAATAAAAGTCTTGGGGAATAGAGATGTTTCATACCAGATTTAAGTTACTCATGAGAGTTAGGAAGATATATGTACAGGAGGAAAAAGGGCATTCGACAATATTTTTTTATTTTTTATTTTGACACAATTGAGATAAACTATGGAAACGAGAGAAGAGAAGATAGGAGGTTGGGGAGAGACGAGAGTAGCAGCTATTGGAAAGGTCAAAAGGCTCAGAGGATTTAGACGTTTATATATTTTTGTTACTGCATTAAAATAAATGTTTGAAAGTATTTCAAAACATTCCAACCACTGGGGCATAATTCATTGATGATATAACATACTGAAAGAAGTCATTTACAATGTAAGCCCATACGCAGCCTGTGCATGCCTTCCCTTTAAATTTCCAATATGCTCATCATTTCTAGCAACTTCAGTTGATGCATCTTCACATTTCCACAATTCCTGGCTAAATATAATTGCCTAGAGACCTTTCCTGTAAGCATCCTGCAAAATGTGAAGCAAAAAGTTATGGTGCTATTGTTCCTAGCACAAGGTTGAATTAAAGGATCTGTGTTGCTGCTGCTGTTCTGCTTAGCAAAAAGCTGGGATTGGTTCTTAGCAGGGCTTCCTTGTTAACCTCATCAGGACCCTGTAACCTCAATGATGCTAATGTCATTCCATTGATGTCGACGGAAGGGGAGGGTGCTCCTCTTATGTGCATACTGTGGTCAGTGCTAGAATGGACAGTTTATCGCAATCTACCCCTAGGAAATGGGTATGTTACAATAGTCACTGGCATGCTAGCTCTTATATCTGATCAGAAAGGTTATTAATTACACATTACTTTTTGTTTTCAACCCTCCCTGCAATGTCTTGATATCTCTTGTCCCCTCTTCCCTACCTTACTCTCTCCTCCATCATGCCCTGCTCCTCTTTGCACTCTCTCCTTTTCTCTTTTTACACTCCCTGCCTTACTATGTCTGCTCCTCTCTGTGCACACTACACCCCCTCCTCTCCTACTTATCTCATCCTTTCCTTCCTGTCTCTCTGTAGCCTAGGGATCTCCTCATCAACCTGCTCCTCGCATTGGCTAAAATAGCCATTTATAAGACAAAGAAGCAACATTTGGAGGGGGAGGTCCCAATAAACATTGTGGCCATGTTCTGGGCGCTGGTGCACTCCCGTATCCGTGCAGAGTACATGTAGGCCGAGTCCGCTGGGATGGTCACAGAGTCCACCTCCCAGACGGCATCAGGTGAGGTGCTCTGCTCGGTTTACCTCATCTTGGATTATTTTATACTCAACATCCTAATTTAGTGCACTTTTTATTTTTATTTACTGTGCATTATTTTCGGTTTTTGTTTATATTAGTTTGTCCGGCTCTCTTTTCTCATCTAATGAGAATGTCGTTCATCTAATTGGCCAGCTTCGCCAGCCAATCAGTTCAGTGCCAGTCAAAATAGTCCTACTGACCTTACTCTGTCTTCTCCCCTCTCTTTGCACTCCTTCTTGTCCCACACTGCTCTCCATTCACTCCTCCTCATCAACCCTCTCCTCTCCTTGCTGTCTCTCTGTCTCCTCCACTCCTTGTTGCCTTTCTCTCTCTGTCTCCTCTCCCCTCCTTGCTGTCTCTCCTCCCCCTCCATCATGCCCTGCTCTCCTTTGCACTCTCTCCTCTCCTCTCTTTGCACTCCCTGCCTTACTGTGTCTACTCCTCTCTGTGCATACTACACTCCCTCCTCTTCTACTCATCTCATCTGTCTTCTCCTCTTCTTGCTGTTTCCACTCCCATTAAATTCCCATCTTCCAGTGTTTCCTGGGGGAGTGAGAGAGCACACAGTCTATCACAGAGGGGGTGAATGTATGTATATATTTATTTATATAGTGCATAGAGTGTACTCAGTGCTTTACAAAGACAATACAGTACAGGGAATTATAATAGTACAATAAGTGCAGCAAAGTCAGACAATAGGAAAGGAAATCCCTGCCCAAAGTATAGAGTCCAGTTCTTGAGTACTTCACCTCCAATTCAACTCCAATTTGAACTCCACAGACACTACATATGTGTCACTTAAGATGTTACACAGCCAATCTGCAGTCTCATTACATAGGACATACTTGAAAACGAGAGGTAACTCTCAATGTATTACTTCCTGGTAAAATATTTTATAAATAAATAAATAAATAGGATGTGCAGTCTCAATGGCTGTCCCTGGGTGAATGACAGGCCTATCAGCCTATCACAGAAGAGGAGGAATGTGCATCCTTCCTGGCTCTTCCCAGGGTGAGTGAGACGCCGCTCAGTCTAACACAGAGGGGGAGAGATGGTCTTATTGGCTGTCTCTGGGTGAGTGACAGGCTGCTCAGCCTATCACAGAGGGATGTGCAGACATCTTTAGAGAAATATATGTAGATGGTTATGGAGATAAGAGATAGCTACCTAAGGGCCATGAAGGCATACTGTACATGATGTTTTGTATATGTAGGATTTACAGCAACATAGAATGCTGAAGACTGGGCAAGAGTCTTGAGAACTGGAGTTGAGCACCACTGCTAAATTATGAAACAATTTAAGTACCATTGGGAGGAAAGCTCTATGCATATGAAATAAATTATTATGACCTAATCTCTTTTGTGATAAGGCTGTTTGTCACAATTCAAATATACATGTAGATTGTTTGTATTGTTTGATCTTTCTAAAGTAACTGTGATGCCATCATTAGCCAAACAGATAAACATACAGTAAGTAGCTGATAAGAATGAATTCAGCAGAAGTTAAGACAAGGATACCAATAAATAGATATTTTACTTTAGAATTATTTAAAAAAAAGTCAATAACACTAATGCTTACTTTTATTTTTATTTTTTAGCTTTCTATGTTCCTGCTCCTTTAGCTGATGAATATTTTTTTACAAAACAAAAGCTGGGTAAGTTAAGTTCTGTTGAGAGTTCATAAATTGTGTGCGGAAAGTGGATGATAAACTGGTGCTGTCAGAGATGGTAGGATAACTTTCACACAACTGGACTTTCTAGCTCAGTCAGCACAGTTATTCCATCCTGAAAAAAAGATTTAAATAATAGTACTTTCTTGTGGGCATGTCTGTTGTAGAAATGTAATACATGTGTACAGATGTAGCAATACGTACTGTCCCCGTGACCACGAGAACAAGGAAATATTAAACAAAGAAAGGCAGTGTTTAAAGTGAGACATTTGTACATTGTATCTTGTATTGAAACACGCGTGAAGTCCTTGGCATGCTTGGGCAAAGATACAGGACAATCTGTACACTACTGTGTGCCATCTGCAATAAATTAATTCATTAATCCTACTGTAAAGGTGCCGCACAAACCCAAGGGTAAATCCCCTGCATTTATTTGCAATTTGCGGCTCCCTTACTGCTTCTGAGTATCCTAGGCGATGATATTCAGTGCTCCACCTGCCGGAAACACATACTGAACTGCAATTACATAAATAACCCCACAAATAATTCTGCCACCTAACAGTAGCCAAGCTGCGGACGAGCAGCGGACAACAAAGTGCTCATACGGTTGTAATCTCGCACCCTGCCGCGGTCACGGGGACAGTAAGCCTGGCTACATCTGTATTTTCTTTTTCCCGACTGTCTCATTGATGGCATTGGATCCTTCAAGGGTGTTTGGATAGCAAGTTGCAATCAAGTTGTGGTACCACCTTTTCTTCAGGACCCATCTTTCAATTACTCCAAACAGCACAAACACGTACAGTAGAGCACGCTGGAAATGATACAATACATACTGCTGGTGTTAGTACTGTAGCTTGTTGGGGGTTGGGAGAGAATACAGCAGCAATTCTTAATTTGTGTTATTAAGGTCAAATTTATAGCAGTAAATATATATACATTCATAATGGTAGCCAAGAAAATATTTAAAACCAAGAGGACTCCAAAATAGATCACGGTTGAAGGATTTCACAATGAATAATGTGAACGGGAAGAAAAAGAGAAGAAAGTTAAGGAATGTTAAAAGAAGGAAAAAAGTCTAACTTTCTACAGAAGTAAAAGGGATATATGCATTCCCACAAATTATGCAACATAAATCTGCCAGTTAAATAAATTTGTGGTTGAAAAGCAAACAGCTTTATCCAGACAGGAGCACAATTCACGCAAACCTGTCTGCTTCAGCCCTTATCAATGACTTGACAAGAAATCTGTGATTGGGTGGCACTTAACCCAAACATACTTACAGACTCCAAGATAACGTCTGGTAAAAGCCTCTGACGGCATTCCTACATGGCCATAATTGTTTTCATGCACTGGAAGCGTTTCAGTGGCATGTGCTAAACCTTTCACATGACTGGCAGATAATAAAAGAAAGTAACCCTTGAGGTTAAAATGAAAATAGAGCAAACTCAAAGATCCAGACCTCCAAGATCATGTGTCAAGAAGAGAGTTGTAAAAGTCTGGACTATCATTTAGCATTCTTAGGCAAATCAATTAGAGCTCAAGAAAGGTCAAGTAAATTGTAACCCAGACTTGTCTGTTCTTTACATGAAAGTGAGCCTACCATAAACGGTGGAATGTGGAAGTAGTAAACAAAAGCATGGGGTGTTTAGGAGTAGATCTTCGGTGTGACTTAGCCAAGAAACATTCTTATTTATAATGTTGTGCTATAGTAAATAGAAGTTACTTGAAATGACTAGAGGGGTGAGAATTCTCAAGTAAAAAAACTAAGGGCCACATTCAGAGAGGGTTGATAAAAATTATCGCCAGGGCATTTAAAATGCCGTATTTTTGGGTGTTGCTATCACGGTATTCAGAAAGGCTCGATTACCTGTGCTAGCAAAATTCCCAAAACGGGCGAGTTGCTGCCAGCGAGAGCATCGAGCCTCTGAAAAGGCCTGAACCGGCGATTCATTTCTGCTGCAGAGAGAGCGACTCTGAGAGAGCCGCCTCTCCCAGCTGAAATGTCGCCCGAAAATTATTTATTTTAATATAAATTTCTTTCATATTGTAGATGTGCAGGGGGTCTCCGGAACTGAACCGCGTTGGTTTCAGGTCCAGGAACCCCCTGCTTCCCGAGATACAGGCACCTTTATGGGGTGCCGGTATCTCCTATACAAGGAAATGTCCCGGTCACGTGACGCGGGACATTTCAATGCAGAGGGATACCGGCACCCCATAAAGGGGCCTGTATCTCAGGAAGCAGGGGGTCCCCGGACATATAACCAACGTGGTTCAGCTCCGGAGCCCCCCTGCACATCTACACTATGAAAGAAATGTATATTAATAAATATTTTAATAAACATCAATACACGCCTCCCCCCTCCCCCTCCACCCAAACCAATACAGTACAGTAATGGGCAAAATAACTATTATCCAGATATGGATAATAGATTATTTGCCCATTATTAAACACTGCATTAGCATACAAATATTAAGTAAATAAATACAGTTATACTTACCACAACAGCAGGTCCCTCTGTCCTCCGTAGCAAGAAAGCATATACAGTATACAGTACATAATAAAGACATTCTAATGGCCCCTAACCCCTTAATCACCTTAGCGGTTACTATCCGCTATAGTCATTAAGGGGTTAACCCACCCTGACCCGATACAAACCCGGGAGGCCTAAGCACCCATCCCAGATTGACTATACCCACCCTGTACCCATTGAGTAGTATAGTGGTACATCATACCCATATAATAATAATATGGGCATGATAAGCCACTATACTGTAGCACTCAATGGGCACCCTAATTACAATACATTAATACACAAGACACACAATAATAAAACATAAGTAAACTCCAAAAAAAGACACTTCACTAAATAAAAACAGTAGCCAGCTAATCCAATCAATACAAGCAATAACAACATCAACAATGAATTAATTAAACCATTAACCAATCAAACTAATTAATTCCTAAACCAACTCAAAATAAATTGTAACACTAACCAATCAAAACAATTAATTACTATAACATTAATGAATGTAAACATTAAAATACAAAGAAAGAAATTCTAACAATATCTGAAATAACCATAAAACGCATTAACTAACATAATACAACATTAACTATAAACGAACACCAATCGCAAACCTTTTATTAGCATTAAGCATGAAAAAACAAAAAATCACATCCACATAATAAACTGAAATGAAAAAAAGCAACAGCAATACCAAGTGAGAAATGCCCCCCAAATATTGTAATAATAATGTATTAATCTGAACCCTAAAGTGGTACAGATTAATATATTATCAGTCAATGTGCCTCCCCCCAAAAATAAAAAAACACATCCAATGAATAAACCTGTAAAAAGAGACATTTACAAACATTCAATATATTACTTACCATTAGAAGCGGTGGCCCTCCGACTCCCGGGGTAACAGGAAGCTCACGTACCTTGAAGCCCTCCAACAGCATCCGATGCCATCCACCATGAAGATCCTGATCAGGTACCCAAATCTTCTTTTTTCTTTCTTTAATCACCTTCTTCTATCTTCATCTGTAAGCATTTCTTGATCTTCTTAATCTTCTATCTTCTCGTTGTAATCCAAAAAGCCGCATGGTAGATCCCAACCGATGTTGTCTCGTCGTCTTCTTGGGCTCAAATTAGGCGTCACAGCCTTAAATAGGGCTTGTGATGTCACATTTAGCCTCAAAATGGTTAACAGCAACCTGATTGGCTGTTAAAACCATGTTCCGACTTTAATTTTTTTTTTTGACATGACGTCACTTAAAGGAATGATGCCAGCCAATCAGAATGGCTTTGGTTCATTTGCCTTTAAGATGACGTCACGAAGCCGGCGTCACATGGTATTTCAGCCAATCAGATCGTGGAAACCAATTCCACACTCTGATTGTCTGAAATACCTTGTGACACAGCGGCCATCTTGGATTTAGTGACGTCATGTTAAAGGGAATGATGCCAGCCAATCAGAATGGCTGTGTTTAATTGATTTGGTTTAGGAATTAATTGGTTTGATTGGTTAATGGTTTAATTAATTCATTGTTGATGTTGTTATTGCTTGTATTGATTGGATTAGCTGGCTACTGTTTTTATTTAGTGAAGTGTGTTTTTTTGGAGTTTACATATGTTTTATTATTGTGTGTCTTGTGTATTAATGTATTGTAATTAAGGTGCCCATTGAGTGCTATAGTGGCTTATCATGCCCATATTATTATTATATGGGTATGATGTACCACTATACTACTCAATGGGTACAGGGTGGGTATAGTCAGTCCGGGGTGGGTGCTTAGGCTTCACGGATGGGTGAAGGGGGTATTAGCCCTATGGATGGGTGTCTAGACCTTGCAGGTGGGTAGCGGTTGGGTTAACCCCTTTATTACCTTAGCGGTATTAACCGCTAAGGTAATGAAGGGGTTAAGTCCCCCGCAACCCCCCCGCAAGGCCTAAACAGCCACTAATTGCCAAATTCCCCCTTCACCCATCCTCGCTAGCCACAGTAAGCCTGGCATGGGTTAGCCGCTAAGGTAATGAAGTTGCTGTAAATGCATTTTTCCTGCATCGGATGCATGCCGGGGGTCTCCGTAGCTGCTATTAATGGCTATCAGCTCCGGAGACCCCCGGCATCAATCCGAGGCAGGAAAAGGGCCTGATTTTTTCTAAGTCCCGACACATCGCAGCTCATCGAGGCATCTCCCCACCAATCTACCCAAATTTTTTGGTGTATTGGATTTGGGGAGAAGAACGCCTTTTAAGGCTGCGATAGGCCGCGACAGCCGACTCGCGGGTATCTGAATCGCGCGAGTTTATGATCCTTCCGAAAATGGTCGATAAGCGGCTGATCGCCGCTCAATTGGTGATTTTCTTTGGATCATAAAATTTTGCGTCGATATAGGCCGTTATTGAGCACTTATCGAGGCTTTCTGAATACGAGTAGCCATTTTGGTCGATAAGTGCTCGATAAGGGCCTTATCGAGGCTTTCTGAATGAGGCCCTAAATGTTAAAGTCTTTTTTTGTTTGTAATATGTACTATGGTATAAATGACATTAATGATTATATTAACTTTTTTGCATTGATAATAGTCAAGCTATATGTGGCCCCTGTACATTAAAGTAACTATATTGTGATTTTATATCAAATACATTTGCATTAGTAAAGTTATGTACTGTAATTTTGATATATACAGTATTCCTTATGTTCACCATAAGCATAGTTGATACATGAAACATTGATACACCAAACTGGTACATATTGATAACCTTTAAATCCCTCCTCCACATTTAACATACTATGGAAAAGGTAAGGCACAATTTAGATATATATCATATAGCATACAATTAATGTTGTGATAGAATATGACAGGTCTTTTCAACTTGGCCGTTGGGTCAAATGTGGCCCACAAAGAGAATCTGGGTGGACCATCTGCTTTCGCACATTTTTCTACAGTTGTTCAAGCAGCTGTTTGTGATATTTTACACTGAAACTCCCTTTTAAGCTTAGATTATGACAATCTATGGTACAGATGTTACTGTGATCCAGTGCCTTCACCATTTGCATGCTATAACGATGTTCAACAAACCTGCATGATGGTAGAACTCATTAAATGGTTTTGGACTGTCCTCACTGCACTCGTTATTGACCTGGAGAGCCGAGCACTTTAAATAAAAGGCTACTTCTAATTATTATTTTTTTGGTAGAAGCAGAAGGGGTCTAGTTGCTATAATAGGGGGACAAATTACGTGACGGGAGCTACAAACTCAAAAGTTCTCTAGAACTAATCCCAGAACTCAAAAGGAAACTTTAGAGGGTAATTCCACAGAAGTGAAAATTTGAGAATTTTTTTCCCCAAAAGTGCCCATTTTAGTAATTGCAACCTTTTGGCTGAAAACAATGCTTTGGTTGATTTAGAATTATGTTATGTTAGCTTCAAATAACATGACTCGTGCTACGTATCTTACATAAAGGTGGTGTTAGCTCGCTAGAGGCACTGAAATATTGGATTTGGAGGAGAGCGAAAGAGGGAGAGAACTAATTTACCTGAGTTCCAAGTGCTATATATACTACCTCAAACATGCATATATACAACACGTGGAGAGACACCAGCGTACAAAAAGGAACACACCTGAGGTACCTGGGATATTTGCCCATTCATTAAAATATACTTTGCATATACATTTCCAGATATCCAAGGTGTTCTCTTTTCTCTCTCACCTATAATTCAGTGTCTGGAGCAGGGGTGTGCAACGATTTTTGGCTGTGCCCCTGCTTTGTTCCCTTTCCTGAGCTTGCACACCTCCCCCCCCCTCTCGAGTGACCCAGCATCAAATGACGCCGAGGTACACGTGACACTACGTCATGTGACCCCGCAGCATCATTTGACGTGCGTTGCCATGACGATATGTCACATCACCCTGCGGCATCATTTAACACCGCGTTGTCATGGCGATGTGACCAGAAGCTGTCTGAATCCCGGTAAATTAAGGTTGCAGAGGCCTCGCGCGGTCCCCCGGCATTTAATTTAAATGCCTTGGGGAAGAGCATGTGGCCTCTGCAACCACCCGTACCCCCCAGAAAAATTCCGCGCCCCCAGTTTGCGCACCCCTGGTCTTGAGGGAGCTAACGCCACCGTTAAGTATGACTTAAGTAACACATTGTTAAATCCCTGCGTTAACTATAACAGAGCTCTGTGAATCTGCGTTGTTAGAGGGAGCACATCTTTTGCAGATCATTAGCACCAAAGTCCGTTATAGTTTTATAGGACTTAACACTGCATTAGTGAGGCTTGAAGATACCCGTAGCACTTAATGAGGTGTTAACTTACATTAATACCTAGTTAAGTCACTAACAGTCCTCTGTGGATCTGGTCCTAAATCTCTTCAAGCATATGCAAATTCGATGAATGTTGTGATCCCTTTTAGAGTATCAAAATTAAAGTTCAACATAGATGAAGTTATAGTGTACAGAGCTTTCAAAACCTCATAGGTTTCTTTTCCAAGTGTACTGTGGCAGCACATTTACATATACAGATTTAGATAATGTTATTATTGAAGCCCATGCAATGCAACAGCGGGAGAAACAGAGACAGAAGTTTTTAATCAGCCATGTGTAAAAAGTGGGAGGGCTATACCGCTATTTTACCCATGGAAGCACATCACAGGTTGCAATAATATTGACTACATCTGTACATCCTAAAGTGGAGATAAACTCTGTAGGTAGTCTTCAAGTGGAGTGGTGAGAAGTTTAGCACAAATTAGCAGAAGCTACATTTGCTACAGTTAGTGTCAGAGGTTGATGGATAGCATGAATAGGTGTGAAGAAGAGTCAGGCTGTTATGCTTCCATCTTTTTTAGGATGTAGAGCAGCATTTTTCAATCAGGTTCCTAGGAGCCCTTGGGTTCCCTAGGCATCCCTAACGGGATACCTGCAATTTTCAGGCAATTTGAAAATTGTACCAAATACAGAAGCATTTACAATGCATCAGATCTCAGCAGTGCTGTTAGAGAGGGTTGGGGTTCCTCAGAATTTCACAAAGGGTTCCTTAACCACAAAAAGGTTGGAAACCACTGATGTAGAGCATGAAGTGGATTAAATGTTTCAATAATGTGTCATAAATCCTGTATCACAGTTTAAGCCATTGTAGTCCAGAAGTTTAATATATTTTAGTTTCTATGGTATGTTTTAGTCTCTATTACCATTTCCTTTGTGAATGGATACTGTTAAGTCCGACAGTGAGTTTCCTGCTTGGAAAAAGTGCTGTCCCATAGGAGTTCTTGTATTGATGGTTGATATGTGAATCTGTGGTGAATCTGTGGTTATTCAGCGTTGTCTTAAGGGCCTGTTTGGTTCAACATAATTCATATTGATGCATTTTCAACATTTGATAAGATACACCACATTGTTGGATTTGCTGGAGGAAGATACGTATATATTTATTTTATTGTTCTAATCCATGGGGTTCATGAATGATCTCTGTAAATATACAGTATGTTTGCATGTCTTGCTTTTTTTATTGCCAGGCGGTGTTACCATTTATTTTTGTATTCTGGTTAGAAGCCAATCTTCATCTGACAAGCATGTTGGAGAGTTTGGAAGGGTGCTTGAAGGCTAGTGGTTCCAAACTGGGGGGTTGGGTATCCTTAAAAGTTTATTAGTTGTCTCCAAGGTGTTATCCAAAACAAATAGTTAATGGCAGATTCCAGGCCCCTTAGTGTGGGTGGTAGAGCTGTCAATTACAGCAGGAGAGCAGCGGGATGCCCCAGCTGGTGAGCACTTGGAATTGGGCATGGCCAGAGGTCGGGCCCAGCCTCTGTGTCGGGGCTGCCACGGCCTTTGTTTGCTGCAGGGCCCTCAGGCGAACTCCCCACCTCTGTCGGTGTACTCGTTTCCTGGTCGGCACCAGAAGTTGGGCGTGTCCAAAAATTCTGCCGACTAATGCATCCGCCCATGTGGCCCCTTTTCTTGGTTGGTGGGAATGAGAGTGGGTTTTTACTGAGGAACTCACAGATTACACTCAATCTATACCCTTATGGCTCAGATATATCGATGATGTATTCTTCCTTTGGGAAGGAGACATCAATAGACTTAATCAGAATCCATTAAATATCAAACTGACTTTTGAATTTTTTGAGGTATCAATTCCTTTTTTAAATCTACGTACTGTATCCATGTCTCTGAGGAAAGGAAAATAGAAACAGATGATCTTTCATAAAAGCACAGCTACTAATAGTCTTTTTCACTATCAGAGCTGTCATCCCGTATTCCCTAAAAGAGGGATTCTGGTGGGTCAACTGTATCGATTGAAAAGAAACTGCTCATTGACCCCTGCTTTTCATATGAGAGCCAAAGAACAGGAAAACATATTTATTGATAGGGTGTATAGCAAAAGGTGTTTTAAACAAGCACTCCATCGTGTTAACCAAAGTGACAGGGACACTTTACTGGTTCCAAAGACAGAAAGAGAAATAGGAACATTTCCTTCACTGGTCAGATTTATATCCACTTTCAATGAAAATTGGAATGAGATTAGGTTGACCCGTCAAAAGCACTGGGGAGTGTTGCTTAGCAATAGTGATCTAGCCCCGACTATTGACCCACAGATACAAAAAGATCTATTACAATATCTATTACAATGATCTAGCCATTACAATAGATCCTCAATGCCCAAAAATAAATAAGTCAGGACATACCCACGAGACTCTTGTAAGTGCTGTAGATTTATTTCCTCTCAAAAAATTTGTTGACAGTGGCCACTATCAGGAATTCCATGTCAAGGATTTTTTTTAATTGCCGTACCATGGGGATTATCTATGTGCAAGAGCTGTCTATGTCAACTGTTATATGCATGACGTCGAGTATAGTAAAGAAAGGGCACTCTAGATCATGCATGTAACATTAGGAATGCCACTAAGGATTTGTCTAAAGATAAACAACTAACTAGTGTTGCCAAACATTTCCACACAGTACATGCTTCTACGGTGGGTCTTAAAGTCTGTGGTATCGAAAAGGTATCACCTGGCAACAGGGGAGGCAATTTGGAATTGGAACACCTTAGACATGAATCCAGGTGGATATTTCATCTTAATAGTGTTACTCCAAGAGGGCTAAAAGTAGATTTAAGTTTCTCCTCCTTTATGTTTGGGCTGTCCTTAAGGGTCTCTATGGTGCCTTTATGATCAGTCATTGAATAAATACTATGCTTGTATTTTCCATATATTTTATTGATATTTGTCTCTTTTTCTATATCATTTCTCTTGAGATGACGTCATACAGTTGGTCTATTTAAAGAGAGTAAGGGGGTCTGTTTGATTACACCCCTGTTGAAGCCAGAACAGCGAAATGCCACGTTGGGTTTGCATTCACGTCACAGAGCGCTCGCCCTCCCTGTGCCTCAGAGAACAAATAGTGTGGTTCATGCAACCAGCACTGCTGCCTCCCGTGTGATGCTGGCTGCCTAATATTTTATCCAGATTATCCGCACACTAGTCCCACAATTATTATGAGCATAGACTGATAATTCGGTTTGTATAAAGCTTAAGCTATTTTATAGGCTACCTATGTAAAATCAGGACTGTTTTCTTTTGTTTTTGCATTATGCCGAGGATTCCGTACCTTTATACTATTTTACAGGATTACCAATGATTGGGACGTTTTTGATGGATATCATGAGACTTTATTGTATATATATATATATATCTTTGTTACACTGTTTAGACACTGACATGCGGTACACTGATACATTTATTATACTGTGTCCTGCATGTATATTGTAACACATATCTTTGTTCTGTGGATTTATATCATTCCTTTTTTTTTAGGTACACTGATACATTTATTATACTGTGTCCTGCATGTATATTGTAACACATATCTTTGTTCTGTGGATTTATATCATTCCTTTTTTTTTACTAGCCAGAGAGGGTGTTTTAATAGCATTTGCTCTGGTTAAATGGATAATTTTTTACTTAGGTTGGGGATTTTCTCCATTTATTATGTCTTTCTATCATTGGTAATTGTTAGACGTTCACCATCCATATTTCAGGAGGGGACCTAGTGTTACCCCTCTGTGATCTATGGTTCTGTGTGGTTTAGCATTGGCTAGTATTTCTGATTAGGGATTAGTTTGCTCTGTGACATTACATGTTTTTTTAGAATTTTATTTTGTTTGTCCCCATCATTGTTTGATGTCAATAAACGTATATTTTGATACTTTTTGCACACAGCCATGCGTGTCCCAATTTTGTGGAGTTTCTGTGATTCCTTTCTTTTGGGAGTCCTGCCCTGTTTTGTTTATTAGTTCCATTCTATACTCCGAGGGAGCACCACCTGATTCACTAGGCTGAGTTGTTAGTGCTTATTTACAAAATTTTGGTAGTAGTACTTTCTCCTCCCCCACCCTTTTCCTATTCAAGTAAATGAACTGTAAGGTGTTTTTCTGTGCCAGACAGTGCCAGAAGACTATTTATATATGGTTCTCTATCCCAGAACAGGGTAAAGAGCTTGGTATACGTATGACCACTCAGTGAGAAATAGAGCTCATCATTGTTCGTACATCAATAACCGTGAGTGCTCCCATTTTGTGGAGTTTCTGTGATTCCTTTCCCACCTTGTTTTGTTGATTTCTTTGAATAGCCTGTAATGTTTTCCAGAGACCGAAGGTTCATTATGGAAGAACACTGTTTAGTAAATATGGCCCGCTGTCTTTATCCATTATAATATTAGAAGTGCTACCTCAAATCACCAGATCACTTTGTTATATTAGTTTTTAGGTGACCAGTCACTTGAGAAAGAGCTTTGTACAGCTCGAAACGTTGTGTGTGCCTAGAATAAATTTATTTTCTACAAATCCGTAGTGCCCTGGATCCTCCTCTTTATTCATATCTACTGAAATCACACCTGACAGGTTTTTTCCCTGAACCACAGAGCACCGGTACCTTCAGGTGTGCAGACATAACTCTTTATTGTACTATATAAATAACGACATACAGTACATACATACAGCACCCACAATTTGGGACTGCAGGTGTGTGCTCAACTACTATGTCCTAGAATGGCAGGCAGAGGTAGCGTGCTCAACAGTGTGGATGGATTGCAAGTCCCAATCTGGGACTACCCACCTGCAGAGGAGGGGGTGAACAGTGCATATAGAGTATGACCAGCCAGAGTGGCCGCTTGCAACATAGCACCCCCAAACGTGACCGTGGGATTTAAATGCATAGGAGATACCAGCACCCCATAACGGGACCTGTATCTCGGGAACCAAGGGGTCCCCAGACCTGAAATCAATGGAGTTCAGCTCCGGAAACCCCCTGCTCATCTTCACTAGTAATACAAGTTATATAAAAAAAAGCTTCATTAACTTAGCGGCTAGCCGCTAAGGCGATGAAGGGGTTAAGCATCAATAGCCTGTTTCTTGGACAGAGGGGGTAGTAGCGCCGGGTGGGTGCTTAGGCCTGCCTAGAAGGTTGCAAGAGGAGTTAACCAATTTACTACCATAGCGGTGTGAACAGCTCTGGTAATTAAGGGGTTAACCAGTCCTGCTACCCCCCGGAAGGCCTAAATACACACACTTGGGGCTACAACCCCCTTCACCCAATACCTCTACCCCCAATAAACAATAATAAACACAACAACGCTACTACCCACCTCCTCTACCCCCACCAAACCCCTCCAAACACATACAGTACATTAATGGGCAAAATAACGATTATCAATATATGGAAAATAGCTAATTTGCCCATTATAAAATAAAACATTAGGCAGCCAGCATAAATAAAGTAAATAAACCAAGGGCGTCCTCGTCGGCATCCTCCAGGCTATGTCCTCAGATGCCAGCAACAATACAAGAAAAAAGACAATCTAATGGCCCCTAACCCCTTAATCACCTTAACGGTTAATAACCACTATAGTAATTAAGAGGTTAACCCACCCTCACCCGCTACCCACCCAGGAGGCCTAACAAACCACCCCGGGACCACTATACCCACCCTGTACCCATTGAATAGCACAGTGGTATATCATACCCAAATAATATGGGTATGATAAGCCACTATATCACTCAGTGGTCAACCTAATAAAAATAATAAAGTTCAAAAATACACAATAATCAAAGAAATACACAAGAACCTAAACACCCCAACAATAAAAGAACTAAGAAGCCTCAACTACACATCAATTACATTAATCTTTGTAACTCCCAGAGAGAGTCTGTAATCACTGGGATTGGGTGGGCGGTACTCCAGATATAAAAGCGTGGATTTTGGGGTAGGTTTCCCGTAGTGGTCCTCAGTGGTGATGCTGCCATTCTAGCAAAGTGAGGCTAGGAATAGCAGTGTGTGTTTTTGGGCAGCATTTTGCCATAGCCCAAGCAGGAATCCGTCAGGTCAGTAGGACCAAGGCATTTTCCCATCGGAATAGACTCAGTGTGCCAGTGACCCACTATTTTGGGTACCAGCAGTTTGGCACTGAAGCATGACCAGACCTTTCGTGACGGCTGTTTTTCACAAAGCCCCATGGGCTGTAACGGTCATGTCATGTCCACTAGTAGTTTATGTTGGTTGTGAAGTGTACCCTCCTACCTTGTGAAGTATCAAAAGCCCATCCCACTACTTTAACAACCTCTTGGTGTGGAGAAGTCCACCCTACTGGGTATTTTTCAATGAGGCACAGAGGGTTTCACAAGGTTTCTAAAGCCCTAATACTTGCAAAGGTACCCAGATGAGTCCTCACTTTCTCCCACCTCACAATGGCATTGCAAAACAACAAGTGACTGCACCCCCATCCTCATCCTCTATGTTGAAAAAAAACTCTGGAGGAATTGGGGGGGAAAAGGTGAGTATGGTTGCCCTGACTTAAACATGTAAATGTACTTGCTGCTGCAGCCCTTAGCGACATACTATAAGAAGCTGTCCTACTCCTCCCCTTGCTTGAGCTATCACTTCTGCTACTGCCATTGCCACCACCACCAACAGCATAGTCTCCATTATCATCTAACTCTTCCAGTTCAACAGCTTTTTGTTAAGTAACATTGTGATGCCTATGTTTCTGAGGTCAAGAAGATTTTATTGTCTTTTCCTTCACGCCACTTTACCTATCACTACCATGGGGCCATGTTCTCCTGATGATGATTACACATTCTATGACATCAACATTGGCAGCTGTTGCCTAATAACAGTGTGTGTGATTTCTGAAGCTAACAAGGGAATTGGTGGGGGGCTTGTGTGTTTTTCTATAACTTTTAAGAGAAAAATATATAGGCGAGTCAAAGTCGCTTTTGCTTTTCAATGTACTAGGAGCACTAGTGCTAATAGTTGTGGTGCCTGCTGCTTACAAAGAGATTGACTACTATAATGATGACGATCACCCCCTTTTTCATTGGTGCTACTATGAAAACCACTAACAGTTGTAGATGGATAAGTTCAGTAGCACCAATAATCACACACCATCAGACCCACCTCTGTGTGAGCAGCTCGCTATCCTCAACACCATGCTCATCATTATCATTATTATCATGTTCCTTCTCCATCTCTGCCTCAATTCCTCCCTCAAACACCCCTTCCCCCTCCACCTCCTCAGAGTCGTTTTGAAAAAGAAGAACTAGAATCATATCCATCTTCTTTCTCTCAGTCTCTGTCCATACAGTTGCACATTTTGTTGAGGAATAGGAGGCTGTATCAGACTCTGACTCAGTATCTGACCCTTTCCTTATGTAGTCATGGCTGGTTCCTGGCTACCATTCTGCCCTCACTGGCATGTAAATCCTGGTAAGAGCAGGCAGTGCCAGTACCAATCATGGGCTTTCCCCACACAGGCATTCCCTTGAGTGACAGGGGAGGAGGAGTGGCTAGGTCTGTGTTGTACCCAATCCTGGGTTCAGATCTTGTACCTTCCCCCTACTGTACTTAAGGGAAGTGCAACCCTAAATTCTTTAGTATGCCTCTACCGTGAGAGAGACAAGGTATCACACGAGCCTGCTGAGCACTGGTAGGGCCTGGACCTCTTCCCTTGGGGGAGAGTGAGTGATCACCTATTGCCCTGGTCCCGCTAGGGGGCTGAGGAAGAGCAAGGAATGCTGTGGGGGCCCTTGACCCATAGTGAATGTCCAGGGACCATCCGGAGCTTGGGAGACCAGAACAGAGACTGTGATAGGCAGAGGACTGTACAGAAATAAAGCTGGTTCCCGCTGAATATACCTCCTGCCTGGTGTGTGATCTTACTGGGGGGGAGAGATAACCGTTTGTACCATAGGAGATTGCCTCCATACATCTGGAGCTTTCGGCAGATGGAGGTGCTGTGTACCATGGAGTAAATGTCAGGTATATACACCAGAAGCCTGTCCTGCAGTCCCCACAACCATCGGCGGACACCTCAGCCTCTTGTGAACCAACAGATAGCATGAACCATACACCTGGTAACAGGGGGATCTCCCATCGGGTGGGGGAAACACTGTTACACTTACATGTAGTTCTGCTTGTGACTTTGCAGCATGAGGCCTGTCCACATTCAGAAACATACTCCTTCTCTTGCCTCAAACTCACATTAGTATTACCAACATGTGTGCTTATTTTTGGTATGGATGGTGAAAAGTAGGTTGGACAAGGGTGTCCAGGAAAAATTAGATGTCGGCAAGACTAGAAGTAGCTTTCTTTTTTTTTTCCTGGACCACCTTTTTCACGTTAGTGGTGGTCACTCCTCTCCCACCCTGAACTCCCTCCCAAAAGCACAAACACATGGGGCCTCATTCAGAAAGGCCCTTATCGAGCACTTATCGTCCAAAATGGCTACTCGTATTCAGTAAGCCTCGATAAGTGCTCAATAACGGCCTGTATCACCTCAAAATCTTATGACCAAAAGAAAATCGCCGATTGAGCGGTGATCAGCCGCTTATCGACCATTTTCAGAAAGATCATAAACTCGCGCGATTCTAGTAGCCGCGATTCGCCTATCGCAGCCTATCGTAGCCTATCGCAGCCCTAAAAGGCGATCGTCTCCCCAAATCCAATCCACCTCAAAATGTAGGTAAATTGGTGGGGACGTGACCGGGACATTTCCTTGCATAGGACATACCGGCACCTCATAAAGAGACCTGTATCTCGGGAAGCAGGGGGTCCCCGGACATAAAACCAACGTGGTTCAGCTCCGGAGACCCCCTGCACATCTACACTATGAAACAAATGTATATTAAAAAACATTATTTGTGGGCGACATTTCCGCTGTGAGAGGCAGATCTCTCAGAGCCGCTCTCTGCAGCAGAAATGAATCGCCGGGTTAGGCCTTTTCAGATGCTCGATGCTCTCGCTGGCAGCAAATCGCTCGTTTTGGAAGTTTTGCTATCACAGGTAATCGAGGCTTTCTGAATACCGTGATACCAACGCCCAAAAAAACGTAAATTTAAATGCCCTGGCGATAATTTTTATCAACCTTTACTGAATGAGGCCCATGGTGTGAGTGCCCTACTTACAGCCTCAGAAATAAATGAATCTAGCAATTTTAGAGCATTTAGCAAAATAGCGAATTTGAATGAATTGCATGCACACTTACTAAGCCTATTGCTTAATCCCAGCCGAATAACTTGCGAACTCTGACTTGGACAGATTTTTTTTTCACGGCTGAAAAAGGGAAAATCTTACCTGGTTTGTGACCTACTGTGAAAGTTTCGCACATCTCTAGCTATTTTAACTTTGAGCTACGGTTTATAGGTAGATTTTCTCCGGCTTGCAATTTTAGTACAAAGAAAAGTATAAAAGCGCATAACATGGTGAAGTAAGTAAGAATATATTGAAATTCACATAATGTGCACTCACAAACAAATGTTTATAATATGCATGTATGACATATCCGTTGTCCATTATTCCTGCATCTGTTTCCAATACCGACGTGTGCTTCAGCGTCTCCAAACTCAGTACCCCGGTCACTTCTGTGTTTGCTATGTCACACGTTTTCCTGGCGCTATGACATCGATACGTTGTAAGGGTAACAGTTGGCCAATCACTGCTTTCTTTGATGCGCTTTGCGACGGCCTGTTCACTTCCTCAGAAAGATTATAGTGTCTATTCCTACAAAGGGACTTGTGTATATATATATGTGTATATATATATATATATATATATATATATATATATATATATATATATATATATATATATATATACCTAGTGGTTATCAAAAGGGAAATTAATTGGAGGGAATTTGGCTTTAACTCCTTATTGACTGTATAAAAGAAACAAAGAAAAGGAGAAACAAAACAAAAGAGAAATTAAAACAATAAAAATGTCAGTTAACTATTAAACAAAGAGTAAATCATTTAGGGAATGTATGACACAATTGAAAAATGTCACTTTATTACAACTCCATTGAATATGTTGTTGATTTTAGCATTAAAACATCTACATTTGTACTAGTGTATATTAATGTTAATATTTTACTGTGATCATCTTCTGATTTCATTGTACTGTACTCCTCTGCAGAATATGTTGGTGCATTATAAATAAATGATGATGATAATAATATTAATAATAATAATAATAATAATAATACATTTCCTACACAAGTGCTACTCAGCCTTATATTTACCTCATGTGCTACCAAAGGGAACGCAATGCATTCCTCTGCAATGTGTTGTTGGCAGATAAAGTGGTAATCGGTTTGCTGCTGGAGGGTTTGAAATTGATTCTTCCTCTGTAAAACACTGCAGGATCGTATAGCAGCAGAGGAGGTAATGGAGTACAAAGAAGCAATCTGTATTTTCTGTAATACAGAACATTCTCAGAGAAAGCTGTTATGGAACTTCAAAGGCTGTTTAAATGATGCACATATGGTTAACATTGTTTTCACAATTCTAGTAATTTAAAAGAAAAACAAAATATGCATGAATGTGTGGAGGGGGTTAGCAGTATAAAGGCTCCAGCAGCAGGTGGTGGAAAGGAGTAAATTACAGTAAAGAGTCAATGGTTTCATTTTAGCTCTAAATTGACATCGGGATCCAGCAATACCCACTTAGGGCAAAGCTGAAATGAGTGCCCACTATGGCTCAGGGGTGTGTGTGGGATACATAGTGGTTGAAAAATTCCCAATTATACCTAGTGCATTGCAATTTTAATTATTTCTATGATTGACAACACAGAGAACCCTCATTGATGCTCAGTGACCCTCTCTTGAATGCATAAAAAAAGTGAATCCCTCCTATCCAACTCAACCTAAATCTTGATATGAATAACAGTGTCTTCCCACATAGTGAATGACTTTAACTCTTGACTCTCACACCCCCAAATATGAACATTTCTTTCAGCCTCAGGCATCTCAAAAAGATAAATATGGAAGCAATTATATTTTTCACATTTTGGACAGCTCATAATTTTTTCCAAAATCCCAGATGGTTTATGTTCCGAACGCCACACCTGTGTACACGTGACTGTATATGTGATAGGGATTAATAACATCCATCTATCCAACTGACTCACTTACTGTACCTCCCTGTGGGGCACTAAAAATGAGTAATATCTCACTATAGACCGTCTCACTACACCCAAATATGCAGTCACTACCAAGAATAATTTAAGGTCCTTCCCTTAGGAGTCCTTGGTCCCCTCTTTACTAGAAAAAGATGTAATGAACCCAAAAAACCCAATTTAGCAAAATATGTCTGAAAATGCGGTTAACCTCTTCGCAAAGGTACTAGGTTCAATTAGAGCCCAAACACAATACTTATTACATGTTGGATTTAATATACAAAAAGTGTACAGTGTTTGTTTATGGAAAAGGAATGTTACAAAAACATACAATGTATATATGCAGTTTCATAAAATAAAAGGATACAAAAAACCTAATGCCTAATATGTTACCACCTATTAGACTCATCAAGTGGTTGTGAGATTAAAATATGAGAATTCCTGTGTTATTGGCATAACTCCTCTCAGATGAATTCTGACATTTTTTTATAAAAAAGTTTTATTGAGTCTACACAATTTATACCGATAATATTACATCTCATCTCATTTATAGAAATAAACAAACAATATCCAATGATCACAACCCGTCAAAATCCCAGAAGGGGGGTAGAGCGGAGGGGAGAAGGGTTGTGGGGGGGAGGGGCAGAGGTTCTCTTTTATCTTTTTACTCCAAGTCTTCCATCTTTTTTCATCTCCTTGCAGCCATCTTGTGCCTTATCCTCTCCCATGCGGTCTCGATCACCTACCCATTATCGTCACTAGGGTGGTGTTTTAACCCCCTAATCTTCAATGTCTTTGTAAACTATGATTCCCTCAGTCAGAGGAGAACGCATTTATTTCTATCAAAGCATAACTGAGGCACTGTTCCCCCTTGGGATATCTATTTGGTATCCATGGTAGCCAAACTTTTTGGAATTTAGCGCCAGTGTCATTAACTAGACTGGTTAGTTTTTACATGTGACAGACAAACCAAATTCTATTTCGAATTGAAGTAATTCATGGAATTTCATTTTGCTTTCATACTGCTACGATCTCGCATCTCGTTGCTATTGCAAAATGAGCAGCTAATTTATTTTTTGACCCTGGCTAATTCCTGCGTTGGCCTGTTCAATAGGAAGAGCCATGGGTTCATGGGAATGGTGAGGCCCAATATCTTCTGTCGTACTCACATGGTGCATATACATTACCAATCATTAAGTTCTGGCCATAAGTTCCAATTAGGTTAAAAAATCTACCATCTTTGTCTTTTTTGGTCTGCTTCACTACGAATGGGAACCTGTTGTGGACTAAAATCGCCACACCTCTCTTTTTGACGGTGGCCTGTCACGGTGAGATTATGGCAGGCTGTATAAGTCACACATAAATATATATAACAGTTGATATATATTTATCACTGAGTCTGAACTGGGACGAGACATAGATATGATAAAATGTAATTTATTCCTTGATAAAGGTGAACACACAAAATGTACAAATAACAGCAAAATATAGACACTTACTTAAAAGATGAAAATGATGAAAACAGTCCCATCTGGACTGGCAGTATCATACAGCAATCAGCCCAATACATTGCATGGCATTTCTTCTCAGCAATCAAGATGGTATAGCACAATAGGCCTGATGACATGCAGGCATGAAGACAATGAACACATGAAGACAATGAAGACATTGAACAACTTGAGAACATGAACAACAATGGATAAGGGCTTGACCACAGATTATATACCTTTTGTGGCCCTATCCATAACCTTAAGTACAGGTGATTGGTTTTCAATTACCTCCAGCCACTCACTAACGTGGGAAAGCATTCTGACCCATGCCCCCCTGCTAGTTGGCACATGCACAGTAGAACTCTGGGGTCTCATTTCTGAAGCCCCACATTTGCATCAGGAATGCCAGCCAGTCTATCCATTTGGAGTTCTGGCAGGAAAACCTTTGTTGAAAGGTGTGAAGTGGGACACTTAAAGACAGATCTGGTTTGAGCCTCCACCGCCCTTAGGTAAACAGGGAGGGTGACAAAACCCTTTGAACAATACTTTAGTCCTAGACATTGGGTCGCCTCTAGGGCCATCTGCTATTCTGGCATGCAAAAGAATTTCCTCTGGGTCTTTGTCCATTCTTTGGGACACAGTATTAAACATAAAACATAAACGAATTAAAATATCCGGTTCCGTTAGGTCTAGCAGGTCCAATCTTCCCAGTTCTCATTGCCAGAACTGGGACACCATATGGTCCAAACAGAGACTTGCTATGACCTTTGGAACCGGAGATACACAAATGCACATTAAATCATTTTTCACTTTAATACAAAAATCTCCGCTAAAAAGAAATCTCAGATTTTCACTAAATCCCCATTGAAAACAACGGGCTCCGCCGCCATGGGTTTCAATGGAGCAACTCCGCCGTTGTAGTCAATGGGGTTTCCTGCCATAGACTTTCAATGGGGAACCGCCGCCATTGAAGTCTATGAGAAAATCCACAAATCTTTACAGTCATCCATAGTCCGTCTGGTTGGTCTGAGGGGGCTGGAAATGGGCATGCATTAAAGCCGGAACCTTGGCTACATGTCACCCAAATCCCATCCTTCTGGGCATTCCCGAACCGGAGATATGAACTTACACATTTCAACATTTTACACTTAGTCATTTTTTCACCATGCGGCTTTTCCCCCATTAGAATCAATGGTAAAAGTCCCGAACTTTCAAGGGGGTCCATACTCCGTCGGGTTGGTCCAAGAGGGTCAAGGATGGTTCTGCAGTGATGCCGGAGCAGTGACTACAGATACCCCAAACCTTGATCCTCTGGTCCCTCCGGAACCGGAGATATGGATTCCTAAATTACAGCATTTCACACTTAGTCATTTTTCGGAGCTGTTTCTGCCGCCGCCATTGAAGCCTATGGCGCGACCCGCTCTTCTCGGTTCGACCCTTATCGGGGGTCCAGGATTCGGGGACCCGGTTGTGGTCGAGTGGAGGGAAGCCTAGGAACTAGGGGCAAAAAGAATTTTATTTCTAGGTGCTCTAGAACTGTTTATTCCCACGCCAATTAACGTTGAACTTGACTCAAGTGATTTTAACTCTTTTAAAGGACATTGTATCCGCTTTGCGGTTTGCGGTCTGGACGGCAGCCAACTCGTTCTTCGAAAGGTACCTCGAGGAATCTCCATTGAAGTCAATGGGCCCATTGACTTTCAATGGGAAACCGCCGCTCTCCCTCTCGGACGCCACCTGCTGGTCTTTACAGGAAACAGGACTAAAACAACAAGATTCTCCATTAGAATGCATTGAGCCCTAATGGCGGCCAATGGGGACCTGCAAAATGGTGCCTGAAAAGGCGGGAAAGTTACACAAAGGGCTCTAATCACTATACCACTATTAACCCTTGTGCTCCCGGATGGATCCCAGTGTGTGTGTGATGCAGACACTGATTAAGAATAAAACATGGGGGAACAGGGAATATACATTTTCAGGTTATGACAAGGGTTAAATCACACATCTGGGCCTCAGCCCAGTTAACCCCTTGTCTCCCTGGTGAGGTTAGAGGGTGGCCAATTGGGGTGTAACCCCTTTAATCCCGGGCCAAATCTTCTCCATCGTCACACCTCCCCTGCTCAATGGGTGCCTGGTGCCCCAGTCGCCTCCCCCAGGCACTGGGGTAACCCTGGCACCCTTGAAGCACTCAATAAGTCCTGAGGGATTGGCCTGGCAAAATTGTCCTCTGGCATTGTCCAGTACATTGTCCTGGCCACAGTGGATTGTAAAGTCCAGATCTTGTGAAGCAGGGCTCCACCTTGGCTGCCGGGCATTCTCCTTTGCCTCCCTCTGCCCCCCACCCAGTGCCTTGGGAACCAAGTCCATGGTGAAGGGGCCCCGGTGCAGTCCAGGCTGCACACTGCCCAGAGACTGGCATGTCTCTGCATCTGCAGGAGACCAGCTATCCAGCACAGACCGTCGCTTTCCTGTCAACCAAGTCTGGGAAAAGGCTATGTCACTATGCTGTAGGGACCCTACCTGCCCTGGCTCTGTGCCACCCTGTAGCTGCTCTGCTATACTCCTGCCTATCCTCCCTGGCTGCCTATCTACCCACAGCCTCTCCTTTTGGAACCCAGGGGGTTCTGTCAGAGGGATCACTCCTGGCCAGTCAGAACAAGGGACCTTCTGCCTACCTAGCCCATCCCTAGCTTCTGCCAGCTGCCTAACACCCCCTATCTCCCCCTGCTCCACGGTGCCTCCCTGCCTAGCCTCCCCTAGGCCCAGCACCTTAGCCTGCTGCTTACATCCCTGCAGCCCACCTGCACTCCTCTCTCCCCTGGGCAATCCTATCCCAGACACTGGAACTACTTGAGTGCACCTACCTCCCTGACCTTGTCTCCCCCTTACCAGGGATGAGCTCAGGGGCATCTCTCCAGATGCAGCCGCCTTAGCTCTTGGCTGGCAGGTATCTCTGGGGTGGCACAAACTGGCCACTGCCCATGATACCCCCAGCCCATAGCTAGGCTGCAACAGGGGGTTGCTGATCTGAGAAACCCCCTGAGGCTCTGCCAGGGTAATGGGGGACTCTAGCTGCCATACCTGCTGCTGTACCTCCCCGGCTCCCACTAGCCCTTCTTCTCCCACTGAGAACTGATGCTGGCTACCTACTGGCAGCCTCCCCTCTCTCTGCTTTTCCCTAGCTAATCCTAACCTGGGTCCTAGGGACACCTGAGTGAGGCCATCTCCCTGACACTGTCTCCCCATTACTGGGGATGAGCTCAGGGTTGCTGGTGCAGATGAACCCACCTTAGCTCCTGGCTGGCAAGTAATCTGGGGGTGGTCTAACTGTGCCACTACCCCTGAAACCTCCAGCCCAAAGCAAGGCTGCAACAGTGGGGCTCTTAACTGAGAGTCCCCTTGCTGCTCCGCCAGGGTAATGGGGAAATCTGGCTGGCCCACTTGCTGCCTTCCCTCCCCAGTTCCCACTGGTACTCCTATCTCCTGCCACCCCCCGGTCACCCTTATAGTGAAACAACAGGGTACAGTCATAGGGAAACATAAGTCAGAGTCAGTCTGCGACTTGGTCTGGCTTACCTTGCTGGTCCCCGCAGAGACCGCCGCCTTCGTTGGTCCCAATTGCAGGGGGACTGGAGTGGCCGCCGCCGGCCCCATCTGGGCTGGGCAGCACCGGGCCGCTGCCGCAACAGCGCCCGGGTTGGGTACAGGTACAACGGTGCAGGACAAGGGTCCCAGGTCTTTGTGGAGGAACACCGCTCCATGCAAACTTGGTAAAATAACCCCCTCCCGCAAACCCTGTCCCTCCCCCCAAATAAAACTGCCACCGGCAGGATGCCGGAGTGGCGGCTTCTTCGCCGCCACCGCCGGTTCTCCACCGGGATCAGGTGGATGGCCGCTGTTCTCCGCCGCTGTCGCTGATGCAGCCCGTCCAGGTTCTCCAGAAGACGTCCCGAGGAGGGTTGTCGCCCTGGCTGGGTGGGAGCCATCAGAGGATGCCGCTAACTGGGTCATCTTTTCCGCAGCTCGTGAGCGCTGGCCCTGAGGGGCTTCTTCGCCCGACCGCGCACGGTCAGGGCACTGGGCATTATTATGGCCCATTTGTTGGCAGTGCCGAAGCGGCTGCCGGTGCTTCTCCGCCACTGGTGGACTAACCCCAGCAAGGGGCAACGGAGTCCAGAGCGGAGTTGCTTGAGCGCCGGGCTCTGGGAGGGGATAAGCGGGTCGGTGTGGTACCGACGCCAGGAACTGGGTCCACTTCGCCGGGAACCACGTCTTGCCCAACGCACACACCAGGGCTAGCTCTTTCAGGGAAAATGGACGGGCCACCGCAACGGCCGTTACCTCTCCTGGTGCAAGACTGCTGTGGTCTCTGAGACCACCCGCTCCCTCCACAAGTCTCTGCCATCCCGGAGGTGGGTCCATTTCCTGCTCTCCGGGCGGTTTGATGGTTACAGCAGCTGCAGCTGTGGATCTTTGCTCAGCCTGCCGGGTTTCATGCTCACCGATTGCTGTCTCTCTCTCAGCCTTGCTGGCTGCTGGTCCCCGCGCCGACTTGATGCACTCCTCCGGTCTTGGTGCCCGGCTCCAGTCAACCGGATGGCCGGCACTTTGGTTCTGGAGGCAATGCTTCTCACAAGTAGGGGAACAGTGAGGAGGTGCCATATCTTGTGTTATATGTTGTACACTGTGTGTTCAATATCTTTGGTCCCAGGAACTCGAAATTACCATCAAGTTCCTGCTAGATCACAGTACCCTGCAGAATACTGTAATCTAGGTCCAGTTCAATCCCACCCCTGCCACCAGTTATTATACAAGCCTGTCATGGTGAGATTATGGCAGGCTTTATAAGTCACACATAAATATATATAACAGTTGATATATATTTATTGGTGGGTCTGAACTGGGACAAGACTTAGATATGATAAAATGTAATTTATTCCTTGATAAAGGTGAACACACAAAATGTACAAATAATAGCAAAATATAGACACTTACTTAAAAGATGAAAATGATGAAAACAGTCCCATCTGGACTGGCAGTATCATACAGCAATCAGCCCAAGACATTGCATGGCATTTCTTCTCAGCAATCAAGATGGTATAGCACAACAGGCCTGATGACATGCAGGCATGAAGACAATGAACACATGAAGATAATGAAGACAATGAACAACTTGAGAACATGAACAACAATGGATAAGGGCTTGACCACAGATTATATACCTTTTGTGGCCCTATCCATAACCTTAAGTACAGGTGATTGGTTTTCAATTACCTCCAGCCACTAACTAATGTGGGAAAGCATTCTGACCCATGCCCCCCTGCTAGTTGGCACATGCGCAGTAGAACTCTGGGGTCTCATTTATGAAGCCCCACATTTGCATCAGGAATGCCAGCCAGTCTATCCATTTGGAGTTCTGGCAGGAAAACCTTTGTTGAAAGGTGTGAAGTGGGACACTTAAAGACTGCTCTGGTTTGAGCCTCCTCCGCCCTTAGGTAAACAGGGAGGGTGACAAAACCCTTTGAACAATACTTAAGTCCTAAACATTGGGTCGCCTCTAGGGCCATCTGCTATCCTGGTATGCAAAAGAATTTCCTCTGGGTCTTTGTCCATACCTTGGGACACAGTATTAAACATAAAACATAAACGTATTAAAATATCCGGTTCCATTGGGTCTAGCAGGTCCAAACTTCCCAGTTCTCATTGCCAGAACTGGGACACCATATGGTCCAAAAAGCGACTTGCTACGACCTTCGGAAACGGAGATACACAAATGCACATTAAATCATTTTTCACTTTAATACAAAAATCTCCGCTAAAAAGAAATCTCAGCTTTTCACTAAATCCCCATTGAAAACAACGGGCTTCGCCGCCATTGGTTTCAATGGAGCAACTTCGCCGTTGTAGTCAATGGGGTTTCCTGCCATAGACTTTCAATGGGGAACCGCCGCCATTGAAGTCTATGAGAAAATCCACAAATCTTTACAGTCGTCCATACTCCGTCTGGTTGGTCTGAGGGGGCTGGAAATGGGCATGCATTAAAGCCGGAACCTTGGCTACATGTCACCCAAATCCCATCCCTCTGGGCATTCCCGAACCGGAGATATGGACTTACACATTTCAACATTTTACACTTAGTCATTTTTTTCACCATGCGGCTTTACTCCTATTAGAATCAATGGTAAAAGTCCTGAACTTTCAAGGGGGTCCATACTCCGTCGGGTTGGTCCAAGAGGGTCAAGGATGGTTCTGCAGTGATGCCGGAGCAGTGACTACAGATACCCCAAACCTTGATCCTCTGGTCCCTCCGGAACCAGAGATATGGATTCCTAAATTACAGCATTTCACACTTAGTCATTTTTCGGAGCTGTTTCTGCCGCCGCCATTGAAGCCTATGGCGCGACCCGCTCTTCTCGGTTCGACCCTTATCGGGGGTCCAGGATTCGGGGACCCGGTTTGTGGTCGAGTGGAGGGAAGCCTAGGAACTAGGGGCAAAAAGAATTTTATTTCTAGGTGCTCTAGAACTGTTTATTCCCACGCCAATTAACGTTGAACTTGACTCAAGTGATTTTAACTCTTTTAAAGGACATTGTATCCGCTTTGCGGTTTGCGGTCTGGACGGCAGCCAACTCGTTCTTCGAAAGGTACCTCGAGGAATCTCCATTGAAGTCAATGGGCCCATTGACTTTCAATGGGAAACCGCCGCTCTCCCTCTCGGACACCACCTGCTGGTCTTTACAGGAAACAGGACTAAAACAACAAGATTCTCCATTAGAATGCATTGAGCCCTAATGGTGGCCAATGGGGACCTGCAAAATGGTGCCTGAAAAGGCGGGAAAGTTACACAAAGGGCTCTAATCACTATACCACTATTAACCCTTGTGCTCCCGGATGGATCCCAGTGTGTGTGTGATGCAGACACTGATTAACAATAAAACATGGGGGAACAGGGAATATACATTTTCAGGTTATGACAAGGGTTAAATCACACGTCTGGGCCTCAGCCCAGTTAACCCCTTGTCTCCCTAGTGAGGTTAGAGGGTGGCCAATTGGGGTGTAACCCCTTTAATCCCGGGCCAAATCCTCTCCATCGTCACATGGCCGAAGAAAGCTACTAAAATGTGTTTCTTGTAGTCATATGATGTCGACCTTCTTCTGTTTGTAATCTGCTAAGGCTAACCGTCTTTTGCTTGGACTGTTAAGGCCCTTCACGTTATGTGAGGTAATGTTCACAGACATCTTAACACACAGTATCATTGGCTTACCAACTCTGTAACATGGTGTGGACCGCAAATGAGAGTCCCGAACCAATGGAGATGCTGCAACCACCTTCTTAGAACTTCGACCATCCAGTTGGACCGGGGGGTGGGGGTGAGAAGAGGTAAAGTATGGGTAGGGAGCCGTGGAAAAAAAACCAGGAACGAGCCAAATACGGTCGAATATGACCATGACGCCTCTGCCCTTGGGTGGGAAGAATCCACCGGTCCCAAAAAAGATAGGAACCAGTGACTTGCATGAAAAAAGTATGCAAGGTCCCAAGGGTCTTATTTGGTAGTGTGGGTGAGACCCACGCCACCCTTCCACAGGAACGTGTGAATGACTGGGGCCATACCTCTCCTCCTCCAACCCCGGCATAACATTTTCAGCAACTTGCATTAATAAAACAGCATACATTTCTGACTCAAATTGTCTTTGACATTCAACTTTCAATTATGAAACTAGACCCAAAATATGTCTGTCTAGTATGTAGGATAAAATACCCAATAAAGGCCTCGTTGGAACCTCAGTGTCTTGTGGGAAGATGACCTACTCTCCTCTTCATTTGGTAACTATGCTCATGCTGCTTGACATAGGTGACCCACCCCCCAGAATATTTGAACCCTCTAATATTGTAACCTTTCCTAAACATGGTTATATATAACAGTAACTATTAACCTGAGTGTACTTAATGTGATATTTATATTTATATAAGGCAAGACTAGGCCTAAAGGGTCCATGTTGCACATAACCTCAGGCAGTTCTTTTAAGACTAAATGAAGATTCTGGTGTGAGGTTAAAAATGCGACGACGTCGCCTTAAATTGTTAATTGTCTTTATTTGGCCGCCTTTTCTTTGTTCTTTCGTGCTGAGTTCCTCACTTCAGACCAAGACTGCTCAGGCGAGGCAGCTGCTTCATTCTGATGAGTGAAGTCTGATTTTATTCCTATTTTTTCCAGGAATTCTTTTCTATCCTTCCAGGTATCTCATGGAGAAGGCTTTTCCGTTTTTTAGGACCATCAGGCCGAAGGCAAACAGCCATCTATATCTGAAACCTTTTTCCCTCAGAAGATTTGTGATCGGTTGTACAGTTGTGTGAAAAAGAAAGTACACCCTCTTTGAATTCTATGGTTTTACATATCAGGACATAATAACAATCACCTGTTCCTTAGCAGGTCTTAAAATTAGGTAAATACAACCTCAGATGAACAACAACACATGACATATTACATTGTGTCATGATTTATTTAACAAAAATAAAGCCCGAATATTGCTCGAATCTTGTCCCCCGCCGAGCGGTGGTTCCAGTGGTAGCCTTTCTCTGTCAAGCGGGTGGGGGGGGGGGGGTCCTCAGCCCTGCGTTGCGTTCTAGTCTCAGCAGTCTGGGGATAAGGCTAAGGAGCGTGGCCCCTGTCTGCTAGGCCCCAAGTTACAGCTTTTGGTTTTTGAGCGAAATAATGTTTAAAAATCTCAATCTTGGGCTTGAAATGATCACCTTTTCAAGTACTCCCAATTTCAATAAATGTTGTTATTTTTGGCCAAATTTGAATTAGGATTACTCTGGATTATAAATTTGCCTTGAGGAGCTTCAGATAAACACAGCCATCACTGCCAGGCTCCAGGCCACGCCCCCTGAATTCTGACTTTGGTGCTCAAAATCGTTGTTTTTATGCTCAAAACGTTTGCCTCTGTGATAAGGACAGGCCAACTTTTGTGGAGGTGTCTTATCTCCCACTCATCAATTTTTCGTGATATTTAGGCTGGGATAGAGAATGATTTTAACCCCAAATGAATTTGAGAATATAAAATATCCCATAACTCGCTCCCTGTAACCCCTAGAATAATGCTACTCCCATCGTTGCATTTGTATGATACTGCTAGCGCAACTTGTAATTTTTATGGGGGAAACAAATATCTGAGATACACAGCCTTGTCATATTTACTGTCAGTACAATTCTGTATTTCAGCTTGGGGCCTATTCTAGTAGCTCCAAAGTATGACAAACCGCTTCTAAAGTGCACTTTAGAATCGGATTGACGTGCTTTGCCATTCTGTAAGCACTTATCACATGTGCAAACAGCGTCTAAACTGATTTTTTAGAAGGGTTTGCTCTGACAATCTGATCAGTTTGTCAAAAAAGCCTCCAACTGTTATTTTCTGCACACAACTGTGCATCTCCGTTATGCAAACTACTTCTAAAAACTCGCATATTTTAATATCACCTACAGAGGGGTGAGATTGGTATTGCGGGTTACATCTACAGCCTGAAATATGGGTTTGGCTCACAGAGCAAAACCCATAAGTCAGACTGGGGATGGAGTTACAGTAGCACCACCTCTGGTCATTGTGCTTCTAAAGCAAGTACAATCCGGGTGTTTCGTTAAACTGTGCAGTTTGTCACTTTGTTTAGACACGGTTTGAGGAAGCGCTTTGCGATAGAGAAGAGGGGTTTTCCTCACACTTCATTCCACTACTTCTGAACATGCCAAACCATGCAGCTTGGCATTGACAACTTCAGAACTACTAGAATAAGTTCCATAATCTTTTACCCTTGTGAATTGCACCACATTTTAATGATCCTGGAATTTGATATATCCCTCTCCACCACCCTGGTTCTCCCAGAGGTGGACCGCCTAATGTGCAAACAGGCGGCCCCAGAACCCTCCCGCAAAATCAAATTATGATATGTCTATGTAGAGATTTAAGTTTTATGTTTTTTTTTTGAAGCTCCACCAAAATGCTGTTCCCATCCCTGCCCCCTCCCTTTTCTTTTATGTACCCACCCCCCCTCCCCAGATAACCCACTCAACTTTGCTATATTTCTGTATATCTCTGTTTGATACCCAATAAAAAAAACATTTAAGTTGGAAAAAAAGAAAAGTTATTATTTGTTTTCGCTGCGTTCACACTGTTAGTATTGTTTGATTAAGTATATATGTGTATGGAGTGATTCTGAGATTAAGAGTCACCGTACTGATTCATATGAGATATGTAACACCACAAATTCTAGCTATATGAGTATATAAAGCTTGTTATAATTCATTACCACTGTGTTGTGTCTAGTCACTACAGTCTCACACAACATGTACCCACTATAAGAATTAAACAGTAACCAATAGGACTCAGGCTCCCACCTCAGTGGTAGGATATATAATCTGAGGTAAAATAAAGAGGGGTCACTGTCACGGGAGACCAGGACTAATACCAGGGATCAATATCGCCAGACATAACCCGAGAGTTTATAAAATTAATTTATTGGAAAAGCATATTCGCAACTATACAAAACACACAAACATCCCACATACCCAACTGGGGAAACTGAGGGATACCCTGCATCGCTTGTTGCAGGGACCTCCTTGCAGAGATTTCCCCTGTTCTCTCTTCTTGCCCAGTGCCTACAGGACTGTTTTTCAGGCCTGAGACCAGCTCTGGAGTGGACACTGCAGTTTCTCCATGTCACAGCAACACCTCTGTAACTGTCTGCAGGCTCTGTCTGCTAGGGGTCTCCCTCCCCACCTTTTTATACACTTAAAATATAATATTGCAACACTCAGGGCCAGGTGCTGCCTACATGCCCAGGCGCTGATTGGTGGGTAGGAAGGTGCTGCCTACATGCCCAGGCGCTGATTGGTGTGTAGAACTGCAACATAACATTTGCAACATAACAAGGATACAGGGAAAGGTCACAGACCAAGTTGCAACAATTCTCCTGCAAACATATTAACGCCTGATTCCTGAGGTGCTGGAACCAAGCAAAGACATACACATATAATAACATATAATACAATACAATTACTGACATGTAGGGGTAATGGCCGACTCAACCTTTATTAACGGCAGCCATATTTACCACTACCGTCACAGTCACAAACGCTTATAGCATAGGCCCCATAATGTCAAAACAGGTAAAATCTCTGGTAAAGTACATCTGTACACTGTCACCAGTCACTTGATTTATAAACATATTCCTTTTGCATCATTTTATTGGCCCATTAATGCAGATAACATGATGACCCTGGGTCACGCTCACAGGAGACATACAAAGACAGGTATTTTTAAATATTAGATTTAACCCCCTGGTTACTGTATTTGTTCACACAATTTAATATATATGTCTCTAGCGTGACATTACAGAGAAAATATGGTAAGTGTACAGTGTTATTGATGCTTTTGTGTTGGTTGTGTGTAGCTGAGGCTGACAGGCTTCTTGCATGTGGGTGGCTGTCTTTTTTCCAGCTGTGACCATCTGAATTATATCACCTGTCCTAGTTGATATATTAGGATATGCCCAAACTTGTGATGCATGTTGCTGCAATGGGGAAATTAATGTCCACCAATGGAGACAATTAATAATGATTAGAAGCAAAACAGCAGGGTTAAATCTGTTTATTTACCAAAGTGTTTGTGCATCATCTTCCACGCTCTGTTCAAGCCAAACAATTCTTCTCCTTTTGTGGGAAAAAAACAATCTTATTTCAATGAATGTGTACTGTATACTGTACTTAGCAGACATGCCAGCCATTACAGTGAGGGGAGTTAGTAGCTCGTTGTATGCATATCTATGTCAGAGGTACTGTAGATGTTGAGCATAACTAATTTAATGTACAAAGTTTCATTGTAAGAATAATTATGTAAATACATTGTGTAACAGGGTATGTCTTTTCTGCCTATCTTCCCCACCCTGTTATGTAAGTCCTGCTAGTTGCAGGCTGTAAGGGGTTAATCTGTGGTCTTGTGACCCCCTACCCATGCTCCTCTATGATGGACAGGAGTAATGTGGTGACTCATGGTCTGTGTAAGCCTATCAGGGATAGGTATAGACCATGAGCCCGTCCCTTCTATCCTAATTAGGGGAATGCCAAATTTCGTGTCAGTTCTGTTCCTGCAATGGAGGAAAGAGGAAGCAGAGAGCTGTGAATCTCTCCCATGGCAGGATGAGCATGCTCACCCTCAGCCTTTGGCTGAGGGAACATCAGATTCAGCCACAGAGACCCTGTAAGACCAGGGGCCATCACCATACAGAGGTCTAGGACTTCTGAGACTCTGCATCGCTGTGAGGAAGATCTGCAGTGGATGCATGCCATACAATAAAGACTCTTGTTATCCCCCCTGTCTAAGTATCAGTCCTTGGGCAGGAGGGTGAAATATGCAATAGTGGGGGCAGACTTCTGGACACCCTGGAACCCACTACAGCTGGAGACGCTAACACCAGTGAGAAGAACTACAGAAAGAACCTAAGCTTATCCATGTCTCCATACCATCGCAGATCCAACTCAGCTCTCCTGGTCCTAACAGGTATCCGCACCACACACGGGTAGCAGATGCTGTGCATCTCCCACTGGGGGGGGGGGGGAAACAGTCCTACACAAGATAATCAATGCTTTTGAAGCTGGTATTAGGTAGACAGGAGAACTTCTGGCTAACATACTTTATTTAGCCTGTGAAGTTTGTTTAACAAAAACTGTTTGGGTTGCAAGTGCAGAACTCATTGGTTGTCAACTGAGAGTGCTAATAAAATTTGAAGATCTGGGGATGCGATACAATTGATGGTTGATATAAATGATTACAGGACAACAACTCTGACTTATTTTATGTTTCAACAGGCATCACCATATCAAGCAAGAGGATGTTGTAGCCATGACACTCTGGTTAATAGTTAATAAATGTTCTCAAAACAAGTGTTGTATGAAATTTTGAGATGTTATCAATATATGACTGACCTTGTCTTCATAATAATGCAAATTTAACAATGGAAACTCCAACAAAAGAAGTGATGAGACAAAAACATCATTGTTTAAAAACATCATAATATCTTCTGTGTGTAGTAATATTTTGTGCTACATACCGTATAACTGACACCCTATTTCTGTTCATTTTTTTTGCACAGGTATATCCAAGAACCCAAGATTTAGGCATTTATTCTGTAAGGTGTGATAAGCCAGACAACGTGCTATTACAGGAAAAGCCCCATTAAAATCAATGGGGATTTTCATCTGCACTTATCCCACCTTACAGAATAAGGGCCTTAGTACAGGCAGTCCTCGGTTATCCAACGGAATCTGTTCTAGAAGTAGCCTTGGATAGTGAAACCGTTGTAAAGTGAGTTCCATGTTAATCAGTGGCGGTGAGCATTGGATAACGCATTCCGGCGTCGAAAAACGGCCCATAGGGATGAATTGTAAAGCGTTGGATATGAGACTCGTTGGATAGCGAGGACTACCTGTAATGATAAACAAGTTAAATAAGATATGTATGGGTATGTTTGACTGGTTTTAACAGCATTATTGATAGAGGGGAAAACAGAAGCCTTATTATATAAGTGTAGCCCAGTGCCCCAGGCTATATATTCCCTGGCCCTAACACTATAAGTCCTGGTAAGGTGCAGGCATTGTTGAGGTTAAATTCCTCTCACATGGGCCAGCATGTGTGTCCCCACTGGAATGATAATTTGTTGCGGTTTCCAGGTGCCTAGTCTGGAAACCGTTGGAGCATGTGCCTGGGGGGATGGGCTCACTGGAGAAGTGCTGCCCAGTTAACGGAGCATAGGAGTGGGACCATCTCCTTGTATAAAACATGGCTTCTTTCCAAATTTAGGGGGTGAAGACTAGCCCAGGGGCCTCAAGCTCCTGGGGGGCCTAGTCAAGGAAGGACAACATGTGGAGCTGTGAGATATATGTCCTGTGGATATTGATGAGAAAGAACTGTATGAGCTGGTCTGCTAATACATCGTGTTGTACTGCTCCTAGTCTGTGAACTTACTGCAAACGTTCCTGTGGGGATAAAACCCTGCCTCTGGCAGAGCCCTGCTGGTTGGAGGCACTGCACAATCCTGAAAGCTTGTCCTGTTGTCTACTCCCCATACCAACAAAGAGACTCAGATCCTCTGGAAGCCAGCGGGTAGCACCACAACACTACCAATACCAACAGATCTCCCTGTTACAGGGGTGTTACATAAGGAAATCAAGCTACACAATAAAACTATTTTTTTTTCACAAATCATTTTTATTAGGTTCATTTTCAGCATACAGTACAGGCGATCAGCTTTGACTATTCCAGTTACAATCACAGTGTATCACCCATATTTTATATACAATGTTTACAATATTTTTAAAACTCAAATCATATCTATTTTAACTTTAAACTCTAACGCAACTTGTCGTGTTGGTATTTTCTCTCTCTTTCTTCTTTCCATCCCCTATCTAGGGGCCTATGCAGAGAGCAGCGCTATTTCGAAATTCGCCATTTTTAGGAGAAAATCGCGCAGAAAGCAGCAGAAAATGGCGAGTTCCGAAAAACGCGCCAATTTTTCTTTTCTATTTGTAAAACTCGCCTCGCGGCTGGCGAGAACCTCAATCTCGCCAGTTTTAAAAATATCCGTATGCAGAGAGGCGCGAACGGCATCTAGCGGCTGTTCGCGCCAATAAAATGGCGCGATTGTCTCCTTTTTGCCTCGCCAAAAAAAACTGGCAAGAAGCTGCCGCTCGTGGCCATTGCAAAGGGAAAAAAAAGGCGCGAATTTGTTTTTACACGTTTCTGAAGCGCGCATCTCGCCAATTTAAACTCGCCACACGCATCCATGTTAAACATAGCAGAATTCGCACTTTTCTGCATATGGAGAATAAAACTCTCCAAAAAAGCTACTTTTTAATAAATTCGCCAATTTTAAAATTCGCTGCTCTCTGCATAGGCCCCCTAGTCTTTTTATCCTGTACCGTCCTTTGTCTTCATGTCTCTGTCCTCTAGGAACCAATCCCATAAAACTATTTTTAGGCATGTAAGTACGGCCATTCAGCTCAACTAAAGCCCCTTTAAATATCCAGTGAGAATAGAGTGATTGACTTAAACTTATGTATATTGTGTAACATTACAAAGATGTCTTCCAAAGTCAGGGGAGAGTAGGACAGCAACATAGAAAGAAGAACATACACAAAAATAGTGCAATATTGTATGGACCCATAATTGGAGCAATTCAGCAGCTAGCAGAGTGCCTACTCACATTTTCACATACAGGCGTATAGAATCCGGATATCTTCATGACAGCACATCCCAGTGAACAGAGGTAAGTACAGAGGTAGGAGTACATAATTCTTTTTATAAAGCCCAATATAAAAAAACCTTAAGATTTTGTGCTTGTGTAGCGGGGTACCCCCTGGCTACTAAATCTTCCCAATGGGCTGGCAGTAAACCCTGGTGTTCACAGGTTTGCCAGTAGTTATCATGGGGCTTTCCCCCTTCATCCTTGGGTGCTGCACTTGAGTGACAGTAGGAGGTGGCATATCCTGTTGTGGCTGGGCCAACGGGATGCCCACCCTCTGGCTGTACTTAAGGGCAGGACCGCCCTAAAAGTGTGGGGGTTGTTCTTCCCCATGAGGAAGGCAGGTCACGTCTGGGAGCCTGAGATTGGGGCCTTCCCATGTGCTCTTCCCTCCGGGGAGGAGTAGAGAGACTCTGCCTCTGCTAGGGAGGTGGGCAAGAGCAAAGACGACTGCGGATGCCCTAAGCCCATAGTGACTGTCCAGGGACTATCTCCGGTGATATCTGAGAGAAGAGACTATGATCCGGCAGGTGACTGCTGAGTACCTGTATTACTGCAATACGAGTAGTAATAAACCCGTTCCTGTTTTGCAATATACCTCCTGCCTGGTGTGTGATCTAATTGGGGGGAGAGTTACAGTTCTACTGTGGGAGATCGCCTCCATATCCCTGGAGCCTACGGCAGATGGAGGCACTGCACTGCTAGGTATTACGTGGGGTATAGACCCCAGAAGCCTGTTCCTGTGTCCCAAATTTACCACGGACGACTCAGTTCTCTTGTTACCACCAGGTATGCACCACCAACACCCAGTAATGGCCCCTGATATGCGATTGGGGGGGTGGGGGAAACTCCGTTACACTTGCAAAATACACATTCTTTAAACGCATTGGTAAAATCTCCTTCACGGGCAGACTTTTGCAAGCCTCACCACCTCTGCAAGCCTCAGCGGCGCGTACTCTTGTTCCTTGTGTCGCTTCCGGTATCCACTGCCCGGGAACTCACCTTGAGATGACGCTGAGGCTTGCAAAAGTCTGCTTGTGAAGCCGATATTACTACTGTTTTACTATCGCCTTTGTCTTTATTATCAGTAAATACAGCTCAACCCCGTTATTACGCGATCCGTTACAACACGAATCTGCTTATAACGCGATGTTAGCGTGGCTCCCATTTTTCGTATTTATGAATACTTTACAACACGATTATTGGTATCTTAAATACTTTATTGTACAATGCATACAATTGTACATTATTTCTAACGTGATCTGCTTATAACGCGATGTGATTCTTTGGACCTCAAGCACAGCGTTATAAGGGGGTTGAGCTGTAATGTGTTTTACTGCTTCACTTACATAGCAAACTAAGCACTAATGCTCATATTTACAAAGCTGTCTTCAGCTACAGTATAAATGCAGGTGTTTAAAGTATCTGGAATATAGCACTGTTTGTAATCTTGGCTCTATGCACAGCCTATTCACAGGATACAGAAGAAATGAGAGCACTTGCAAGAAGGGCTGCTACCTGTGGTATTCAATGGATGTGTGCTGATCAGGACTCCCATCCAATAAAGAGAGATAGAAGAACTACATAGCACAGATCAATCAAGTAAATGAATTCTTTGTTTAAAATATAAAATGCGCACTCACAATTGTGCAATAAAATAAGGGCATATTTCACTCATTAGTGATTAGCAGTGTCAAAGCACCGCGATATCTCTCACTGCCTTCCTTCAGTTAGCTGTCTTCCACTGTCCGTGGAGTCTTTGCGGGGACTGTCTCTCTGCTCCGTCGCGTCCGTCGGAGCGTCTGACGTCACCCCTGCTGTGGAGATGGTTTGGAACAGATCGTCTGTTGGTCCAAAATTCACTCTACGCGTTTCGCCCAGTAGAAATGTTTCGGCTTCGTCAGGAGTGTGCTATTACCATTGACATACCCTGCTGTGCAAATATAAAAGTAGTATCTGTCGTGGAAGACCGTCTTGCTCAGCAAGTATTTCCTCGCTCCTGATGTCAAGTCCTGCAGCCAGGCGCAAAAGTGTCTCTTTCACACCTTTTGCGCCTGGCTGCAGGACTTGACAGAGACACTTTCACGCCTGGCTGCAGGACTTGACAGAGACACTTTCGCGCCTGGCGGCAGGACTTTACATCAGGAGCGAGGAAATACTTGCTGAGCAAGACGGTCTTCCAGCACCTGGTACCGCTGACTGAAAAAAGGGGCCCGTCTGTTCCACGCTGTCGCCGTCAGCGAAAGCCTCCGCCTCTACGTGGGGTGGTATCCAGCTGGAGGGTCCCACCATGAAGAGAGTCCTTATCTGTGTGGTGGTCTGGTCCCAGACCACAGGCTGCAGATACTGCGCGGCATCTTGCTGCTGTGTCCATGACACTGTATACATAATAGGGGCAATGTCCCTATCTAGAGTGTCTGTGCCTGTAGTAACCATAATCTAGGTGGGAGTCGGGGCCTAGCTGGGGCCTATAAGGGAGTTTCTGGCCTAGTGCAGGGGCAACTGACACCCTGCACACACACACCCTCACCTTTCTGTGTCCCAGCTCTGACTGGCATGGCTGCCTGCACACCCAATGTACATTAATGGCGCTATATAAATAAAGACAAACAAAGGGGAACCCAGGTGTGACCCAGGCTATATTAGATTGATATTAACATTGCAAGTGTAATTTATCTAAAACATGTTTAAATTGAGCGAATTCTAAATATCCTCTATGGCAGCAGTTTATTTTCCAGTATTTCCTACCTTCTGACCCCGGCCTTCTAGCAATAGCACCAAGTATCCTTTTTTTCTGCATCAAGTCCTGTTTAATTTCCTTGTCAGTCAAAAAAGAATCATGTGCTATTTTGCCAATGATGTTGATTATGAAACATCCATTCCCGTGGCCGTGTGCACTGTAAAGCATATATATGGTGACAATGTTCTCTCCGAACATGAAATTAGATGAATCTGAAAGCAAATCACAGATATTGTTTACATAAGTCATATATCCTCCAATGGACATTGGAATTCATCACAGCATGGCACTAATGCTCCTTTGTCTTCACTGGGCTTTTAATCTACTTTAGTTTTATTAGCGACATATATGTGTGGACAGCTGTTTGTAAATCTGTCCCTTCAGAATTTTTTTATTTGTAGTGGTTTTGTGGTGAATATCTTCATTCTTATTAAACTTGTCTACGATATTTTAAGCGTGGGCATATACACTGCAAGCTTGTAGAGGCCAAAGTGATGTATTTCAAAGAATAAGCTAAAACCTTTAAACACATAGAATGAACAAAAAAGTAACATATGTTGTAATGTTATTGTTACACTTTGATTTGTTTGTTAATTTGCAGGGGACTGTAAAAACCATCAGTTCACATAACAACTGATATTTCTGATGACTTTCTGTTAATTTGTTTTCCCTGAAATTACATACTGACATGTGCAGTGACCTGGATAGATTGTATGTGGATGTGAACTGTTCTGAATTTTTTTTTGGGGGGGGAAACAGGTTTCCAAATGAATTGGCAATACTGAAATGTTCAAATTCCCATTTTGCTAGTAAAAGAAAAACAAACCTACTGTAAATTAAAGGAAGTTGAGAAAATAGTATGTGTAAATCTTTTACTCATCTTGCTAAAAAAAACTAAATTAGTTTAGGTGAGATACATAACACTGTAGATAAAAATTCCCTATGCAATTCAGCTTGTTGTTACATATTTTCTAATATGCGCATCTTCTATTTTAGATTATACCATTTTATCATAAAGAGTTTTACGACCATATAAAATGACAATACAGTTTGTATTTTTTTTTTTAAAGCTGCAGACCAAGCAATATCCTGTTTTTAAAAATAAATAAATCAGTTCTGTAATATGAGAACATACTTGTTGCATTATTTTTAAACAACTCTGAATGACATTTTTTATGTATTATTAGGCCTGGGACATAGTGCCCAAAACAGTGCGGAGGCGCGCTGAGGCTCAGGGAAAGCGGTGCTTTCCCTGGCCTTACACAGCGCGCCGTCCGTGGGCGTGTCGGGGGCATGTCGGGGCGGGCCAGTGACGTCACGGAGCTGGTTCGCCCTCATTGGGCGAACCGCTCACGTGACCGGCCCTACGCTCCGGCGAGCGCCAAATTTGAAAACTGTGTGAGACACATGCTTCCGCAAGCATGCGCGAGCCCCTGCTAAAGCCGCTCTCATTGCGGCTGCAGGGGCTCAGTGCCGAGCAGCAGCACGGGTCAGCACAGGTCAGCGCATAAGCGCTGACCATGTCCGAGGCCTAAGGTAGCAAGCCTTTTTTGTTTCTAAAGCACCCATTTACAAAGTGACAGCTACTGAGTCAATACTCCTCTGCGTCCATTTACTGAACCCCCAAGCCTAATCTTCACCAATCGATCACAGCAGAACTAATCGGTTGGCAATTAGCTAATTACTTATCATTGTGTGGATTGTTTTAATGCACATATTAAAGGGGGGGGATCAAATGTAAAAAAGAAAAAGCTCCTTTGACGGCTGTTTTAATATATGCAGCATTTGCTTACCTTTAAGCAAATATAATTACCTAAGGTGCCGATCGATCGGCAGAGATCCTGCTACCCTAGGCTTACAGTATGGCCGCCTATTTCAAAAGAGGAAGTGCTGTGTGTCATGTACGACACACCTGTGAGCACGTGACCTGTATTTAGGACAAGGGTTAGTACACAGCTTGCAAGCTGTCCCACATTTCACCTCCGCAAAGGTCCCTCAAATGGACTATATCTCTCCTAAATCCGTCCCTATATACCATCTGAACACGTCTTAGATATGCAATCAGGGTTAATACACACGGCTACTCTAGTCAACTCACCTTTCGCCTGTGCAAGGTACCTCCGATGAGTTAATATTAACCCCTTACTAAATTGCAATCATATCTATATGCTTCCACCACCCGAGAAATGCAAATAAAATATGTTAAATTAATAAATCTCCCGGGGTCTCAGGTCCCTGTTTATGTAGCAAAATGTGTCACATAATATATATAATCTCAATTACAAAAAACTTAGCTTGGGAGAAGGATAGCATTCAAATGTATTTATTTTTTACCAGGGCGGCGATTATTTCTCCCCACTTAGAAATCTCTGAAACCTCCATTTCTAACTATGCACATGTCAATGTGATTTGCCCTATACCTGCATTCTGGATGACGAGGTGCTTCTTTTTCTATTGCAGAATTAGAACTGCATCTTCCGGCATCTTCGTTTCCCTTTTTATTAAGGGGAAATCTTCTTCTGCCTGTTGCATAAATAATACAGATGCAGTATAGAAGGGATATCTATATTCGATCTAACCTATAATTGTGATTATTTGCTAGATATATTGTCAATGCACACTGTGATTTACTTAGACTGCATTGTGATTAGATGTTTGTTATGAATCAGAATTAATTTTAAAACAGGGTACATATTATATTTATTGGCGTATTATTTCCATATCAACCCCTTTCAGATGATTTCTACGTTTAATGAAATTAATTGATTTGCTACTTGTTTTTGTTTTATACGCGGAGAAATGGCATCAATTTTCTATACTAAGCAACTTAACAATTTGTCAGATTTGTATGACTTCAAAAAATGTATTGGATTTGTCATAACATTCTATGTGACTCATTACTCTGAAGATCAATAATGCAAAACCTGGTAAAAAAAAATAAAAAAAAGTAACTATGTTCCTGATAAAATTTGTAACAGTGACCCGATTCAGCCTTGTTCACGAAATTGTTTTTCTTTTTTTATATTTAATCCTTTAGCTAAATATATTGCTCAATACAAAATAAAAAGATGCAAGAATATTTTAATATAGCAGAGGTTATTTAAATATGATTGCATGGGCACACTGCCTTTGTGACCGTTCTTGTGGCCCTCTTCTGTACTTGTTTTGTAGCTATGGTACACTTATAATAGACGGTGAATCAACGTCAACTGACCTAAAAAAAATATGTGAGAAAACTTAAACAAAGGGGGGAAAAAAGAAATTAGAAAGGACAAACCAGTTAATGTTATAAGCTACAGACGAGGCCACAACTATCCTAAATCTTGCTTTAAACTAGCCGGGTTACATTCCGGGTATGTGCTGGGTATGTGCTGGGCTAGTTTGAGGCAAGTTTAAGGCATTTCTGCATTGACTAAAACCCATAGGATTAACACAGCAGGGGTCCCTGGTAGTCCCATTCAGTTTGAATGGGACTGCCATGGACCCCCGCTGTTAATCTGATGGACCATTAATCAATGCAGAAATGCTGGGGCTAGTTTAAGGCAAGTTTAAGGCATGTATTCAGAATTTACCTGGGTGTATCTGGGTCTTTTTGGTGATTGCCACTGGTTTGTTTTAAAATAGTCGCAGTCTCTGCTATACCAGGGGGTGTCCCTGGTAGTCCCATTCAAACTGAATGGGACTGCCAGGGACCTCTACTGTGTGAATCCGATGGGCCATTAGTCTTTGCAGAAATGTCGCTGAAATGTTTGCAGCATGTACCCAGCATGTACCTGGATCTTGTTGGTGATAGCCCCACATTTTCCAAGGCAAGTTTAAGGCAAGTTTTAGAATACTTGTCGGCGCACCTGTTAGTGTGGGCACATTCACAGGTATTTTGGTTCTAAAAAGTTTTCATATTTCGGTTTTGGAATTGCAGGAACTCTTAGTTTTAGTTTTGTGAAAAATATGAAGAAAAAAAATCAAAATACTGTAAGCAGTCATTTTTTTCTTCAAAATTTGGGCGAACTTATGTGAACCTCAAACTTCTTGCAAGTGTTTCCCGGTTCTTTCCTTCTTTCACCCAATTTATTTATTTTTAAAAATGAAAAACACACGAAGCAATTATTTCGAGGATAAACCTTTCTTGGGTTTTGGTTTGAATTTTTATCAGATTCGAAAGTTTATTTCCGAAGTTCAACTTCAACTTCCAAAAGGACCTTTGAAGTTTAAAAAGTCCAGACATTGAACTCACAAACCTGCTCATTCTTAGTATAAGCTACGCTGGACACAGAGGCAGATCCACAAAGCTACGTTATGTTACAGTATTTGTCATAACATTACCCAAAATTATCGTTACAATACTCCTAATGCTATCCACTAAGGAGATTAACTTTATGATAACCTCCAGTTAGCCAGTAAAATAGTGTATCTATAACTTTGCGCAGTTACACTATAGTAGTGGCGGCCATCTTAGAATGTGCTCCACAGGGGAACTACATTTCCCATGAGCATTAGGAACCACTCCCATGTGATGCCCAGCAGCCAATAGGGCTCCCCGGATCCCCCGAGGAAGAATTCATACTTTTGGCGCAATTGGACCGTGTGCTGGCAGTTGGTTCCAATAGGCAGAAGGGGAATGTATGGTCTGAGTGTCTGTGGCTCCCAGACTAGACCAAGATTGCCCCTTGGGCCCCAGTTAGGACCCAACCATACTCAGTTTGTGGCTGCTTCAGGGAAAGGCCCTCAGATAGGGACATTTTCCCCAGTAGCCTTGATAGTTTTAGGATTAGTGACAGGACGCCGCACGGTGACTCGCAGCCTGTGGTCTGGGACCAGACCACCTCATATAGACTCTCAAAGGTGAAACCCTCCAATGGGAGTTCACCCCACGCAGAGGCAGACACCTTCTCAGACGACGATGCTGGATCAGCGGATCCCAGTTGTTGTTTGGCAGTCCCTGGGTGCTGGAGCCCCAGGGCAGGTACCACACTAAGTGCACCAATGGTTCATGGGATAGCGCTATTCCATACACTTTTGGGTGGGCCCTGACATTGGGGGAAAAAGACAGCGATATTGGTGCCAAGAATCAATGGGGACCACTTTGGGGACTCTCAATTGGTGTATTGGGGTTGTGTGTGGGCTATATACTGTGGGGTGCAGATTGCATATTGTTGTTCAGTAAAACCTGTTATTATATAACTGTGTGTGTATTTACTATTTGGTTCCTGTGAGGGGCTTATCCCACTACGCTGGGAAACTTCTCAGGTGGAGGTGCTGCACCGAGGTGACCAAGCGAAACCCCAGGCTCCCAGAGGCAGTGGCTCAGGCCTTCTGGTAGCCAAACAGGTAACAGCAGTGTCACGGGAGACCAGATATTTACATCTTTATCCTGGGAACATATCATTGAGCAACATCAAAATGTTAAATAAATTGCGTTTATTTCTTGGAAACAGACATACACACAGTGAATTACAATAATACAGGAGAAAACACACTTACTGGGGTTTTGGGCTGAAAAACTAAACTTTCTTGGCCGAAATTAAGTCTTTTACAAGTCCATTGGAAATGGTGCTGAAAGTAGGACTTAAAAAATATCCTGCTCTGCAGTCCTGCAGCCGTTTCCTTGCTAGCTCCGCAAGGCTTCTTTGGGTTTGGAGTCACAACTTGGATCAGTCTTGGGATTTCGTCTTGGGCTGGCAACTAACTTTTTTATAACATTTGCAAAATCAGTCCCACATTATTACTGCCAACCCACAAACATGGAAACTTTACTGCTAACCATTCACATGTTTGCCAGTCTTGCAATGCCTGGCACCTGAGCTTCACCATATCAAAGGGGCATGTGCAAAAATGTCCATCTTGCCTACTTGTCATGCAGAGCCCAGGTGCCTCTCGGTCTAGGGAGGTGACCACTTGCCAGGATGGCCTATAATCATCCCAGGACTTGGCACTTAACTCAACCATCCTGCACATATCCTTGCCACACGTGTTATTTTGTTCTACAGATTTAGGGGCAGACTTAGTACCACACCCTGGTACACACACCCACTTAGGTACCACACCCTGGTACCTCATCAGCCCCCTGTGGAGTCCTGCAGTAAAAGGACCCAGCTTATGTTAGAATGTATGAGTATACTACATTTTAAACCTACCAGTTTAATAAAATATACTTTATACATTTTCTTATTAAAATGTCCTAAGTCTATTGGTGTGAGGGATAGAGTGAAAACCTGGACTGTTTTATCCCCACTAACCATATCCCTTACTCTCTGCAAATGTATGCTTTTTATTTTAATAAAAGCTTCACAGTCTTATACCTGACTGGAGTACCCCCCTGAACCCCCTATACCAGGGCCAGGGTTATCTGGGCATGAACTGGGCATCCCCCTGAGACTAGGGACCCCTGTACTGTTCTGGGGATACCTTGCGCCCAGCCCCCTTATCCTTTTGGTTGCACATTTGACATACAATGGATAGCAGCACAAGTACAACAGGCAGGTCCAAGAGTTGACATTTGAGGACCTCCAAACACAGATCAGGGGCAACCAAGTGGGCTTAACCTTTATTAGTGAGCCTGGTTACCCCCTCACCGTCACAAGCAGTACTGGTGGTTCCTTTAGTTACGGGGAAAGGGGGCTACACTTGAAAACGAGAAGAAACTCTCAATGTATCACTTCCTGGTAAAACATTTATAAATAAAATAAATAATATACTGTATTGACAATTATATACCATACAGAAACACATCATGAAGTACCTCTGAAATAGTATCATTTAGGTAATGTAATTAACTGTATAATGTTTTTAATTTGTGTAAGGTTCATGTGAGATATGTTTCTTTTGACCAGGATATATTATATAGTATATTGTGTACCAAAGTATGTGTGCCCACTTAATTTACAAATACTTTTTAAAATAATTATAAGGAGACATAAATAGTTAACTGAACATCATTTATTAACATGCACAGTTTAAGCACTGTGATAGGGAAAGAACATATAACAACAACATGTCAAATAAACAAGGGCATTTAAACAAAAATTAAATGTATCTCTTTTTAGCAAGGACAGGCTGACAAGGCCCCCTTCTGCATGGTCTCCATGCCTTAAAGAAGCTTGGGCGAGGTGGAGGAAGAGAAGAAAATACCCCAGAAGTATGCAGCAATGCAGTAGATGCTGCAGGGGTAGATGCTGTTGATGATGGCCACCAGCTTTCTCTGTTGCTTGCTGCGCTGCTCATGTAAGCCCATTGACTGCACTAATCTGTTGCTGACAAGGGTTGTATGTGTATGTACAGTGTATTGGTTAGCACGCCTGCACGAACATCCCCGCTACTACATATAGCAATACGATTGCTATTTTTGCTAACAGACATTAGTTTGGCATATCATTAGTTGTGTGGATACTCTGGAAAAATTACGTCTGTTACCTATTTACATTAGGTAACATCACGTATTTGCCCAGAATCCCTGTTCTCATATATAGGCCATGTAATGCGTCAATGCAAACAGCGGTTTTGAAGATGTGCAGAATCAATTATTTATTTGCTATATTTGCCTATAAATGGGCATACTGGTGATTTCTTTGTAAAGTTACAAAATACAACTGATTCGAATACACAAGGAATTGGTTTGCACATCTCTAGACATGCAATGACTATCCAATTCTTTCCTTATTCTCAGATACGGACATGTGATAATTTATGAAAAGTTCAGTCCGCGCTCTGGCTCTTTAAACTTGGAGTGTTGGTCCCTCTCAGTTCTCTTGCTGCTTCTGTGTTTATGAGGTGTCTCCCCCACCTCCAAATGTGGTCTCCACCGGAACCCCGATGGTGATACCAATATCAGCAAAACAAGAAAAAACACAAAAGCGCACCAAGATGAGAGATAGATAATGTATTAGCAACAAATAATAAAATTAGTAACTTACATATAAAATTTCTTTAATAATCCCCGATTCTGGTGTCTATCACAGGAGTAGGGCATCACATAGGAAGTATGAAGGGTAATCTCAGTTCTGAGAGATCAGACCCGCGCGCTGGGGCTGTCTCTGTTCACTCTCCTGTCCTCCACGTGTGGTGTAGACACCAGAATCGGGGATTATTAAAGAAATTTTATATGTAAGTTACTAATTTTATTATTTGTTGCTAATACATTATCTATCTCTCATCTTGGTGCGCTTTTGTGTTTTTTCTTGTTTTTCATGTGATAATTTACCTTATGGTATCTTAAAACTTACAAGAATTATAAAAAAATAAAATGCTGCTGTCAAATAAATCTGGGAGAAAAATGCTATCGCATGTCGTTCCTGCCTTTGGACACCAATATACGCATTTGGTATAAAAATAATATAACGTTTTATGTTGCTTATTTCCCATGGTAAAGGGATTACTAGTTTTAACTTTGAAGAAAGAGAAATGGAGAGGCATAGCGGGTCTGTAAATAAGAGTGTGCTTCTCAGTGTTCTGCAAATGCTTAAGTGGTCTACATCTGTTTTCTCCCAGATGTATTTTTCAAACATGAATTTCCATTTTAAAATGAGTCATAAAATCGCTACTGTTTCTCCGTGGAACTATTAGCAATAAAAAAAGCCTATTGAGGGTTTCACAGCCATGGAAAATGCATGGTGATAATAGGCTGCCCTGCTGTTACATGGCTTATGCAAACTTTACATTCATCACGACAGAACCATCTACCCGCAGGGCAGAAATACAGCAAACAAGGGAAGAAAATACACCAAAAAGGAAGACGCTGCTCAAGAAATCTTTGGAATATGTACATATCATTAATCAGACCTGATGAATTCTAGTTTATGCTTTCTTTTTAGACTCAGTAATGAACAATATGCCACCCATCTTTACTACAAAGCACTTTTCCATTCTGATCGTGCCAAGGCACAAAGGATGTTATTTACAAGTTACCAATTTATTTATGCCATTTTGGTCTATGTAACTGAATACAACCATAGCAAATATTAAGGTACAGTTCATAATAATATAAATATATATATATATTATTATTTTTTTAGATATATATATATATATTTGTTTAGTTATTTTTATTTTATAGTATTTTAAATCAAATAACATAGGAAGAGACGGGGTACAAAAAACGCGGGAAAGGGAGAGGTGTTTAAATAAATAACATACATTGCAAAGGTAAATACATTTACATTTGACATAATACATCTTTGAAATAAAAATATTTAGTGTACCATTGTTGATTCCAAACTCTATTGTCCATCCTTTATTTGTGTTGTTTTTAAATAAATTGTATTCACGTTATTAAACTAGTTTCTAGTTTTTTTTGTTCTTAAAGACATCTTTATCTTAGGTTAAAATATTTTACTTTGTGAGTTACATTGAAAACAAGTTGATCATCAATTTCCAGTACCAAGGAAGCAATCTGAAGATAATAATTGAAGGAAGGGAAACACATTTATACTCTAAAGGTGGTGGTAGAGTGGAAGAACTTGCAAATTAGGGAAGATTACATAGAAATATGATTACTGAATGGCCTCCATAATCTAAGCGGGTTCATAGTCCACAGCCTTCAGATCTGAAGCTCTTCCCCTGAGATTCTAGGGTTGCTCAGGTCACCCAGCCAGAGGTTAAAAAAATAGGGACAGATTGTGATAGTGTTATGTTTGCATTCGGTGCTTGTGCTATTTGGGAGACAGCCCCGCTAGGCAGAGTTGTGGAGTATAGGCCCAAAGCTTCAGACAAGGATTCCGACAGGGGACAAGGTAGGGAGTACCAGGAACAGATGTGGTCTGGCCAACAGGGACAAGGCAGGATCCGGTAGCACATGGATAAGACACCCTTACACTGGCAAGGAGAGAGGGAGTGACAGAAAGGGCAAAGACAGGTGTGAGCACAATACCAGCTCAATCAGAGGTCGACTTGCTCTTCAGGAAATGAGGGCAGGAATTGTCAGGAAGCAAGTTGGCTACAGTTGCTTCAGTGCGAATGTAGGGTCACTTCCTGTTGACAGCCATCTTACTAGAGGTGAAACATCAATTGTCAGCCATGTTGTTTGAGGCAATGAATCCTGAGATCACAGACTTTCGAGATTCACCTGGTGCAATTGCGGACCCTGACAGATAGACACCATGGCTCCCAGACCCTTCTAAACTGTTTTTTTGTAACTTGTAGATAACTCAATATACTTTCCATGGACATAACATACCACACCTTATTTAGTGATGCGTCCATAGTGGGAGCAAGTGATTTTCTCCAGTTTTTAGCTATGTGGCTGCGCTTCTCACAGCAGGATCACAGAAGAAACAGGTTGCTGACAAGGACGGTTTGATTTGGCTATGCACTGGTTTGTCGTTAAGAACTCCTGCTGCTTAGAGATTTTCATTAGCTTATACTTTGGTATTTTGCACATTAGACTATATTGTGAGATTTGGCTGGACGTTGTGTTGGGGAAAGAGGGATTAGGGAAGTACCTCTTAGTCCCTTTATACCAGAGGGAACAGGCCAGAAGAAGAGGTTCTTACCTCAAAACGTTGCCCCCCTAGCGTAGCCTCCTTCCCGTATTGTGTTACTCCCCCCTCATTGTTTCTTGTTGTTGATTCCCTTTTGCTGTGTTCTTTCCCCACAACCCTCACCGCAGAGGCATTAGTTCCATTGTGGTACATTACTCCAAGTTATTGTTGGCTTGTGTTTATATTAAATTCATTCGTATCTTGGACATTTCCACTTAGATTACTATTATTTTTGACCCCAGACAGTGAGTGCTGGAACATTTGTTTGTGTTTGCTTATGATTTTTGGGGAAAAAGGGTCCCCTAGGTTACTGTTGCACCCTGCACTTTATCCCTTTTTTCTGTTTGAGTGCTGTCTATCACTGTCTGTCTGTTGTATTAATCACGGTTATGCCACTTCAAACAAGGACCTCTTATTCCTACAGTACATTTCCATTTGGAGAGACATTATTTGCTTTTACTTATGGATCCGCTTAGCCACCAGGCTTACATGCCGGGAAGGTTGAAGCAAGCTACAGATTGACCGAGTGCTGAAGCCCACTGTCCTATCTGGCACTATAGTATTTGGAACTGTTATAGTGTTTGTTTCTTTTTTACTTAAATAAAGTTAAGGCCTGTTTTTAATCCCTCTGGTTGTCTTGTGTTTATTGGGTAAGGATTTGCGTTTTGAGTTGAAGGATACAGGCTTATGGCTTATGCAAATTGTGCATTTCTATCTTCTACAGTTTCTCAGATATTAATACCAATAAATCATGGTTAGTGCATGTGCAGAAGAATTACACACTTAGTTCTCAAGCAATCATTTCCAATACCTATGATTTATAATGTTCACAACATTTATAATGTTATAAACATTTATTATGGCTATGCCTTTAGACAGATAGCTATAGGATGACTTGTACCTTTGTAAATACCTACTGTATATTCATACAATTATATTTATAACTTACTAAATTGCATTGGGCTATAAGTTTTTGGTGAGAGTCCTTTCTTCAATCTGAATGTGTGTATACATTTGCTGATGTATGCAAATCAGATTCATTTTGGTAACTCGCAATCAATGAATAATTGGAAAATGTATCAAAAAATTAACTACACTGCAATGTAGCATTTTATCCATAGTACTGGTTTGGAAAATATGCTTGTTTGAATCTTATACTGTACATCAACATTAACAACAATTTCACCTTTGAAGTTCATCTTTTAAGTTCTCTCAGTTACACTGATGTGATTGTATCTGCACAGACTTCTGCTCCGTTTGTGCTGGTGTGCTTTTTGGTCTCCCTTTTCCCTGTATTGCATTGAGTAGCTGCACAGCCTGCCTGCCTGCCCTACCAGGATGTGAGTATTTGCATATTTTTCAGGGGAACCTGCCAATGAGACTGATGGTGAGTGGGTTGCACCACACACCACCTGTCTTCAGGAGGATAGTACCCATTATATGACACAATAGGTACTATATCAATTGTTAGTACCCTGGTACAGTGGTCTGGCTTATTATCATTTTGAAATATACCTGCATTTGAGCGCTTCAGCTATTTTCCATTCTGCTGCGGTAGTCTGAATTTCCTGCAACCGATTGATCTGTTTGTTTGGCAAGCCATGATAGAGAGTTGCCATAGACAAGTCTGGATATGACCAGACCTTCGGCAGGTGTTCTTCCCTAAGGAGAGACTTCCGTCTCCTGACGTATTACTATCAATGGTGATACCCAAGCTTTTCACTGTCTAGGAGGGCACTGGGAAGAGGTCTTGGATTTGGATATTTTTCAGGTCCTTCAGTTTATCAATTTGGTTCTGGTGTCCTGTGATTATATTCTCAATCTTTTCCATGTTTAGTTTTAACCAACTGTCATCAATCCATTTTCTTATACAGTATCTGCCATGCAAGTTTTAATAGCAACGGCAGGAGATGTCATACTCAGAGCAATATTCACATAAAGCTGGGTGTTATCTTCATATTGGTGATACTTGAGTCCATGGCTTGCAATGATGGGGCCCAGTGGCTTTATATAGATGTAGAAGAGGAGAAGGGAAAGAATGAAGCTTTGAGTAGAAATGGGCACATTTTTTGACGGATTTGGATCCGCAGCCGTTCGGCCTGTTCATTTACTCCGCGGATTTCCACGGATCAATCTCTAAAAGGTGGTTCATGTTTTGCGGATTTTTAATTATTATTACCAATCTAATCCGCGGATTCAGCAATCCTTTGGTGGATTCTTAAGATTCCCCTAACGTATTGCTGAATCCACAGATTGGATTCTACAAATCTGTCAACAGATTGTATTCAATGACAAATTTTAATTGAAAACCGACCAAATCCATCAACGGATTTTACACCGCGAAACGGATGTTGGGGGGGAAATGCGAGAAAATTTTGGAAACGGATTTGTTCAATCTTTTGGCAAAAACATGTTAAGCCTGCAACCACGTTAAGGAAGACCCTTACAGCAAGTACCTACACTATCATTATTTTTTTACTGTCTAAGAGGTTCAAATTTAGAAGAACTATATGTGATATGTGTAAGCTAAATGCCCGTTTAAACTTATTTAAAAAGATAAAAGTTTCCTAAGAAATAGTGAAAAGATATTAAAACAAATATGGAAGAAAAATTATGTACAGTACAGTATACTTCCTATCCCAAGCTTATTGCTGCAGCAAAGGTTATCACCACCTTTTCTCCTGAGGGGAAGAAATCTCTCAATGACTACTACAACTTTCTGTTTGTATTTGGACTTGCTGATTAAATAGAGGTGGGATTAGTGACCTTAAACTAAGGAGGATCTACATACCTCATAATACTGTGGTACTTTTTGAGTTTGCTAAGATTGTGTGGGTCTAATTGTAAATTGTTGGGAGGCAACAAGTATTGGTCAAAAGATTGAACTAAATGACCCATACTTATGAGAGGAAAAAACATATAGAAATGAATCAAATAATTTGTCATGTTGGATGTGCATTGGGGGATTCTTTGTTCACTGCTGTATTTTTGAGGTCCCTTTCCCGGTAGCGCTGCAGTTGGCACAATTAATATAAAAAATATAATACTGTGGGACAGGGTTTTGAGCTTGCTAAGACTGTGCGTCTAATTATGACAAGAGCAGATATATGTATACTCTTTGGGTTCTTCTGCTTAAGAAGGGAGCAAGGCTGTCAAAGGCTTGATCAGGTATCCCTGCAACAGTTTCAGCCTGTGCAATAGGAAGTAGCGGAGGAAGAAAGTCTGGAGCAGCAACGAAAAGCTGCAGCTTTAAAAATTGAACAGCACCCAGATGATTAGAAGTGAAAACCTGCTTTATTGGGACATACAAAAGATGGTAATCGGTGCCATAGGAAGCTATGGTCAACTGTGTCGAAGGCAATTGAGAGGTCCAATAGGATGAGAATTAATGGAGATCATCTGTTCATAGAAGTCAGCAAGTCATGGTGAGTTAAGAGTTTCAGTGCTGTGAAGTCTTCTGAAGCCAGATTGATTTGTATCCAGAATGTTATTGTCTTCTAGGTGGGCTTATAGTTGGAGCTCTATAACCTTTTCTATGACCTTGGAGACAAATGGAAGCATGGATACAGGTCTGAAACTGTTTAGGTGGGAGATTTATTGTGTCTATTTCTTGAGAATGGGCCAAACTAAGAGAGATTTCAGGTTGTCCGAGAACTTGCTCTGCTTTCTCTCTCACAAAAGCCATATTTCAGGGTATGGAATCTCTTCTTAGAAAGACTTGTCAAATTGTTTGCATACTCTCACTTAGGTGTATTTTGTTTCGTGATTAACAAAGGGTCAATTTTGCTGGCTCTGCAACCTCATGTGACAGGTTTGCACTACTCTAGGACTTTGCTCATTTTTGTTCCTTTTCAGGCTTTTTGGGACACCTTTTTTCTGTTTGAAATAAATAATCTGGTCGGTTGTCAAGTTCAGTTCCCATCTTTTGAGACTGTTTGGTAAAATATCAGTGCAAATTGAATCCAAGATTCCACCTACAGTATCTAACCCAGTGAAATTACCAGCATGTGGTTGGCATTAATTAATCCCTGAGCGCCTTGCCTCTACCAAGAAGGCCCATATTTTAGATTATTTTGTCCTCAGCGAAGATGGTCAAAGTGTTTTCATTGCGCCTTCAACCAGGATGGAGAGTGTAATTAGTTGCACCTGTTTCTGGCCATTAAATAGCAGCCATTCACTCCTAGCCAGTTCCCAAGCAAAGTATCTGATCCCTTGTACTCCTGAACTACAGTTGGTTCCAGACAGATATTCTGCCCTGAACCTTTGCCTCTCCTGAACCTTTGCTGAACTTGGATTCTGCTGGCTCTTCTCCTCGACATTGCTGCTGCACCCTGCTTTGATCTTAGAACCGTGACCCCAACTACACCGCTGTACCATGCCCCTACATGTGAACCGGACTTGTATCCTTATCAGGACTTAGCCCTGCCGCCTCTGGTGAGTCTCCCCATCCTGCCTCATCGCTGTAATTCGGCCCCCTGGTCTTAGACGAGCATCATCACAGTGAGACATTGGGAGGTGTGGCTTCAGATGCAAGAGATCAGTGGAAGCCAGAAGAAACAACTTACCATGGTACCCCAAGAAGAGAAGCAGCCCTGACACCATTGACAGTAATGTCAACTTGGACAGGGACACCGGCCTTCCCTATATCCTAGTGAGATATCTGGCTGAGAGGTGGTTCTCTCTGCAATCCCAACCATGTTTTCCCCAGTCCCTTCAACATCCCCCAGGGAATGTAAGGGTGAAAACAATTGCAGTGCCACTGGATGATACCCTATGTTTTCTGATTATTTCCCTGATGTTTTTAGTAATTTTGTGGTACATTTATTTGAGGCTGGTATAATAATGTTTTATAAAGTGATTTATAAAGTGATTTATAAGTTGATAAGCACCGACATAATATGTATGTATATATTCATTAATGTAAATATGCATCTGGTGAGTACTGGAATTGTATAATGTGCGCCTTCATAGTGGCAACAAGGTGATAGGAACTGCTGCGTAAATGTGACTATTGTGTGATGGCATTTTATACCCCACAGGGGAAGGTGTAGATGAGTAGTAAGAGACTTAAGGCCACTTGGGCATAAACCCATAGAAGAGGGCATTTCACTGGAAGAGGGAATTGGTGACAGGATTCCTTGGGTGTAGTTGGGAAATGTAAAGAAGAGCCAGGCTCCTACTGGTGAGGTTCTATTCCCTGGATTCAGAGATGAGCCCATTGTTGCCATAGCATTGTTGTGCCCTACTGGCCACACATGTAATGCATTTGACCTCTACAGTATACCAGAATTTTTAAATAGTTTTTGCAATAAAAACTTTTTCAAGGCTATATTTGTAACATTGAGATATGATGGTGTCTATGTATCCAGGCAATTGTGGGGCTAAAAAAATCCAATTGAAATTCATGATTTCTTAGGATTTGTTGTTTGGTACATCTGGTGCAGCTTATTTGTCCCACGTTTGACACGTAGACCCTTTAATGCCATTTTTCTAAATATTCATGACACCAGATTGGGCATTTCTAAAAACTTTTTAAAACAAAACTGCTTGTTTTCATTGGGGAAGGTCATTCTGTATTAAAGATGTAAATTTCATGCACAAAGCTAGATGCTGATGAGATCTGTTTTTGTAGATAATCGTCAGTAAAGACATTTTTCATAATGTCAATGTGAAATAAATTAAAATGTTCATCTTCATATGGCTGGCTCCATTGCATTAAAATAAATGTTGCAAGCTCATTTAATTAGTATAGTTAGGAATGTCTCTTCTCTGCTTCACTGACTCTCCAAATCACAAGTTAATTTGTCAAACTCAGACCATTGTTTTTCCTTCATTCTTCATTACTGCAAAGACAGCCACATTTAAATAAATGTTTATGGTACAGAAAGCAGAGCGGTGAGCTACACCAAATATTTTAATAAGCCCGTATTAAGAAGATAGAGTATATATGGCAACTGCGTTTCTATCTTCCTTGGTTTTTGTTTGTGTTGTTGCTACTGGATATTTGGCTAACCAGAGAGGTAAAGAATTAAGCCGTTTACTGTTACAGATGATGTAGTGTTCACCATTTTTCATGCTGGCAGCTTCATGCACAGTTTTGTTCTGCATTTTCAAAGACAAATGATGACAAAAGATACAATCACTATAAATTACCTTAATCAAATCTTTCTATTCAAAACCTGTTGAGATGCTTTATCAATTAGTCAGCGTTTGCTACTTTTATGAATACAGCTCTTGACTAAAAAACCATTTGCATGCTGCTTTCCCGACTGGTGGTAATATTGCATTAAATACACTGAATAGATTAGAAAAGAAATCTTAGAGGACTTACATTATGCCGGGTGGGAGAAACCATAGGACCAAATAAAACCCTTCCATGTGAATGTTAATTAAGGAGCCTCGTAGTTACATAGCTAGCAAACATATTTTGATGGAAGGGCCAGAACATTGAAAGTGTAATAGAATAAGTCAAAAGGATAGTTCTCACGGGTTTACATTAAATAGATGTTAACATTACAGCTACTTTGAGACTTATTTGAAAAATGTTGTAGTTACATTTTTATTTTCTGATAGTAAATAGATATAGACACTATTGATATAAATTGCACCATTTGTGCTTCGTGCTGCAGTATTTAAAATGTGAGTTACTGTATAACATTTTTCCAAAACTCTCATCTGTCCACTGATGCTAGAAAACGTATTGTTCTGCAGTGGATTGTTCTCACACATTGCCATGCTATATTCTGCTGTCGTTTATGATATATTTGATGTTTTATTATATGTGTGGGGAACATACATAAATTACAGAAATTGTTGGCATGGTTAACCATTGAGAGAACCAAGTGTTACCACTGGCGCTTATTTCCAATTAGTGCAGTTCTTAAAATAAGAAAGCAGTGAACTTCTAATTGTGCGTTGTTATAGATATTAAAAAAATGACTGGTAGTGATTAAGTTCATCACTCATAACACTTAAAGGTGAACTACAAGTGTAGAAATAAATACACCTACAGTATCACAATGTGTATAGCAACCCAGCTTTCAGAAATTATATATTGAAAATGTTGATTGCGGCTCTAACTCTTGGGTGGATTGCCTTTTCAATCACATTATGCAGATGTCCAGGTCATGGGGAGCGCAGGTCAATATAAAAGTATAGAAAAACACATAATGGAGTTTCTGTGAGACCTGGACGCCGATACAGTGCTCTTCCTGCTGATTATCCAGGGACACAACCCGGAAGTGTGGGAGCCAGATAGTGAGACGCGGAGGAGAGGAGCTGAGAGAACGCCGTCGATCCCAGTTCCCTGTGTTGCTTCATGCTTTTAATGATTTGACACCATGGGGGCTATGCACTAAGCTCCGTGCTTTTGCTGAAAAAAAAGCACGTCCGATAAAAAGTGAAGCCGGAGACGCGATTCACTAAGGCCTTGAGCCGATTTTCTATTGTACATGCTCAAAACAGCCACAGTGTACGTGTTGTTTTTTTCCCCCCTGCTAGCGTTCTTAAACTTCACTTACGCTAGCTGATAGAAAAAAAAGCCGTTGGAACATTTGCATGGAGATTTGCCATCTCCATGCAAGGCTGATACAGGCGATCATACACAAAACAAATACATTTTAATAATAGTGTACACGAGCAGGGGGTCTCCGGACCTGAACTGCATTGGTTTCAGGTCCGGGGCCCCCCTACTTCAGGAGATTCAGGCCCCATCATGGGCCTGGGGTATTAACCCTGTATGTAAAATAATAAATCATGTATTTAAGGGGGGGCACAGGGCGTGGGTTATGTATTTAATAAATATAATGATGTTTATTGTGGGGCTGTGTATTGTTTTTATTGTGGGTACTGGGGGTGGGGGAAGGGGGTATTGGCCCCAAGGGTATGTGGGTAGGCCTCCCGCCTGGGTAGTGGGTGAGGGTGGTTATGCCTCACGGGATGGGTAGTGGGGGAGGGTATTTAGGCCTCCCGAGTGGTGGGTGAGGGGGGTTAACCCCTTAATGACTGTAGCGGTTAATGACCACTAAGGTGATTAAGGGGTTAGGGGACATTACATTGGCTATTTTGATTGTTTTGTATGTTTTGCAGAACCGGAGGGACATGGGCAGGATGAAGATGAGGATGAAGACGGCCTTCATCGTGGGTGCCTGGAAAAGGTAAGTGTAATATGTATTTTTTTGTAATTTATATGTATTTTAAATGGGCAAATGCATTATTATCCATATGTGGATAATAGTAATTTTGCCCATTACTGTATTGTATGTGTTAGGGGGCGGGGGGAGGGGGGTGTATTTAGTTAGAAATATTGTTTATTTTTTTGGAGGCACAACATTGGTACCGCGGGGACCCCGGGACAGCCGCGGGGACCCCCGCACTCCCGCGGGAACCCCCGCTTGGTGAGCCGGGGACCCCCGGGCCCCCGTGGGGTCAGCCGGGGACACCCGCGGGACCTCCGGCTTCCCTCGGGGACCCCCCGCGGGGTCAGCCGGGGACACCCGCCGGCCTGTTGTATGGGTATTGCGCATGCGAAAATGTAAACAAAGAAATTTTTCAAAGTCCAGCTTTTTTATCACCTGCCTTTAGCTGGCGAGCTTTGTTGAACGCAACTTTCGCGTACGATAAGTTTGCGTAGCTTAGTGAATCCCGGATAAGGGCAGGATTCAGCACAAACAGCTGATCGTACAAGCAAATTTGGACTTTCCTGAAAAAAGCCAGTTTTAGAACGCAAAGTGCCTGTTTACGCGGCTCTGTGAATCGCGTTCGGCGGAACATCACGTTCTCAGAGCACTTTGCGTTCTTAAAACGACTTAACACTGCTTAGTGCATAGCCCCCTATGTGAGTGTTCAATTTTTATTTGTTTTACATTGATAAATATATTTTTACGGTCTGCACTATTGGGTCCTTTACCTTTATTTTGCAAAGGGTCTTCCACTATAAGAGCGACCAGGGTTCACAGCCACATACCACTGCCACTGATTTGGAACATGCTAAAAATAATGGGGAATATGTGAGTGTAGCGCTGCTTCCACCCTTCTCCCCCCCCGCCCTTAAAGGAGACTTGCCCTGGCTACTGGTGTATGGTGGTGTGTTTTACCTGTTTGTTCACAGGAGGGCTGAGGGTCCGCGATGGTGTTGGGACAACAGGACATGCTTTTTATGTAGATGCTTCAGTTCAGTCTCTGCAGTGCTAGCGCCTCCATCCACCACAGGCTCCAGGAGTGCTGGAGGCAGTCCCTATGGTAGAATCCATCCATACTCCCCCTGATTGATTGTAAACTCAGGCCAGGAGTATATTGAAACAGAATCTCTTTATTTGGCATCCACTGCATACAGTCTAGTCATAGAGTGAATACTCTTCTTGGTCCAAGACCTCTGGATGGTCCCTAGCAAATATTGCTTTGAGCCTTGTCACAGTCCCCTAGGGGGAGACACAGCTTGCAACTCCCAGTACTAGAGTCAGAGCTGCACACTCCTCAGGGAACTGGGGAGAACTCTCACACAGACTCACTACAATGTAGGTATGCCTCTTCCTTAGAGCAGAAGGGGAGGGCACAAGGTCTGCACACAGGATTGGGCAACACACAGACCAAGTCCAACCTCCACTCCTGCCACTCAAGGAAGCTGCAGGGGGAGGGGTAAACCCAATATGGGCCTAACACTACATGCATCTACAAGGCTTACGTGTTAGGGAGGGCAGATGAGTAGCCACAACCAACCATGGCAACATGAGTATATCCCCTGTGGATTTATGTACTCAGTGCACAGAATTGTCACAGACGTATTGCACTGTTATGTTTTTCTATACTTTTTATATTGACCTGTGCTCGCCATGACCTGCAAATGGTTAATCATTGGCATTGATATATTTTGAGACATTTTTTTGCAATGCTTCATTTTTCATTTGTCTTTAGTGCAAAATGTATTATCTGCATTAGACAAATGGTGCAAATGAAGGGTAACCACTACCTTATAATATTATAATCAGCCAACACAGCACAACTGGTATGCATCATGACACTGATATTTACATAGTTACTGTAGGGATCCGTGACCCCCAGCGCGCTCGGCGCGTCGTCCACTTACCCCAACCCGCATCCAGGTGTCCCGCTTCCTCCTCCTTCTGCAATACATCTCCCGTGCCTGCTGGTACCAGCCGTCAGCCTAGGGGAACGTGCACATCCTGCGCTGCAGATAATGCCATCCCCGCAGGGCCCACCTCCATTCGTCAGCCTTACTCCCCACACCTGTGGCTGTCATCGGACCGGCCAACTACAGCCAGGCATACTGGTGAGTCCCTCTCACAGCCTGCTCTTCATTGGACGTTACTCCCTATATATGCTGAGCCTGCCTTCTGGCAAATTAGCTGAACATATAATTTCCTTGTGCGAATTGCTTACTGCGATTCCTGCCTCCTTGTTCTGTCTTGTGACTCTGGTTCCTAGCTCTCCTCTTGTCTGACCTTGGCTTTCATCTGGACTCCGCTCTTCTATACTCCTGACCCCGGCTTACCACGACGATCTGCACCTCTCCAATCCCGACCTCCGCAAGTACCTTTGACTATTCTGACCTCTTTAACCCCGACCCGGCTACCTTGACCAATCTACACTCCAGACGCGTCCTCGCAGCTGGAGGTTGGTGTTATATCAAATCCCCACCTCGGCCCCGCAGTCACGCCCTGTTTGTGGTGAGCACTTTGTTACAGTTACATAGTAGAAGAGGTTTAAAAAAAGACATATGTCCATTGAGTTTAACATATGTTAAATTTAGATGACAGAGACTCGTCTTATACAGTATTTATATTTACAGTATACTGATCCAGAGGAAAGCAAAGAAAAAACCCCAGTGAAACATTATCTAATTCCTTCCTGACTCCAATAATGGCAATCAGATTTCTCCCTGGATCAACATTCTTCCCATGTTTACATATTTGGGATATCTCTGTATATCTTTCCTTTCTAAAAAGATGTCTAAACCTTTCTTAAAGATATATATTGTATCTGCTATCAGTCTGGGTAATGAATTGTACATTTTAACTGCCTTTACTGTAAAGAACCTTTTCCTTTGTAGTTGGTGAAATCTTCTTCCCTTCAAATTAAGGGATGACCATGTATTGTTTGTACAGGCATACCCCGCAATAACGTACGCAATGGGACCGGAGCATATATGTAAAGTGAAAATGTACTTAAAGTGAAGCACTACCTTTTTTCACTTATCGATGCATGTACTGTACTGCAATCCCATATACGTGCATAACTGATGTAAATAACCAATGTGTAACAGGCCCTATAGTCTCCCCGCTTGCACACAGCTTCGGTACAGGTAGGGAGCTAGTATTGCTGTTCAGGACGTGCTGACAGGCGCATGCGCGAGCTGCCGTTTGCCCATTGAACGATATGTCCTTACTCGCGAGTGTACTTAAAGTGAGTGTCCTTAAACCGGGGTATGCCTGTACTGCCTTTGGGATGAATAGTTCTTCTGAAAGTTCCTTGTATTGACCCTGTATATATTTGTACTTAATTATCATATCCCCTCATCTAATTTAGCTAACTTCTCCTCATAAATCAGATTTTTCCATCCCCTTTATTCTCTTCACTTTTTCTATTTCCATAATGTATTTTTTTATGGAGTGGTGCCTAAAAATATGCTTCATATTCAAGGTGTGGTCTTACTAGGGATGTACACAGTGGCAAAATTATGATTTTTTTCCCCTTCCATCCATACCCTGTTTTATGCAGGATAATATCTTATTTGCCTTTGCAGCTACTGTCTGACATTGAGCACTATTGCTAAACCTGCTACTCAGGGGTGGATTTACAAATCTGCTGCCCTTACGCACTTACCTGGTACCACGATCCTCCTTCATACCGCCCTCCTCCCTCTTCAGCACCTTGGGGTCAAATTGTGCTGTGTGACGTCTCAGCGTCATTTGACGCTGCAACGCTGAAGGAGGAGGGCGGCACGAAGGAGAAGGTAAGAACTTTACAGAGGCCCTATGCTCTTCCCCGCCAATCATTGGGGAAGAGAGTAGGGCCTCTGTATATGGGGGGGAAGGGAAATTTGCTGCCCCAAAATGTTGCCGGCCTGGGCCTATCGGGCCTAATGGGAAATTCACCACTGCTGCTATCTACAAGTACTCCTAAATCATTCACCATCAATGATTGACCTCATTTTGGGCCTCATGCAGTAAGCCCCGATAAGGCTTTTTCGGCATTTTATAGCCGTTTTTTGCCCTCCTGATTCAGTAAGCCCCGATAAGTGGGAATTATCGGCAACTTTTCTTCCGAAAAAATTTTTTTCGCCACCCGGCTGCCGATAAGCCACTTATCGGGACTTTTTTTTCCCGCCTGAATTCAGTAAGCCCCGATCAGCTTTTTGGTGCTGATCGGCAGGCCAGATTGGAGATTTTATGGCCAATCCAGCCCGCCAACTAAAGTTGGCAACTTGCTGAAGGAGAAGCATCGGCAAGGGCGACACTTAGGAAAAATCAGCCCTTTTTCCTGCCTGTGATTGATGCTGGGGGTCTCCGGAGCTGATATCCGCACCGGAGCCCCCCGGCATGCATCCGAGGCAGGAAAAAGGCATTTAAAAGCCACTTCATTACCTTAGCGGCTAACCGCTAAGGCAATGAAGGGGTTAACCCACCGTGCCAGCGTTATTGTGGGTAGCGGGGATGGGTGAGGGGGGTATTTGGCCCTGGGTGTGAGTTTAGGACTTGCGGGGGGGATGCGGGGGCACTTAACCCCTTCACGACCGTAGCGGTTAATACCGCTACGGTCCTGAAGGGGTTAAGGCCTCCCGCTACCCACCCGCAAGCCCTAAACAACCACCGTTGGGGCTAATGCCCCCTTCACACACCCCCACTACCCACAATAATAAAAAAAACACACCCCAGCCCCACAATAACGAATTAAATAAATAATTAAATAATTATATATATATATATATATATATATATATATACCCAACAACACCTATACCCCCCTAACATACAGTATAGTAATGGGCAGAATGACTATTATCCACAAATGGATAATAGTGCAGTTGTCCATTTACAATACATACACAACAATAAAGACTTTAAATACATATAGCACTCACCCATGTCCCACTGCCACGATGAAGGCCATCCTCATCTTCATCCTGCCCATGCCCCATCCGCTTCTGCAAAACAAACACAAGAATTACAACATCCAAATTAATGTCCCCTAACCCCTTAATCACCATAGCGGTTATTAACCGCTACAGTTATTAAGGGGTTAAGCCACCATCACCCACATACCCTCCCCCACAAAGCCCCCCAACCACCCTCACCCAATACCCACAGGGGAGTCCTACCAAATACCCTTGGGCCTAATACCCCCTCCCCCAGCACATACAGTACAATAATGTGCCAAATAACTATTATCCACATAGGGATAATACATTATTTGGCCATTATTAAACACATTCAATAATGTTAAAATGTAAAGAAACTTGTACTAACCTCATCAATAAGAAGTCTCCGTCGCCAGCATCATCCTTGGGGTCCGTTGCCAACATTAGAAATAGCCACAACATTTCAATATCATTAACATAACACTGAACCCCTTAATCACCTTATCGGGTACTAACCTGAAAGGTAATTAAGGGGTGAAGCCATCCTGCAATGCCTACAACAGTTATGCATAACATCCTCAGTGAAATAAAAACCAATTGCCTAACCAAATTCCATTTAATCATTCAATCTGTAGGCTCACATGCCTCATAAAACATTGCATTTACAGTGTATACATGTAGCATAACATGTAAACTGCATGTACACGCTGCAAATCAATGTTAACAATACAATAATGCCACTCAAATCGCCATACATCACAAGAAGTATATTATTTAATACAATAAACTCACCATCAATGAATTACCACACATCAATTACATCCCTAAACAATTAAAATACTATCCATACCAATTACACAATGAACTAAAGCTATCCTAACAGAGAACAACTTCAAAACATAGTCAAAAGTACACCAACAATTACAATATAATAAAGCAAGGCTTTCCATATCCTACTGTACGGCCTGGAAGCCCAAAACTTACATCTGTCTAAAAATAAAATACATTTAGCACACATCAATGCATAGCCACAATGATTAACAATACAGAATTAGAAGCTTTAACAACACTATCATGTCTTACCCTGTATATATATCTGTACACATACATACAGACATACATACAGTGGGAAGAAATGATATGCATTGTAAAAAATGAAAACATGAAAAAGCAACACAAAAAACAGTTACATTAAGTACATTTCTTTATTTAACTTACCATTACTTGCCCCCACCGACTCCCGTTGATCAGCTTACTCACGAACCAATCCACGACACCATCCACGACACCATCCAGGAACAAATCCACGACACAATCCAGGAACAAATCCACGAACCAAACCAGGAACCAATCCAAGAACAAGTGCAGGAACCAATCCAGGAAGCAAGCCACGAAGAAATCCAAGAAACAATCCACGACACGATCCAGGAACAGGAACCCATAAAAGAAAAAAAACATAACAAATTAAACATTAAAATAATAAAACATGACAATCAAGGGTTGTACTAGTTTTATTCTTAGTGAATCTGTATTACAATACCTTGTTCCGGGGTCTTCTTGACGTCCGGTGCCACGCCCTGGTCTTCAATCTTCAGGAGGAGGTCCGTCCTCCTCGGCATCTGCCTTCAAAATGAGACGACATAGGCTTTTATAGGCCTATGACGTCACATTTGTCGTCATATGGTTCCCACGGCCCTGATTGGGCCGTGAAAACCATGTGTTTTGGCCGATGTAAAAAAATTGATGACGTCACTTAAAGGCAATGCCAGCACAGCCAATCAGAATGGCTTTGCTGCTATTGCCTTTAAGAAAACGTCATGAAATGACACATGGCCGGACTCACATGGTACTTGAACCAATCAGAGTAGGGATGGAGTTCCCACGCTCTGATTGGCTGGCTTACCATGTGAGTCCGGCCATGTGTAATTTCATGACGTTTTCTTAAAGGCAATAGCAGCAAAGCCATTCTGATTGGCTGTGCTGGCATTGCCTTTAAGTGACGTCATCAATTTTTTTACATCGGCCAAAACACATGGTTTTCACGGCCCAATCAGGGCCGTGGGAACCATATGACGACAAATGTGACGTCATAGGCCTATAAAAGCCTATGTCGTCTCATTTTGAAGGCAGATGCCGAGGAGGACGGACCTCCTCCTGAAGATTGAAGACCAGGGCGTGGCACCGGACGTCAAGAAGACCCCGGAACAAGGTATTGTAATACAGATTCACTAAGAATAAAACTAGTACAACCCTTGATTGTCATGTTTTATTATTTTAATGTTTAATTTGTTATGTTTTTTTTCTTTTATGGGTTCCTGTTCCTGGATCGTGTCGTGGATTGTTTCTTGGATTTCTTCGTGGCTTGCTTCCTGGATTGGTTCCTGCACTTGTTCTTGGATTGGTTCCTGGTTTGGTTCGTGGATTTGTTCCTGGATTGTGTCGTGGATTTGTTCCTGGATGGTGTCGTGGATGGTGTCGTGGATTGGTTCGTGAGTAAGCTGATCAACGGGAGTCGGTGGGGGCAAGTAATGGTAAGTTAAATAAAGAAATGTACTTAATGTAACTGTTTTTTGTGTTGCTTTTTCATGTTTTCATTTTTTACAATGCATATCATTTCTTCCCACTGTATGTATGTCTGTATGTATGTGTACAGATATATATACAGGGTAAGACATGATAGTGTTGTTAAAGCTTCTAATTCTGTATTGTTAATCATTGTGGCTATGCATTGATGTGTGCTAAATGTATTTTATTTTTAGACAGATGTAAGTTTTGGGCTTCCAGGCCGTACAGTAGGATATGGAAAGCCTTGCTTTATTATATTGTAATTGTTGGTGTACTTTTGACTATGTTTTGAAGTTGTTCTCTGTTAGGATAGCTTTAGTTCATTGTGTAATTGGTATGGATGGTATTTTAATTGTTTAGGGATGTAATTGATGTGTGGTAATTCATTGATGGTGAGTTTATTGTATTAAATAATATACTTCTTGTGATGTATGGCGATTTGAGTGGCATTATTGTATTGTTAACATTGATTTGCAGCGTGTACATGCAGTTTACATGTTATGCTACATGTATACACTGTAAATGCAATGTTTTATGAGGCATGTGAGCCTACAGATTGAATGATTAAATGGAATTTGGTTAGGCAATTGGTTTTTATTTCACTGAGGATGTTATGCATAACTGTTGTAGGCATTGCAGGATGGCTTCACCCCTTAATTACCTTTCAGGTTAGTACCCGATAAGGTGATTAAGGGGTTCAGTGTTATGTTAATGATATTGAAATGTTGTGGCTATTTCTAATGTTGGCAACGGACCCCAAGGATGATGCTGGCGACGGAGACTTCTTATTGATGAGGTTAGTACAAGTTTCTTTACATTTTAACGTTATTGAATGTGTTTAATAATGGCCAAATAATGTATTATCCCTATGTGGATAATAGTTATTTGGCACATTATTGTACTGTATGTGCTGGGGGAGGGGGTATTAGGCCCAAGGGTATTTGGTAGGACTCCCCTGTGGGTATTGGGTGAGGGTGGTTGGGGGGCTTTGTGGGGGAGGGTATGTGGGTGATGGTGGCGTAACCCCTTAATAACTGTAGCGGTTAATAACCGCTATGGTGATTAAGGGGTTAGGGGACATTAATTTGGATGTTGTAATTCTTGTGTTTGTTTTGCAGAAGCGGATGGGGCATGGGCAGGATGAAGATGAGGATGGCCTTCATCGTGGCAGTGGGACATGGGTGAGTGCTATATGTATTTAAAGTCTTTATTGTTGTGTATGTATTGTAAATGGACAACTGCACTATTATCCATTTGTGGATAATAGTCATTCTGCCCATTACTATACTGTATGTTGTGTATTGATGCTATGTTTATTGGGGGCATTTGTCCCCAATAAACATGCTACTATGCGTTAACCCCTTCATTGCCTTAGCGGCTATCCGCTATGCTAATGAAGCAGCATTAATGTATTTTAATAATATTGTGCGGAAGCAGGAGGCCCCCTGAGCTGAAGCGCATTTATTTGTGGCTCAGAGACCCCCTGCCTCCCGAGTTACAGGCCCCGGTTTGGGCCATCGGTTACAGTGTGGACGCCATGTTTATTGCGGGGACGCTATAAACATGGTGGCGACACTGCCACCCGATGACACATACCGGGGCCTGTAACTCGGGAAGCAGGGGGTCCCTGCTCCACAAAGCAATGCGGTTCAGCTCAGGGGACCCCCTGCTCACTGTACAGTATAATTAAAAAGACATTCATGCTGCTTCATTACCGTTGCACATAGCCGCCAAGGTAAGGAACGAGTCTTTATTGATGTGTGTGTGTTTTATTTATACTGTACATGTGCAGAGGGTCTCCGGAGCAGAACAGCGTTGGTTTGAGGTCCGGGGACCCCCTGCCCCCCGAGATACAGGCCCCTTTATGGGGTGCCGGTATCCCTCTGGTTTGTTTACAGGTCGCGGTCACGTGATCGGGACCTTTAAACGCCGAGGGATACCGGCACCTCATAAAGGGGCCTGTATCTCGGGGGGCAGGGGGTCCCCGGACCTCAAACCAACGCGGTTCAGCTCCGAAGACCCCCTGCACATGTACACTATGAATAAAAGTTGTTTTTAAATACTTTTTTTGGTGCCGAAGTTTGCGCTGAGAGAGCGGCTTGTCTCTCTCAGCTGCAAACATCTATCGGCACCAAAGGCTTATCGGGAGCCTTATCGGGAGCCAGGCTGTATCGCCACAGCTCATCGGCAGCTTTGCTTTCGCAGTGCTTCAGCAGGGATCGGAAGGATTCGGCCCTTACTGAATACTGCGAGGGCAAATCGCCCAAAAAAAACATTTTCGCAATTCGTGCCGAAAATTTTGTATCGGGGCTTACTGCATGAGGCCCTTTGTCCCATTTCATTTCTAAGTAAGCCTGTTTATTCTTGCTTCTCAAATACATAACCTTACACTTATTTATATTAAACATCATCTATCATTTAACCTGCCCAAGTTTCCAGTTTATGACAGTCTTTCTGTAGAGAAATGACATCCTGCTCTGATTTTACTACCTTACACAATTTAGTGTAATCAGCAAAGATGGAGACGTTGCTGTCTATGGCAACCTCAAGTTTGTTAATAAAAATGTAAAAAAGCAGGGGTCCCAGAACCGAACCTTTAGGTACTCCACTTGCAACTTTAATCCAACCTGAAAAGGTTCCATTTATGACCATTTTCTGCTGTTCATCCTTCAACCAGTTTCCAATCCAGTTGCAAATATTTTTACCCATTTTGGGTAAAATTTCCTTTTATTTTGAACACTTAATTGTTGTGTGTCACCATATCAAAAGCCTTAGCAAAATGTAAGTAGTCCCCTTCAACTGCATTACTCTGGTCTAAATTCCTCCTTACCTCCTCAAGGAAACTAAGGTTAGTTTGGCATGACCTAGCCCTCCTAAATCAATGCTGACTATTACTAATAATTGTGTTAGCTATTAGGTATTCCTGAATATTATCCTGTACTAAGCTTTCAAATATCTTCCCCACTATTGATGTCAGGCTTACAGATCTGTAATTCCCATGTTGTTTGTGATCTAGCTTCTTTTTAAATATAGTTACAGTACCATGTCTGCTTTACGCCAACAGTGCTTGGTGCTTTATTTACCTTCATTTTATTAAGCCACCTTTGCAATTTCTTCCTCTGTTAACAAAATGTTAGTTTATATTGAGGTTGTGGCTTCCTCCTATTACAATATTTTTGCAATTGAGTCCTCCTTGGTAAATACAGAAGTAAACAATGTATGTATTACCTCAGCCTTCTCCTTATCTCCAATATGCCTGTTCATCTCACACTGAATGGGTCCTATAGTCTCTTTTCTAATATTGTTGTTATTAATGTACTTAAGGAACTTTTAGGGTTGATCTTACTTTCTATTGCTATCTTTTTCTTGTTTTCAATTTTTACTAATTTGATTGCCCCTTTGCAACTTTTGTTACATTCCTTATAATTCTGATACGATGCCGCCGTCCCTTCTGATTTTAAGAATCTAAATACCTGCCTCTTCTTTTCCATTTCCTCCCCTACCTGTATATTTAGCCCCAATGGTTTAGATTGGTTTATTTTATATTTAGTGTACTTATCTAAAACTCTTTTAAAGACTGACCATTTTTCTTCTGTATTTTATTCTGAAAGAAATTCATCCCAATTTATTCCTTGTAGACTCTTCCTTAGTTTACTAACATAGGCCTTTATAAAATAAAGTCTTTGTTGATCCCATATAAAATGTTTTTGTTTTGTTTATTTCAAATGATACCATGCTATGATCACTGTTATCCCAAATGTTCGCTGACTTGAATATTTTTTTATTACTTCTACATTGTTTTATATTTCCAATTCCAGTAAGTACCCTCACCTGGTTGGTCCCTCAATAATTTCAGTCATTTAATTGTCTTTTAGTACACCAAAAAAACTGTTTATATTAGTTGTATTGTTAATCCCATCGTTCTACTCCATGTTTGGATATTTAAAATCACCCATTATGCAAACATGACCTAGTTCTGCCGACTTCTCCAGTTGCAAATGTATTTTGGCTTCCTCAATCTCACAGATATTTGGCAGTTTATAGCATATCCCTACAAACATTTATTTTTTTTACTTTTACCTCCACTGCTAATTTCTATCCACAATGTCTCTACATTTTATCAATCTCATCTTCCCTTATAATAAGTTTTTAATCTGGTTTGATAAATAAACATACTCCACCGCCTATTCTATTTGCTCGATCCTTCAGAAAAAGGGAATAACTCTCTAAATGTAGTGCCTTTCATGAGTTTAATCCTGCCATGTTTCAGTAATGCCTATGATATCATACTGCTCCCTTGTAGCTATTAATTGAAGATCCCCCATTTTATCTGCCAGGCTTTTTGCATTAGCAAGCATGCATTTAAGGTTACCAGTCTGTGCTATTGTTAACTTATCTACTCACGCCTTTCTACTCCTATTGATTTTAGTCTGTAGAAGTTTACTAATATTATCTGTATTTAATATGGGTGCCACCCTGCTTGCTATACCCCCTTTGCCCCACTCTACCCCCATGACCCCTTGCTATTTCCCGATTCCTATCTATTCTGTTTAGTCCATTACCTCTTGCTTGTCCCTCCCCGTCCTTCCGAGTTTAAAGTCTCCTCCAACCTTTTTAGCAGACTCCCCCTATCACAGAATATTCTTCTTCGTTGAGGTGCAATTCATCCTTATGTAACACCTTTATCTCCCCCCTAAGGGAGATCTGTAGTACAGTACTTGTAGTTACATGATGTTACTGTGGTGCTGTGTAGCTCACCTGTGGGTCCCCAGGAGGTCTGAGTCTCCGCAGATGGTAGAGGGAGTAGGAAACAGGACAGGATTTCAGTGTTGTTGGTGCAGCGCCTCCATCCTGCAGAGCTCTGCCAGGGGTATTCTCGTCAGGAACCCTCCTAGTAATTCTCACGTCAGGAAGGCAAACAGTTCAATCATTTATTGGCAGACCAGCTCACATCTTCCATCTCATGCAAGAGAGTTACTTGTCACACTGCATTAGTCATGTTATAATTCCATCGCTGCTTGCATGGTGATGACTCCTTGACTAGGCCCCCAGGCAAGTCTCAACCCCCTTACCCCCGAAAGGGGTAAGGGAGAAACCCTACCCACACCCTAAGGAGCAGGCTAGACTGGAACACAGCAGACTAAATTTAGAAGGGAGCCATCTTACCAGGGGAAAGCCCCACTCTTAGGCTCTGGTAAAATGGGCAGCACTCCTCCAGTGAGCCTACCCCCCTCTGATACATGCTCCAACGGTTTTCAGGCTGCACCTGGGAACCGATACAAATTAGCACCTTGCTGAGAAACTCACATGCTGGCCCATATGAGAGGGATTTAACCCTAACACTGCCTGCGCCTTACCAGGACTTACAATGCTAGGGCCAGGAAACACATAGTCAGGGGCACTGGGCTACACTTACTATAAAGATAGCACCTCTTAGTACTCTAACAACCCTAACCCCTCCTTCCTACACACCTTTCTTACCCATACATTAATCTCCCTAATCTCCACCTGTCTCCCTGAGGTAGCGCATAGCACTGGTATTATTTCATAAAATACTACCTTGGATGTCCATGCCTTAAGCTTGCAGCCAAGATCCCCGAAATCATTTTTTAGGACCCTCCATCTTTCTTTAACTTGGCACCAATGACAAACGTGTACCAAGATTGCCTGTTTATTCCTAGCCCCTCACAACAATCTGTCTACCCGATCTGCAATATGCCGAACCCGAGCACCCAGGAGACAACAAACTGCTTGGTTCATGAGGTCACTGCAATAGATTGCCCTCTCTACCCTCCTAATGATTGAGTCTCCTAACATTACAACCTGTCTAGGTCTATGAGTATCCCAAGTCCCCTCTGTGCTAGATGGACTATTCCTGTGGCTGCGAGAGGAATCAGTCTCCCCCTGACTTGATAAAGGATCTACCGGTCCGAAACGCGTAGGAGGTTGTGTGTTTCCCCCTTTGGGTGATGATTTTACTGGTCATGGACTGAAATAAATGGAAATTACCTTTTACCACCTGACTCCCTGGCTGTGCGCTATTTGCTCTTGTTTCTACTCCCCCTGACTTGACTCTCCCATTATCTTCACTAAATCTGGCATATTTGTTGGGATGGGTCAGCTCAGAACTGACCTGCCTCTTCCTCCTCACCCTGCTTCCCTGCTAACTGTTACTCAGCTAACTCTTCAAGGTCCTCAGTCATAGCTCCATCCTCTACACCACTAGTCCCAGCAAGGGCCTGTTCAGTGAGTAATACACTTATTACAAGATTGCAAATGTCCTTCAATGTTGCAAACTGACTCTTCAGATCAGCAATTTGAGGCACCAAAGAGACCACCTGCTCACACTTCCAATAGAAGTATTTCTTCTTGGATCAGCTGCTCCAAGTACACATACATGTGGCAAGATGTGCACTGAGTGGCATTTTCAACCATGCTCATTACTATGGATTATTAACTGCTAACTAACAGATCAGAAAACTAAATTAACTACCTTGTTTAAAACCTCCTTTTTTTCAACTACTGGTTATAACTCCACACTTAATCCAACTGCACTTGAACCAAATTCACACAGCACAGTGCTTATAGGCTCAAGGATTTGTTATACACCTTTGTATATGTAGCAGGAATCCCCCTTTTTACCTCCTGGGGGGAGATCAATGCTTCCCAATGCAGCCTGTGGATCAGCTATCATCTGAACCTTAAAGTGTGAGGGGCTTATTGTTGGAGACCCCACATCTTGGGACCTGCTGCTGTTCTTGCCCTTGCTGGAAAGTGTGGTCTGGTTGGACCTTAAGCCAGGAAGGTATTGTGCACCAACGCAACGGGAGTGGGTAATGCTGCCCTCACACACACATTGGGAGGGATTGCTCGCAGGACACTGGGTTACAGGTGCCCGTGCACCCTGAGTACTATTGGGGCTAACTACACCAGGACCATTACTGTTACAGCAAAGGAGTTATATTATATTTGATTGTGAGTGGGTTATTGGGGTATACCCTAGGTATATGAGTTCATATGAGGAGTCACTCCTATTGCCCAGTAGCATCATAGGTGGAGGCGCTGCACCATATAGAGATATACAGAACACACAGTCACCCCAAGCTCCCTATGAGTGGAGGCTCAGGCCTTCTGTACGCCTGACAAGTAGCACCAGTACCATAGTAGCCGTTGATTCCCTTAGGGTGGGGGAACACCCGTTACATATACATCACAGGCACACACCAATTACTGTAGGTGTATTAAAAATTAACACACACACACCCTCTGCAATCTCTCAAACAAGGCAGTAATAAAGTTTGCTACAAAGTCCTAATACACACACATTCAAAATAAATTAAACCATTGTACACTCTCAAAGCTCACAGATACACCAATATAAATAATTCAAGTACCGATGCTAGCAATACACGGTGCACGCCACTTTCCTTCTGGTTATAACTCTACATTTAATCCAACTGCACTAGAACCAAAATGCAATTCAGTCACACGTTTATACCAGTATTTCAAAAAGGAATAATGAATAATTTTTATCTATGAAATGTTTTACCAGGAAGTAATACATTGAGAGTTACCTCTCGTTACCTGGTATGTCGTGGGCACAGAGTTAAGATGACAAATACTGCTGCGACTCATTTTATTCTAACACATCGCTGGTTTTTCCCTCGTTTTTCCCGATGCACTTCACCGGGAGCATGCCGCATTCATTTTGTGTTCTCAGCCACGGGTCATGCGCGGGTCATGCGCGGTTGACGCGCGGTTGATGCGCTTATTGAGAATGGTTCAGATTTAATAGGTTGCAATTCTTCGCGTGTCCGCCAGATGGCAGATATTCATGAATTGTAATGCGCATGCGCTTCAGTAATGTGTCGACTTGCAGGTGTTTCGTTTAAAAAAGATACCACAGTGTGCTATTGTAAATTGGCCTTGAGACTGAAGGAAGAGGTTGCAATAATGTATCAATTTAGGCTTTTCATATTAAAGAAAGACAAAGACCAGTTTCTGTTACAGTATTCTCCAGAGAGCCGCCGTCATGAGTGTTCAAGTTCAGCCCGTTTCCCAAAAACCCGACAGAAGTTACGCGTATTTGATATGGGCCGCGATTAATGCAACAGATGATAAGATGGCAACAGTTGTTCAAATGTATCAGTATTTTATCGAAAACTATGACTTTTACAAATTTTCGCCAGCTCCTCATACGTGGAAGCGTGCAATAAGGAAAAAGTTATGTAGCGATCCCTGTTTTTATCGTATTGAGCCACAATTTATTGGAGGGTATTGGTGTGTATCATCGGCTTTTTCCTGTACATATCTATGATCATGCAGACGGCAAAAGGCGAAAGGTCGTGTTAAAACCAACTAAGAAACGACAGTCGCTGCCAAGCAATGCACCAGCACCCGCTTCCAATAACGGTCCCACCGTCAGTGACAACCCTTGCTGTCTGTCCAGCACACCTGAGTCGGATTTCGCGTGCAGTTTCGATCAAGCTTGCATGTACCTAAGCAATTTCCAGCCTCATCAGCTGACTACAGGTGTAGTAGTCCCGCTGTCAACTATCGACGTGTATGATCAAGAACACTGGACTGCCAGTTGCCCAGCGCCGGCTCCAGCTGAATGGGAAATTCTATGGTGAGTATTGTTGCCGTATTATTTTCTGTGTTTTTTTTATTTTGACAATACAGTATCAATATTGGTGCGATTCAAAAGTCAAGCGATTCTCCTGTAAGCAATATCATTGGCTGAGCGGCTTCTCCAGTACTGTACTGCAGATACTGAACAATTGGTGGAACGCTAGGCGCATGCGCATTGGAACCTTCTTGAAACGCATATGCGTGTCATTACATCGACGGTAGGTGCATGCGCATGTGAACAGGAGACGCCCCCCCGAGAAAATTATTGGTGTTACTGGCTGGGAACTTCTTTAAGGGGCTGACCATTACAGTAAAACTTTTCTTTTTGTTTTTCATCAGAAAAGAAAGCCGCTAATGGAGGGATTTCGATGGATAATATCGCTTTGTGTAACAATGCCTGCACATTGTTGAATCGGATTTAAAAACCCACGTACCGGAGTCTACAGTTTAGTGGCCGTTGTTATTGATTAGGATAGAATACTGTACCTGAAACAGTATGCTGATGTTTTCCGGCCGTACAGTATACAATACTTTTTTATATACAGTATACTGTGTAATAAACCCGAAAAAATAAAAACTATGCATTTATTCTACATGTATTACAGTACTGTACATACAGTATGTGTCTTCTATACAGTGCCAGTACATACAGTAAAGTACAGTATGCGTCTTCTATTTTTTTAATACGCTTGTACTGAGCATGCCTACAGTATACAGTACAGTAGGCCTGGACAGTAGTGTACATTCTAGAAACACTGTATTTTGTTACAGTAGCAAAGGAGCCAATGGAACAATGTAAAACAAATCAACATGTTCTTTTATTGGTGGAGTAAGTACAAAAACATTTATTTACAAATACTGTACAATGTAGAAACATTTGAAGTGCACAGCAATTCAAAACATCAACAGGTGTATGGTTTGCTGCTACAGTAGTAAAAACATGTACAGTACTGTTCAGCACAACAGTATGGTCTTACAGTACCCGTGATTAGACCAGAAAGTCCACCAGATTGTCCGTCCATGGCCGATTCCTTGCATGGCGCAAAACGCCATTAATGCAGTCTCGAACGCCTTTCATTACAGGATCTGTAATTGTATAAAAGCGCCACATTTCCTCCAGAATGGTCTTTCTTAAATTGACAGGAAGCGCCTTTTTTACGCGATTTCCTTCGTAGTTCACTCTGAAGGCCCAGTCACAGTACAACAAGTAGGGCACATGGTGCTTAAAAAGTAACAAGGCATACTTGTGGGGTGCACCAGCACTCATCACCCTATACTTCTCCCTGAGCGCCGGTGGCAGATCGCATAGGCTGATGTCGGGCACCGTATCGATGCGAGCGAATGTAGGTCTTCTGCGAGCGGGTATGCTTGAGGCGACGGGCGAGGGTAGGTTGTCTGGGAGGAAGCTTTCCTCCTGTCTTGGTCGCTGTGTTGTCTCCTGGTGTGGTCTTGACGGGGTTGTCATGTCCTCCTCAACGGCATACATGTACACTACATCTTCTGGTTGAGGGGGTGCGCTTGGTGATGGAAGGGGGTCAGACATAACAGTAGTTAGAGTATACAGTAGTTCCAGTATAGACTAGTTTGACAGTACTACATTAAGTGCCTACTAACTGCTCAATTTTTTTCTTTCCAGAGAAAGCAGCACCAGCCATCTACAGTAGTACTACACACCACACAATGCCATAATACAGTACGCACATAACTGCACTAATTTTTTGTTTTCTTGTCGTTTCAGAAACAAATGGTGGCCTGGGGGGAGGTGGAGTGTTGTGTCCCGTCTAATCTGTTTGTACAGTCAAATGTACAATATATAAACAGCAGTAATGATGTACACAAAACCTCTCCTCTCTCAATGAACTACTGTACTGTACACAGAATGAGGAACAAGAAAAAGACGGAAAAAATTATATTACTATATATATATATATATATACATATATATTATACATTACAGTATATATTATTAAATAATATTCTTATAAATGTGCATTATTCATGTTTATCCATGTTTTACAAATGTTTTCTAAATGTTTATCCAATATCAATCTGCCAGAAGAACTTAATAAAGACTGCATTATGTATTATTCATGATTATTTTTATATTTGTATTTTTTGGTTCCTGATAAAATAAAATAAATATTTATATACATTCCTGCTAATCATAATCATTGACGACCCCCCCCCCCTCCCTACACACACCTACAGTACACCAATGAATAAGAATGAATGACAAAACAACATGAATCAGTGAATGTTTTTTTTTTAATTCTCAATTCTCACAATGCTGTGCAAATCAGATTTACATTTCCAATTCGAGAAGGGATTTTCCAAAGCGTTACCGTAAACAAAGCCTCAAAGGGTTGGGGGGGAGTTTGGGTGAGTCATGCGCAGTAAGCAGCAAGCTCCCATCTCAAAGAGGATTAGAGTACATGCAGGCGCAGTGAGGTGATTGACGTTCGGCTAGGGACGGATTAAAAACACAATTACTAACGTCAGAAAATTAATGAATACTTTCTGGACTGTACTGGACTTTCTAGTCAAAGAATAAATTAATGTAGGATTAGTTGTGCAGCAGTTCAAAGAAATTACATAGAGTAAAGTACAGTAATTTCAAAAGGTAGTTCATCATAATAATTTGATCCCTACACCCCCAAATACAGTACAATAAAAGCACACAAATCAACCATGTGCAGGCAAGCGCACAGATTGAATATCGTAATATCAAGATTGTTTTTGCAGGCTTGTGGATAAAATAACAGTTAAAAAATTATAATTAAAAAAAAATTTGGGGGGGGCACTCAAGCAAGCAGTGGTGGGTGAAGTTACAGGCGCATGAGCAGTAATCAACTAGCTCCCATTCGAAAGAGGATTACACACAGGCGCATAGGGAGGTGATGCTCTGTGCAAATCGAATTCGAGAAGGGATTTTCCAAAGCGTTACCGTTGACAAAGCCTCAAAGCTCCCATCTCAAAGAGGATTACACGCAGGCGCAGTGAGGCTTTGTAGCTCGGCTATGGACGGATTAACAACACAATGTCAAGATTCAGAAAATTAACGACTCTGTGGAGAGGGGGGGGGGTTGGGTGACTCATGCGCAGTAAGCAGCTAGCTCCCATCTCAAAAAGGATTACATGCAGGCGCAGTGAGGCTTTGTAGCTCGGCTATGGACGGATTAAGAACACAATGTCAAGATTCAGAAAATTAACGACTCTGTGGAGAGGGGGGGAGTTGGGTTAGTCGTACGCAGTAAGCAGCTAGCTCCCATCGCAAAAAGGATTACACGCAGGCGCAGTGAGGCTTTGTAGCTCGGCTATGGACGGATTAAGAACACAATGGCAAGATTCAGAAAATTAACAACTTCGTGGAATTTCAAATCCTTGAGCTAGCCTTGTGTGTGTTCGTCGGGAAGGGGGCTACATGGTACAGCTGCATGAAGTTCAAAGCTAAAGACATACTTTAATTTCAAAAGGCAGTTCATCATAATAATACACCCCCAATTACAGTACGTAAAAAGCACACAAATCAACCATGTGCAGTCAAACGCACGGGTCGCAGTCAAAAGCTACAGCACAGATTGAATATCATAATACAGTAAGATGGTTTTTGCAGGCTTGTGGAGAGAAAAAAATTACAATAAAAAAAATTTTTAAATTTTTTTTTTGTCACTCACTTAGGCAAGCAAGCAGTGGTGGGCGAAGTAACAGGCGCATGTGTAGTAATCAACTGCTGTCAATCAGGAATGTGATTAAAACCAGACACACGTTCAAAGGAATGGTGTGGGAGAGATGTACTGCATTGTAGAGAAGATAAGAAGTTGAAATACCCTGCAGTGCAGTTAATTATCCTGAGTGAGGGGAGAGCGCTGTATATGCCAAAATGTGACAATGTTACAGTACTGTACACACCTATGCATTTCAACAATTTTCAAATGAGACATACTGTACAGCAGCACAGCACTGCAAATGCATGTATACTTTAAATATGCAAATTTACAATTACTGCGCGTGCACACACAGACTGTGTACTGACGTAGGTTGAACCGCGAAGGTATTAGAGTTCCAAGACAACAGCTCACAAACGCCCCCTTGAGTTTTTACACGGCATTGCAGTATTGCCGACAGTGAGAATAAAATGCTAACATTTTGCAGACAGCGAGAGCTAAAATAACGCAATTCACTCCGGGCGAGAAAAACAGAAAAACGCACCTAACTGGGATAATCTGAGAGCCGCGGATCTAGCCGACTTAGACTCAGGCGGCCGACACTGTACATGGTTACAAATATATGGGTACATTAAGTAAACAGGGCTATACATTATATACAAGATATTGCATGAACACTTTAACATATTTTATCTTTTAGGCGTATGACACAGTTACAGACCAAATAAAAATGTGAGACAGTTTTAGTTTTGATAGAACTTGGACTGGTGGCGACTTTGAGTCATGTTTTTAATTACATTTTTCAGTAGTCTGATTGTTACCTATCCAAAGATGCTTAATTTCTGCTGTAATTGTCAATTTCTTCCAGAATCACCAACAATAGAGCGACACTGCTACATTTCTTTTAGTAAGCAAAATAAAACTGACGCATACAGCACTTCCAAGAGGGATGTAAAATATACTTTTATTTAAAGATAAAGCCGAAAAAGAGATCATATTACCAGAGCCGGCTTGTAACTAGGTGGGGCTAGGTGCCGGGGAGAGCGCCGGGCCTCTTACCTTGTCGTCGGTATCTTCTCCTGCTCCCTGTGACATTGCGGTGTCACGTTGTCATGGGCAATAAAAGGTCGCGGCATCACGGAAATGTGTCGGCGGTTGACATTATTTGTGGCCGCATTGTCATGGTGGCGCATCGCCGCAATCAGAAGATGCAGGAGGAAAATCCGGAGGGAAGGTATGAGGCAGTTACAGAGGTCCCATGCCCTCCCCTGGCAATCAATATAAATGTTGTGGGCAAGAGTGCAGGGCCTCCGTAAGCACAGGCCTCAGTGTGACTGCACTGATAGACCAGTCATCAAGCTGGCCCTGCCTATTATCAAGGACCGTAAAAAAAACATTCAATCCGGATTTTAACAGGGTTTACCAGAACTTTTACAACTGCTATTCCGCAGCCATTCTAATTGTTAGCATCAGACCCCTTACATTACCTTGACAGTGACGCCAATTGAATGGCAGCTTTAACATTGATAAGCTTTCTGGACCTAGTCATTCTCCTTATTTTTAAAATGTATAAAACAATCACATTTGTAACTTCACTTTGAAGCACTTTGTGAACATGGTTCATGAATATGCATGGGTGCTGTCTTGCAGACAGAAAATTTTATTTATAAAAAAGCAATCTTCCTGGAACAGAGAACTGTGGAAGGCCACATGTTCCTCCTAAATAATTGGAACCAAGACTGATATTGGCAGAAATTCATAATAAAGTGCCTCTCTGAAAATAAAATCAAAACAAGAACAAATGGCCCAATTTCCTCCATTTCTAGGTACTACTGTGAGATAGGAAAAATAAGGGATGTCCCCATGGGACTGATGCTACAACTTTGTAGGTTTAGTGTGGACAAATGGAGAGAGTCAGTAAGAAACCACCGCAGCAACAAGATAATCAATAAGTCCTTGAACATATGATTGTAGACCTCTATCATTGATGGGGGGCATTTAAAGCACGGCTGGTAGAGATACACCGGAGCCCTATCTAGACAGAGCTCAGGAGTAAATCACGAGTCCAGTTACTGCTAGCCTCACCTGCATCTTGTGATCGAGGGGTTGATTCTGCCGGTGTACATCATTCCTTGATCTGAAGAACTGCCGGGTGCTGCTGTAAAAGAGCGTTGCTTGTTGCTGTGTGATGCGGTGGTGTGCTCCTGCTCGCAAATGGTGAAGAGAGTTAGGTAAATGGTGGACAGACGGCGGTCACTGCTCCTCTGAAAAAACTCTCCAACCAGGCGTAAAAAACAAAAAAACTTTATTGCATCAAAACGAACATCCACATGTCAATGACACTCTGACGCGTTTCGTTCTGGGAACAGAACTTTATCAAAGATAAAGTTCTGTTCCCAGAACGAAACGCGTCAGAGTGTCATTGACATGTGGATGTTCGTTTTGATGCAATAAAGTTTTTTTGTTTTTTACGCCTGGTTGGAGAGTTTTTTCAGAGGAGCAGTGACCGCCGTCTGTCCACCATTTACCTACTACTGTGAGATATTATGGACAGCAGCATCACATACTGTAGGTCTATAACATCAAGACAATAATTCCTACAGACAAGCATATGTACTCCAACTATACTTTTCTTGGAGCAATGCCGCTAAGCTTCGTACTAGGTTGTGCTATTCTGAAAGCAAGATAAAGGAGAAACCAGAAATGCTATGATAATCGACAATGACTGAGCCTAGTGGCCTGTGACCTCTACTACTTCTGTTAAATCAGCAACAACGTATCCATAAAGAGATTTACTATTTTATCCCATTTGATTTCACAAATTTGTGCAAATTTATTGCGGAATGTGTGTGATGTCTAAAACTGTGGGCACCTATTGTTTTGGCATTTGCACAAAAACTTGATTTTCTTTTTGCATAAAAAAAATCTGTACTGCATTATCAAATTTTGGCAACAGTATGGTGGAACATTGAATGTTGTGAAACAACACAAACTGTTAATTTGTTCAACTGTGGAGACCTCTGTAAAACTAATTTTTCATCTCTATTCAATGCCTTAAAAAAAAGACTTACCGGAATCAGGAAATTACATTATATCATAGTTGGGAATGATAACATTGATCAAATGTAACCTTCTACCAAGGTTACTATACCTATTCCAAACCATTCATATCCAGTTCTAAAGTAATATCTGGCAACACTCCAAAAATAAGTAAATAAATATATCTTGCAAAACAAAAAACTGGCATTAGAAGGTTGATATTGCCTCCCTACAGACACTTCGTAGTCTTTAATCTTGGTAAAAGTTCCTGAAAACACTAAAATGAAATAATTCAGAATATGAATATATACATACACATACACATACTGTACACATACACACACTTGTTACCATTCAAAGTAAGCAATAGTCCACCAAAATTTCCACATATCTTCCTGTAACCAGTATAGTCCTAAATGTAAAGCCTACTGTAATAGTGGGAATCACAGGACTAAATGAAACAAACAAAGCATAGTATCTATAACGTGGTCACCACATATAGAAGGCATTCATGTATCACAAAGTGTATATATTCATACTACTACTACTATGCTTTGCTGTGGAGGGTTTTTGTCACTTTTTTTACCCACCATAACATTTTTGCATAGCCAGTAGAACCAACCCCACACTGATGAGACCCATTAAGGTCGAAACAGTCTGTCTGTGGGTGGGTTTACTGGCTATGCATCTTAACCCTGGCTGTGCTCAAAGCTGTGACCATGCAGCAAGCTTAAGCCGATAGGGGAACCATGTTGAATGGTTTTCAAGCAACAGGTGGCACAGTGTGCTCATTTGCATGTCATTTCCCAGAATCCCTTGCTGCAGTGGAAGTGCTGTGTGCTGGGTGATAATGGTGAAAGGCGGGGTTGGAGACCCGTCTAAGACATGCAAATGAGCATACAGTAATATTTCCATTTGATATATATATATATATATATATATATATATATACCACGACTATTAAGGTTATGGTGGGTCAAAAAAGTGACTAAAACCCTCCACAGTAAAGCATAAAGCAACTGTAAATATTCCTGTATATTCATTTGCATGTCTTAGACAGGTCTGCAACCCTGTCTTTCACCATTATCACCCAGCAAACAGCACTTCCACTGCAGCAAGGGATTCTGGCAAATGACATGCAAATGAGCACACAGTGCCACTTTTTATCTCATGCTCACATTACATGAGCAACCCTTAGCCAATGCATGCTGCTTTAAACACAGCTTTTAAGCAAGGACTTGGGAGATGCAAAGTCAGTTAACCCACTCACAGACATGTTTCAACCTTGATGGGTATCATCAGTGTGAGTTTGGCTTGCTGACATTTGCTCAAATGAGATAAGAGTAGGTAATCACCACGACTATTAAGGTTATGGTGGGTAAAAAAAGTGACTAAAACCCTCCACAGTAAAGCATAAAGCAACTGTAAATATTCCTGTATATTCATTTGCATGTCTTAGACAGGTCTGCAACCCTGTCTTTAACCATGATCACCCAGCAAACAGCACTTCCACTGCAGCAAGGGATTCTGGGAAATGACATGCAAATGAGCACACAGTGCCACTTTTTATCTCATGCTCACATTACATGAGCAACCCTTAGTCAATGCATGCTGCTTTAAACACAGCTTTTAAGCAAGGACTTGGGAGATGCAAAGTCAGTTAACCCACTCACAGAGCACACTGCACTCACAGCACCAGCACACTGCAAACACGCACAGCACACTGCATACACTCACAGCACACACTGCTCCTACACACAGCACACTCTCACAGCACACTGCACACTCTCACAGCACACTGCACACACTCACAGCATACTGCACACACTCACAGCACACTGCACACACTCACAGCACACACAGCACACACAGCACACACACCACACCACACACACAGCCCCCCTACCTTTGGTGTCACAGCCCACCTTTGGGGGCATCGTGGGGCTTTTGGGGGGGGAGGAACGGTGCAAGGCTGGGGGATCGGCACAAGGCAGGGGGGTCGGTGTGGGGATCGGTGCGAGGCTGGGGGGGGGCAGTGCGGGGATCAGTGCGAGGCTGGAGGGGGGCAATGTGGGGATCAGTGCGAGGCTGGGGGGGGAATAGGTGGGGGGGATCAGTGCGAGGCTGGAGGAAAGTTGCGGGGATCCGCGGTTGGCTGGTGCGGAGCTTCTGAGAGGAGTACGGGGAATGCTGGGAGAACTACAGTGGCTGCTAGGGGACATGTAGGGCTGCCGGCGCCTCACTCCTCCTCCCTCCCCCCTCCTCCAGATCGGGCGCGGCGACCATTTAATTTTTTTTTAGCACGACTCCAGTTATAGCGCGGTCGGATCGGGTGGCCCCCGAGGACCGCGCTATAACGGAATTGAGCTGTATATATATATATGTAGTTCTCCTATATATATAATATATATATATACAAGGCTTTGCAGATGGATATTTTTACTTATCTCTGCCAGATTCTGAACCTGTGATGGAAGTAAGAACCTGAAACCGTTCAAGAAGACTCACACAGCCGCATAACCTGCCCACTCCCTCCAGATGGCGTCACACATTAGTGATGTCAGACAATCCTGACTTACAGTACGTTTCGTGCATAACACCGTTTCTCCAGGGAGGAGTTTCATATTGTTCAATTAGTTGCCATTAAATTATCTCTGTGAATCATAGGGGGAATTATCGCTTCTGGAAAAACTGATTTAATCGTTCAAGTACTACAAATGTCCAAAAACCCCCCCATATAATTAAAGGGCCAATGCACTGGTCTCCTTAACCATACGTAGAGGTCTCGAAATACACTGATCTCTTCTTCCGGTCAGTGTATCTCGAAAGCTCGCACAAATAAAAGCATTTCTTTAGCCACAGAACGGTATCGTCTATTCATTTAAAAAAAAAAAAAAAATATATATATATATATATATATATATATATATATATATATATATATATATATATATATATATATATATATACTAGCTTTTGTACCCGGCTTCGCCCGGGGAATGTAATATTGAATACATGCCCAGGCCATTCCTAATCGTACTAATGTGCTCGAGTATCCTTCTCCTGAAATGCCGGCGGTTTTTCCAACGTATTGTTTTCCACACTGACATGAAATCAAATACACAGCCCCCATAGTCAGGCAATTAATTAAGTCAAATCTTCAGGTTTTAATCAAGAGGGCTCTCTTTCTTCCTAATTGCACAATTAAATACATTTACTTGGGTTAAAGATATAAACTTGTTTGCACGTAAACATTTATTATATAAATCCTATGTATCACCAGACAAAGGTGGTGCTGAATGAATACTGAATATGAGAATTTTGATTAAAAGGGTTTGTTGTACCTACAAGATTTATTTTGGCTACTTGTATATAGTGAGAAGGTACCAGGCAGGGGTCTTTTCACAGACCTAAAACCGAGGTCCAAATTTACCCCACCCATTGAGATAAGTGCCAATGTGGAGATATTTACTAAATTGCTAGTCAAGAATTTGAATCAACTACCTAGATTGAAACAGGACACCAATATGAGCTGTTGACACTAAAATAACTTGAGAATTAGGGATGCGGGGGGTAATCTATTGACAGTTTTTTTGGAAAGACACAGCAACAAATAGCCAACTATTTGTAAACAGCCACCACCCCTACCATATGATACAAAATATTCCAATGGGCCAATTTTGAAGGGCTGAGGCGTAACTGCTCTATGATAGCAATATTTGAGGAACAAGCAGTATTAATGAGAGAACGCGTCTTGGAGAGGGGTTGCAGTAGTAATTCTATTTAAAAAAAACGTATTGAAATTAATAAATTCAGAGAGGTGATCACTCGGACTCCTACTGAAAGTATGTAATACAGTAATAGTATCCGGATACTCAGTGTAATACAATATACAGCACAATGGGGCAGCGTCGTGATGTCACAGCGTAACATGACGTTGCATTGTCATAGCAACGCATTGCCATGATAATGCGATGCTGCAGAAGGAGGGCTGCTCCGCATAAGGCAAGACCCACCCCTCATGAGCACACATACACACACGCATCTCCTCCAGCTACACACACTTCCAGCTACACACACGCCTGCCGGGCGGAATTTGGCTTCCGATGCTGACAGGAAAAGGGACAGAAGGGAGCACGGGGCCCCCAGAAGGAGTGGGCCCCAAGGCAACCGCCTTGCTCCCATTTCCTCAGACCTTACACCCATTACCTTATTGTGACTACACAAAATCTAATCTTTTAAATACCCAACATTTCAATTGCTCACCCAATTCCCACCACCTGCAGTCTGAACCAGGAGCGTTTCCTTCACCGCATGTCCCGATTGGCGTCTGACATAATAACAATGACAGTGATGTCAAGTAACCAAGCAACGGGACAGGCAAATCGTCTGGAGACAGACTAGAATGAAGATACATTTTATCCTACCAAAAATGTTTAGCAATTATTCACAATATCATTAATTATTAATAACTCTGTTGTTTCTGCATATATATTTAAGTACATTATTACCAATACTAAAATGTCAAGGTCATCCCAAACATGATGACCGGATTTACACAAACATTTGCGCAAAGACCAAGTATTTTACAGAGGACAACATTAGAGATAACTCATATTTGTATCTTTAAAACCAACAGTCGTTGTAATATTATAATGAAATAGCAAAGAATATAACCATTTACTTTACAGGAATTATTTTATGGAACAGGACAAATCTTTAGATATCAGGGGATTAAGCGATTGAGGAGTTGCAGCTGCAAAAATAAAATTAAAAATCTGATGTTAAAAATGCAAAAATTCAATACCAGAGGGTCTAAAATATGAATAAGCAGTTTCATCTAATTCTTCAAAATTAGGAGTCAATAGATTAGCCAGTATAGACAATAATACATTGTAGAGGGTAAACAATTTAGAGGATATTGTTGTGACACAATTATAGAATAGAATATTGCACATTATTCTAATGGAAAAATGTACAGCCATTCTAACAGGACAAAATGTGGGAGAATATATTCCTAAAGGACCAGCAAGTTTATAAGACTAATACATTTTTGTAGATAGGGTAATTTGGGACCACAGAGTTTGGAGTTTATATTGACCATTGATTTTGTAAAATTTATGAGGGGTAATCACACTAGACACCCTGTTATACCTGCCAATGCAGTAAACAAAGCAAGATCTTACCACCTGTACCATGTGGTAAGTACCATAGAGTAAGGGCATTTTAATTGTAGAATTCATTACTCATGGAGATTGTGATGGCAGATGCAATAGATATGTTCAAAAAAAGGTAGGACGTCTTCTAGAAAGGAACTGTATACAGGGATATACCTAATAAGTAAACATGGGAGGGATGTTGATCCAGGAAATAATCCGATTGCCAATTCTTGGAGTCAGGAAGGAATTTATTTTTCCCCTTATGAGATATCATTGGATGATATTTCACTGGGGTTTTTTGTTTGCCTTCCTCTGGATCAAAATACTTTAAGTACGGATATAGGATAAAGTATCTGTCATCTAAATTTAGTATACAGTAGAGGCAACGTTTATTCTAACATTTGCCGTAAACTAGCCGGGTTACATTCTGGGTATGTGCTGGGAATGTGCTGGGTATGTTCTGGGCTAGTTTGAGGCACGTTTAAGGCATTTCTGCATTGACTAACGACCCATAGGATTAACACAGCAGGGATCCCTGGCAGTCCAATTCAGTTTGAATGGGACTGCCAGGGACCCCCGCTGTTAATCTGATAGGCCATTAATCAATGCAGAAATGCTGGGGCTAGTTTAAGGAAAGTTTAAGGCATGTATTCAGAATGTACCTGGGTGTTTCCTGGGTTTTTTGGGGAATTGCCACTGGTTTTTGTTAGAATAAGAGTTGCCTCTACTGTAGGTTGAACTTGATGGACGTATGTCTTTTTTCAACCTCATCTACTATGTAACTATGTAACTATGTGGAAATCAACCATAAATGTATCGGTAACTTGTTTATTTTTTATAATATTGTCGCAACAATTCCTATTATGTGTATGTTGTTTGCTTTTTATTACGTTAAGTTACACTATACAAGATTGTTTGTTTTATTGTATGTTCCCTATCTCCTTACGTTTGTTGTGAATCTAATAAATAAAGAGTTTAAAAAAATCTGTAAATGTTTTCAGATGTTACCAATATATTCACACACGTAAGGGCAAAATGTAATGCCCGAGGAAGAAATTGTATTATTTATTTAAAGTTTTGCAAATGTTCTTACTTTGCCAATTTTCCGTTGGCACGATGGAAATTAAAAGAGAACTTAAACTCTAATTAGCAACTATTTGTTATGTTTTGGTTTGCTGATTAGGCAAACCCCACCCTTAATTGTTAGTCAAATGCATGTGATCAGAGTATTTAAGACAGTCTATCGTGGATATAAACCATATGGCTGTGTGTAACATTAAAGTGTCACATTTAAAGTGTCTGTAGAGTTAATTTTGGAGTTAAATTTGGAGGTGAAGATTAGAGGAAGATCTGGACTCTGCACAACAACTGTTGAGAACAGGAGAACAGGACTTTCTAAATGCTGTGATTATTTGTATTCTTCCTATCCTCCAATAACTGGGAAGTCTCTCCTCCTGCATCTCACTATGCACTCCCTATTGCTTTTTCTGTTTACTGTTTCCTCACTCCTTTGTGAACATCTCAGTTCTCTCCATCTTCCCCACTCCCCACTGCACCATTATTATTTATACACCTCTCTCCCAACAACTTCTTTACTCCTCAATAAAAAACACCCTCACAAATCCTCTATTCACACCCTCTATCTACTCCTTCTTGCTGCTGGGGATCTCCCCTAAGCCTGAACCCAGACATACACACCTGATCTCACCCACACATAGCTGCCATCTCTTCCCCTGTAAATGGTGTTAACCTTCTGATTTAATACTGACTAACCTTAAAACTCGTCCCACAAATCAAGCATCCCAATAGCCTGCACTCATGGCTATTGTCCCACACCCACAGTTACTCCTACCACCTATTGTGACCAAGGACTGCCATCTACAGCATTTAGTCCCTCGCCTGCTGTTTCTGTAAGTCTCCCATCATACCACTTAGATTGTAAGCTCTTTGGGGCAGGGATTTAAGTTCCTATTGTCTGATTTTGCTGCGCTTATTGTATTAATATAATTCCTCGTACTGTATTCTTTGTGAAGTGCTGGTTACACTTTTGGTGCTATATAAATAAAGACATACAATACAATTTGCACACATTGTGTCCATTTCTATTCATTAACTTAATTAGGAACTGATCAAACAGTTCTCATTAGCAAATAACTTTCCAGTAATATTTAAAGGAGTAGATTATCTGCCAGCATGTTACTGTTTGTTCACTAGATACAGCAAATGGCATATGTGAGGATCAGGTATGGAATTTTGAAGTGTGAAAGTGTCCTGATTTGTTAGGTAGTCCTAGTCCATAAAATGCAAGAAGGCATCAATGCGCTGCTTATCCCTAACTACCTCTACCCTCACCAATTAAAGGTGAACAGTGGCCCGTCCCTATACCATTAATAATTCACTACTGTTATTTTGTTTGCATCCCATACTGTACTATATAATACTGTATGCTGGTGTTTTTCAGACATCTAATAATCCTACTTTTGTAAATTAGTTCTGTCTGGCCAAGACTGTATTTTAATCAATTGCTGAATTTCTGCACTGCAAACATACTGTACTCACTGACATTTTTATCCTTGCAGGGGACAAGGAAAAGGACACGCTAAAATATAATACCTGCACCACTGATATAAATCAACGGAAACTCGTCACTTTTGATGAGAATCTTCAGAGTGTTTGTGAAATGTTTATTAAAGTGTCTGTTGCCTGGAATGATTAGACCTTTGAAAGTCATTCTGAGTTTCAGAGTGACAGATATTCAAAATTGAACATAATCATACAACTTTCCAAGTTAAAGGAGATACGAGTGTGCCTTGAGGCACTGAAATGAACTGAGAAGCAATTTTCTGTATTGCCTCATTCTATTCCGTATGAATGTAATACAATTAGAGACATCTATAGAGTTCATTAAAAGAATTGTTTAGTCCCTTGTTTCTGCAAAAAGGGTTTATTAAAATCCTCTTTGGTTATCGCGTATCTGCATAAAAGAGGCAATAAAACTGAATGAAGATGCTATCCTTATTAATAAGTTATACTGTAAGTATGACATTTTTATTTATCACTGAAGAAAATCTCTCTACTGGTAAAGCAGAGGCACAAAAAAATGATGATATATGGACAAGTGGAGCAGATAAAAGGTAGACATAAAGGATGACTGGTCAAAGTAGGTCATGTAGATTGCTGAGGAATCGCAAATGGTTCAATGATAATGTGAGACCTGTGTCAGAGTACGAGTACCATGATGTGTGAAGACAGATAGAGATCCTTAACCTACATCAGGAATACACTGTTCCACATGCACAGCATTGCCTGAACACTGGTCTTTATCTTTGCTGCAAGCATTGAAAACAATGTGTTGGAGACCCCCCAGCAGCAAAAAGAGGTTAACACAGCATTTTCCCTTCTATTTTTCTTTTCGGTATATGAGTCAGGGGTCTCAAGTCAAAGAAAAGACCTGTAGTAGTCCTGCACTTCTAGACTGGCTGGATAGGAAGACATTGTTTTTACTATTTTTAGATGAAGGCCATTCTCTTTTTACAAAATGGTCAGTTCTTGCTGGAGAACCAGTCAGTAAGGGACATATCGTCAGTCAGTGTTAATTACCTGCCCATCAGTTTCCTGTTTTCTTACAGTACTGTATGTCGGAGATCAGCAAGGTTTGAGGGGCCATGGCTCATGGTCATGAACCAAGGGGCCCACCAGCGTAGGATCAATGCTATAATGACCCGGGAGACATTTTATGATTTCCTAATCCTATGTAGCCAGGTCTCCCCAGCGCTACCGCACCCCCCTCACCTGACTGCCGATCGCGGGGGCCGCCGCGTCCAATGGCGGCTCCGTTCGGCAGTGGCAGGGGAGAGGGCGGTCAGGTCCCGGCTCGGGGGTTGCCGGGGACGCGTGCGGCCGGTTGCCAAGGCCGCACGCGCATCTCAGGGCTCCCGGCGCTCCCGGAGCCGGGCGAATAGGGCGCCGCCATGTTGCGCCAGGTCGCGCATGCGCAGTGAGTCCCCGGCGGCCCGAGATAGTCCCGCATGCGCAGGGAGAACCCTAGCGCCAGGGAGCAGTTGCGTGAGGGCAGGGAAAGCGCAGGAGAGTCGCGCAGGCGCAGGGACAGCTCAGGAAGGGTTGCGGCGGCCATTAGGAATTAGTGTAGGCAGAGGGGAGGAGCGCAAGCGGCCCCAATGTTATTGTAAGGGCCTCGGGACTACAATTCCCATGAGGCTTAGGGCCAGGCACACCAGGTGGGACAGTGTGGCCAATGAGGGCCAAGAGTCTGAGGGGAATTGGATACATTTCGCGGTCAGAGAGCTGCGTGAGTCAGTTGGAGCAGCGGAGCTGAAGGGGAAGGAAGGATGCAGGGAGTGAGTGCAGCTCCTGCATCCAGATAGGTACCCACACTCCAGGTAGGCCCCAACTCCCCACCAGGTTAGTGGGTAACTGAAAAGGGACGGCCCTAGATAGGGAGGTCACCCTTAGTGTATGTAAGGTGCAGGTTTGGCAGTGCCACAGCGGGTAGTGCTGTGTGCATTGGCAAATAGGCACAGCGTGCGAGCAGTGTGTTTGCTGCGGGTTCCAGGTTGCTGTGTATGAATGTTGCATGTTGACGCTGCGTGTACTGAGTGCAGTGTGTGTGCAGCGTGTGTTACTGTCTGCAGGCTGACTGAGAGCTGTGTGTCGGCTGCAGGCGCGTTAGGATTAGTGAGTTAGGAGCTAGTGGTTAGTGAGGTTTCGTGGACTTGGGGTAGTAGGGGAGGGGGGTAGGTTATTAACCCCGCAGGCCCTAGGAGTTTTCCCCAAGTTTGCGGTACATCAGGGACAGGCCCTAGGTTAGGGACCCTGTCATGTAGTGCCAAGGTTAGATAGGGATCAGCGGATGCTGCAGTTCCCATAAGGCGACTTGGGCTCAAGTCGGTGTTCAAAGATAAAGACTATCTCCCGGGTGGGACCGCCCCTGGCGGACCCAAGCAAGGATTCACCGGACCGGATCAGACGGGATCCCAGAACGGCAGAGCCTTTGTGAAGCTCCTTGCAGGCCCGAGTGCAGGAGCACTCGGCAGGTACTCTACAAGTGCACCAACAGACCATAACATTCTCTTTCACATAAGTGGCAGCGCTGACCACGGGACAAAGGGGTTGGGCTGTGGGCACCGTGTGGGGATGTTATGATGATGTAATAGTTATCCTTTGCTAGTGTTATTCATTCAGTAAACCTGTTATCCATAATACTGGTGTATGTGGTTTCTGAGTGGGTTCCTATGTTAGGGTCATTCTACATTTCCCTAGAATCCTACATAGGTGGAGGCGCTGAACCAAGAAACGTTCCAGAGGATTCACCCCAGGCTCTCACTAGCGGAGGCTCAGATCTCCTGTGAGTCTGCAGGTATACGCACCACACCGGTAACACCACATGTTCTACTCACCCACACTATATATGAGATTGGGTGGGGTGGAATACCCGTTACACCTATATAGCAACTTATGTTGGAATTGCAAAGAAACTAACAGTACCAAGCAATGTAAGAACTTCTCTACAATTTTATTGATTTGTCCATTTTAAAAGTACAACAACAAATACAAATGTAGCCAGACTAACTTTCCCCTCAGACACGGCATAAAAAGCAAAACGCTGCAGCTATGGAGAAAGTAAAAGCCGGCGGCAATGTTTTAGGTACTGTAGATTTGTGGTACCCAGATTTTGGATCTCTGCTCCTGAATCAGTGCCACCAAAAGCTTTAATCATTGTAGCCAGGTTAAGTAAGTCTGGCTACATATGTAACAGGGAATGTAAAGTACAGTATGCACTGCTTTCAATAACAGTTAGGTAGAGGCTTGTATAACTTAACACATACTGGCCGCCATATTAGAACTCTCCATGGAGATTTTGTAGAAGATATGTGGGATATCTATATATTTTCTATTGATTTACACTTTTTGATGTGTTAATTATTTTTTCAATGGGAAGGTAAAAAAATTCCCTTTTTTTTCAGAGAATTACGAGGGATGTTCCCATATAAAGAGTATTGCTGCACAGAGGAGGAATGTAGCTGCAGGTCCAAAGATGGATTATTAGTGCTGGGTAGAGCCATATTGTATTTATTGACATAATTTGCTTTTCTATTTACTCTTTGTGGTATATCGCACTGTACTGAATGTATTATGTATTTGTGATTTGTATATGAACAGCTAAGTAAAAAGACTAAAGAATTTATATAAAAATAAATACTATAAAGGAAGATCACAAGTTTGACTTTTTCTCAGTGAAGATTGTGTTCAGAACAAAATCTAGTACTGTAAAGCCCATTTATTCATCACGTTCATCATTTTCAAAAGTGAAAACGGGACCTTAATATGAGTTGTTTTCATTTGACTTTTGCTGTATGCTCCGCTGTCTTCACCTCCCTCCTTCTTTTAATGTTTATGTCTCATGATCCTTTCTTTTCTCCTTTGCCTTATTTCTCTTTGCCTGTGGCACTCTTTGTAAATCATTTTGACCCTTTCCCACTGGAAAGTGATTTCCCATTCCTGCCAGCTATCTTTCCTCCTGAAATTGCTCTCTTATATTCCACCTATTTGTATTTGTCCTTTCCCTTACTTCATTAGCACCCCCACCTCTCAGTAAATAGCTTATCCTCCTGCCTTCTGCTTCTCTTCAGAGATGTATATCACTTTAGTCAATGACACGACTAATGAAACTAAAATCCCTACTGGTAAACCAGGTAGTTCTGTAAATTACTCTGTACGGGGGGCTGTATTAATGGAATGCTAAGTGCACCTTTAAGAATATTCAGTTAATGTCGTATGTGCTCTCATTCTTTTATCCACAAGTCTTCATGTGTCCAAGAATGAGCAAAGTCAGTGGAAAGTGTGACTGAGAGTTTAACCTTCAATTGTTAAGGAAGTATGTGAGATGTAACATTATACAATTGTCACAGCATTTCCTCACATTCCACCCTTCTGAAAAATCAACCGACAGCAAGGACGTAGAAAACTGCAACATTTTCGGTCCTATATACTCGTGCGTCAAAATGTCAGTGCTGAAAAGTAGCATGAATCTTCATAAAGTGTGCGTTGTATGTATGAAGGTCATGAGATGACTTTATACAGTACATCTAAGTAGTTGTTTCAAATGAAGATTGACGCATTGCCTCGTGTTAAATATCTGGTTGATTCAATTGTAAATAAAACAGAATTATGTATACTACTATTAGTTCATTTAAATGACAAGTTCAATATTATTTATAATAGCCATACTCTGAAAATAATACATTTTATTAACTTAAATAATGAAATATCTGTACTGCCTCAAATAAATGTCGGGTTGATACATAGCAACTTAAGTCTGCGCTTATAATATGAACAGGCTTTTAGAGTATATGCCAGGTTAAAATTGCCAGATGACACAGTTTCTCTATGTTTTGGGGCCCACATAAGCATTATTTTTTAGTACATACCATTTACTTCTTTGTGACTACCACAGTCCATTTTTGTATGTTCACAAAAATAAAAACAATAGTTTTGACACTGGTTGGCGCAGATTGAGAAATATCAGGTTATTACATAGGCACACATAAGCGCAATTAAAAATAAGATTTCTGCGTGCCAATTTTGCACGAAAAAAGCTATTTGCAACGCTTAGTATATAGACCCCTATTATTGGAACAACAGATAAAATATTTAGCAAACTAGCATCACGTATCTAGAGCCAACAATATGCGTATATGCAACAATCTTCCATTTCCCATACAGTATGTATCCATTCTACAGTAAGTACAAAAGCATGTTTATCATGAACAAATATGACAAAAGAACATGCAGCATTGTTTATTTTTTTGTATTAAATATCTAGTTATTAGTAATGCATTATCATTACAATTAACATTAAATATGAACAGCATAGCAAAGGAACTTCAATGTGTACCATTTTAAGTAGCTTACAAAGTGGAGTTTAAAAGGGAGTTAAAAAGGAGTAAACAAGTGGACAACACAACACCTGAATCCTACATTTGAACTACACTGGAAAGGAGGATTTTATCTATCCCAAACTGCACATCTTAGCACTTAACTATTGCTGTGATGCTGCCTTTACTATTTATATTTGCTATGACTTCACTTCTCAAATTATGCACTTCTTTTTACGAGCCTCATTATGTCTCTAACTCTATTCATATATCTCCATCTCTCCTTCCTTCACCACTTCTCAGTTCACATGAACTCCTTCCTTATCTGCGCCCTCTGACTCTACACAGCTATATCCCCTGCAATAAAACACACCCCTACAAATCCTCCTTACACATTCTCTTTCTTTCCATGCTTCTCCTTCTTGCTTCTGGAGATATCTCTCCCAATCCTGGCCCCTGTCTTATCTCTACATGCTCTCGGCCTCGCCTCCCACATGCAACTTCTACTCCTTCTGGTGCCAACCCCTTTAACCTCATACCCATCCCCTGCCACCCTCCCTCCTCAATCCCTTTCTCCTGTGCCCTTTGGAATGCTCGCTCCCTCTCTAACAAGTTCCTCTCTGTGCATGACTTCTTTTTCTCTCACTCTTTGCTCTTATTTGCTACAACTGAGACCTGGCTCACTCAGTCTGACCCTCTCTTAAGGTGGCCTTTCTTTCTCCAACACTCTGAGTCCTGATGGCAGGGATGGAGGCGTGGGGTTACTCCTCTCCTCTCTCTGCCGTTACCATATACTTCCTATTCCTCCCTCTCTTGCTTTTCCCTCCTTTGAGGCTTACACTGTCCAGATCTTCTCTCCTGCGAAGGGGCGGTCATCTATTGCCTACCTACCTCTACTCATCCCCCTTCTGCCTTCCTCTCTCACTTTGAATCCTGGCTCTTTTTCTTTCTCTCCTCATTTTCCCCAGTTCTTCTCCTTTGGGAATTCAACTGCCACATTGATGACCACTCTCTCCCTTGGACTTCTCGCTTTATCTCTCTAACCTCTTCTTTTGGCCTTCAACAGTGGACAGCAGCCAGCACCCACAAGGATGGCCACTACCCAGACTTGGTTTCACTAAAAACTTTTCTCTCTCTGATTTCTCCATTTCCCCCTTTCCTCTCTCTGACCATCACCTCATCTCATTTTCTCTCTCTTGCTTCTCCCCTTCTCCATCTCCATCTACCCCTCGCTTCTGCAGAGACCTGCGCTCTATGAACCTACCAGCTTTTGATTCCACTTTACACTCCTCCATCTCCTCTCTCAGCCCTGCTCCAGATCCTGCCAACCTGGTCAGGAACTACAACAGTGCCCTGTCCTCCTCTTTTGATCTACATGCCCTACTTTCTCTCTACTGTTCTCGCCCTTCTAACCCCAGACCCTAGCTAAATTCCCTCACGCGCATGCTGCGTTCCTGCACTCGTTCCTCTGAACGCCCCTGGAAGAAATCTCACACAGTTGCAGACTTCCTTCACTACAAATTTATGCTATCCTGTTTCAATTCTGCCTTCTGTCAGGGTAAACAAACCTACTTTTCTTCACTAATCAACATGGACGTCTAACCCACGATGACTCTTCTCTGTCTTTGACTCCCTACGCAGACCACCCTCAGCTGCCTCTTCTTCTTCCTCATCTCACCTAAGGACTTTGCTGACTATTTTAAGGAAAAGGTGGAATCCATATGTCAGAAAATCCCCTCTGTTTCGTCCTCCCACCCTGCACCACTTTCTAACTCTCCTCCTGCCTTCCTTGACTCTTTATCTGCTGTCACAGAGGAGGATGTGTCACTGTTGATCTCTTCTTCTCCCTCTACCACTTGCCCTCTTGACCCCATTCCCTCCCATCTCCTAAAACCTCTTGCTCCTACTATAATCCCTACGCTCACACACATTTTAAACTCCTCCTTCTTCTAGGGTACCTTTCCCTCCTCCTTCAAACATGCAACAATTATACCATTACTAAAAAACAGCAAGCTTGACCCTACCTGTCTTTCTAGCTATCGACCTGTCTCCCTCCTGCCTTTTGCCTCTAAACTCCTTGAACTTCCGCAGTGCTCACTCGACTGAAAGAGTCCTCATTAAAATAACTAATGACTTCCATGCTGCCAAAGACAGAGGTCATATTACTCGATCTCTGCAGCATATTTGATACCATGGACCACCTCTCCTCCTTCACATACTCCATATTCTTGGTATTCATAACAATGCTCTATCATGGATCTCCTCTTACAGTACCTCTCCCATCGTACTTTCAGTGTCTCGTCTGCTAACACCTCCTCCTCTGTCGATCTCTCTGTGGGGCTCAAATATCACCTCTATACTGATGACACACAAATTTACTTCTCAACCCCTGACCTTTCACCTACTATACATATCAAAGTATCTGAATGTCTCTCTGTGATATCATCCTGGATGGCCCTCCGCCGACTTAAACTCAACATGTCAAAAACAGAGCTCCTCATATTTCATCCCAAACTAGGCCCCACTACCTCCTTCCACATTACTGTTGGAAGATCTGTCATACACCCAGTAGCGCAAACACGCTGGCTAGGGGTCACACTTGACTGCTCTCTCACATTCTTTTTGCATTAGAATGTACAATATTGTCACTTCAACAATCTCCTAAAGTTTAGGATAACCATTTAGTTTACTGATAAATAGGGCCCATAACAGTCCAATTATCAAAAATGAAGCTACCTGAAGTAGTCAACGACCCATTGTTCCAAGGAATGACTGATACTTATTCTAATTTAGATTTGACAATGTTAACCATGTTACCATTTCCCCTGAAAGAAATTAGCAGTTTTCAATTACAGTAAAAAAAATAGCTATCTTAAGATGTAGTACATTAATCCACAATGATAAGATTTGAATGACTATTAATGCGATGAAATGGCAGCGGTAAACTGGCAAATCCCCAAATATGTTAAATGAATCTTTCTGCCCAACTACAACGATGATAAATTGTGCTGCTAAAATCAAACCAATGGAATAGTATGTGCATGATATCAAAATCTTCACACTGTAAGGATTATCATTATTCAATTATTCAATACAGAGTGGCATATACAGTACCTGCCTGTTTTTGGCATTGTCTCTGTGACACACTTGGAATTAAAGAGAACATAGCATTTTGTCTCTGCAAAACAATAATCTCAGGATAATTTGCACAGAGGCCTTATGGTCGATGAAGGAATAAGTGATAAAATAGCAGTAGTGACCTCAGTCAAAACTGGGCTGTCTCTAGCACAAATAGGCAACATATGTCAGCTCCTAGTGAAAAGGTGATTGAACTATATGGAATACTCCCCTGCAAGGTGAGGACATACAGTACATAGCACTTGCTTTAATATTCAGCACACTTAGTATATCTCTTTTCATTTACTATATAATATAAGTTTTATATAGTTACATAGTTACATAGTAGATGAGGTTGAAAAAAGACATACATCCATCAAGTTCAACCTATGCTAAATTTAGACAACAGATACTTTATCCTATATCTATACTTACTTATTGATCCAGAGGAAGGCAAAACAAAAAAAAAACCAGTGTCATATCATCCAATGATATCTCATAAGGGGAAAAGTAAATGCCTTCCTGACTCCAAGAATTGGCAATCGGATTACTCCATGATCAACATCCTTCCCATGTATACTTATTTGGTATATCCCTGTATACCTTTCCTTTCTAAAAAGCTGTCCAACCTTTTTTGAACAAATCTATTGCATCTGCCATCACAGTCTCCATGGGTAACTGTCTTTACTGTAAATAATCCTTTCCTTTCTTGCTATTGAAATCTCCTTTCCTCCAAACTAAAGGGATGCCCCTGAGTCCTTTTGTACTGCCCTTGGGATGAATAGTTCTTTTGAAAGCTCCTTGCACTGTCCCCGAATATATTTGTATATACAGCTCAACCCCTTTATAGCTTGATCCGTTACAATGCGGATTCGCTTATAACACGGTCTAAACGTCTCTCCTGCTTTAAAAACACCTCCTTTTGCCGCGCGAGGACTTACCGGCATCTGCATTTCTCTCCTCTCTGTATTTCTCTCCTCTCTGCGACTCTCTGCTCTCTCCGCTCTCTCCCCTGCAAACGGCGAAATTTACGCGATCCTGGTTATAACGCGGTCTCATTCCATGGACCCCAAGGACTGCGTTATAACGGGGTTCAGCTGTAGTTATCATATCCCCTCTTAGACGCCTCTTTTCTAATGTAAATACATTTAATTTAGCTAGCCTCTCCTCATAACTTAGATTGTCCATCCCCTTTATTAATTTGGTGACTCTTCTCTGCACTCTCTCTAGTTCCATAATGTCTTTCCTACGGAGTGGTGCAAAAATTGTACTCCAAATTCAAGGTGTGGTCTTACTATGGCTTTGTATAGGGGCATAGCTATGTTTACTTCCCCTCTATCCATTGTCCGTTTAATCCAAGATAAGATCTTGTTTGCCTTTACAGTTACTGCATGACTTTGGGCACTATTGCTAAGCCTGCTGTCTACAAGCACACCTAAATCCTTCTCCATCAAGGAATCCCCCAATTTATCCCCAATTCATTTGTTAGTCACCTGTTTATTCTTGCTTCCCAAATGCATAACTTTACATGTATCTGTATTAAACCTCATCTGCCATTTACCTGCCCAAGTTTCCAGTCTCTCCAAGTCCTTCTGGAGAGAAATTACATCCTGCTCTGATTCTATTACCTTACACAATTTAGTATCATCAGCAAAGATGGAGACTTTTCTCTTGATGCCAACCTCAAGGTCATTAATAAACAAGTTAAAAAGCAGGGGTCCCAGTACCAATCCCTGAGGTTCTTCACTCACGACCATAGGCCAACCTGAAAAAGTTCCATTTATGACAACCCTCTGTTGTCTGTCCTTCAACCAGTTTTTTTACTGAGTCCAATTTGCTTTATTTTGTACACCAACCTCTTGTGTGGAACCATATCAAAAGCCTTTGGTATAAATTGCTACTTACCTCCTCAAAGAAACAAATAAGGTTAGTTTGGCATGATCTATCCTTCATAAATTCATGCTGACTATTACTAATAATTTTGTTTTTCATTAGGTATTCCGTATATTATCCCATATTAAACTTTCAAGTAGTTTCCCCACTATTGAAAAACGGCTTACAGGTCTGTAATTCTCCGGTTGTGATCTAGCACCCTTTATAAATAAAGGCACCACGTCTGCTTTAAGCCAATCTTGTGGTACTGAGCGTGTGGAAATTGAGTCCTTGAATATTACATTTAATGGTTTGGCTACTACTGAACTTAATTCCTTGAGAACTCTGGGATGTATGCCATCGGGGCCAGATGCCTTATTTACTTACATTTTTTCAAGCCGCCTATGAACTTCTTCCTTAGTTAACCAATTGTTCATTAATATGGAGGTTGTGGCTTCCTCCTGTGGCACAACAATTGAAATTCTTCTCTGGTAAACACAGAGGCAAAGAATGTGTTTAATACCTCTGCTTTGTCCTTATTTCCAATAATCTGCCTACCCATCTCACACTGAAAGGGTCCTATATTTTATTTTCTCATTTTTATGTTATAAAAGTACTTAAAGAACTTTTTAGGGTTGATCTTACTTTCTTTTGCAATCCTTTTTTCACTATCCATTTTTGCTACTGTAATTTGATTACCCTTTTGCAATTTTTGTTACATTCCTTAAAGTTCTGATACGATGTCTCCGTCCCTTCTGACTTAAAGAATCTAAATGCCTGCCTGTTCTTTTCCATTTCCTTCCCTACCTATTTATTTAGCCACATTGGTTTTGACTTTTTTTTTTTTATACTTATTACCCAAAGGTATACACTGATGAGTGTGCTTTTCTAACAATGTTTTAAAGACTGCCCATTTATCTTCTACATTTTCCCCTGCAAAACATCATCCCAATGTATTACTTGTGGCATAGTCCTCAGTTTATTAAAATCTGCCTTTCCAAAGTTTAGGTCTTTGTTGAACCCACCTAATCTGTTTTTTGATCATTTATTTTAAATGAGACCATGTAATGATCCCTGTTACCCAAATGTTCCAGGACTTGAATATTTGTTATTACTTCTACATTGTTTGATATTACCAAATCCAGTATTGCCCCTCTCCATGTCGGTTCCTCAGTAATTTGGGTCATATACTTGTCTTTAAGCACCCCCAAAAACCTGTTTTCTTTTGTTGTAATGCTAATCTCATTGTCCTAGTCTATGTCTGGATAAAAATCACCCATTAAGCAAACATGACCCAGTTTCGATGCCTTCTCCATTTGCAAAAATATTTTAGCTTAAGATATTTGGTGCTTTATAGCATATCCCTACAAACATTTTCTTTATATTTTTACCTCCACTGCAAATTTCTATCCACACGGTCTCTACATTTTAATCATTCCCTTCCCAAACATCTTCCCTTATAACAGATTTTAGATCCGGTTTAACATATAAGTATACTCCACCTCCTCTTCTATTTGCTCGATCCTTCTGAAAAAGGGAATAACCCTCTAAATTAACTGCCTAGTCATGAGTTTCATCCCACCATGTTTCAGTAATGCCAGTGATATCATACTGCTCCCTTGCAGCTATTAATTCAAGCTCCCCTATTTTATCTGTCAGGCTTCTTGCATTAGCAAGCATGCATTTAAGTTTTTTTTCAGCGTGTAATATTATCTTATCTGGTCCTTCCTTTCTGCGCCAACTTGGTTTAGTCTTTAGGTTTTCTAGTATTATCTGTATATACTATGGGTGTCCCGCTGCTTGTCAAACTCGCACTTGTCCTCATTCTGCCTCCATAACCCCTTGTTTCCTCAACTATTCTATTTCGTTTTTTATCGGTTTCATTCCCCCCCCTTCCATCCTAGTTTAAAATCTCCTCCAACCTTTTTAACATTCTCCCTCCTAGTACAGAAGATCACTCTTCATTGAGGTGCAATCCGTCCCTTGAAAATAGATGGCACCTCTCAGAAAAGGAGTCCCAGTGCTCTAAAAACTCAAAACCCTCCTCCCTACACTCCTTTCTTAGCCATGCATTAACCTCCCTAATCTTTGACTGTCTCCCTGTGGTAGCGCATGGACTGGTAGTATTTCAGAAAATACTACATTGGAGATCCTTGCCTTAAGCTTTTGGCCTAGATTCCGGAAATAATTTTTTAGGACCCTCCATCTTTCTCTAACTTTGTCATTGGTGCCAACATGTACCAAGACTGCCGGGTCAATCCCACACCCTCCCATCAACCCAACAATCTGTCTACCCAATCCACAATGTGCCGAACCCGAGCACCCGGGAGGCAACAAACTGTTCAGTTCATGCGGTCATGGCAACAGATTTCCCTATATATCTTCCTAATAATGGAGTCCCCTACACCACAATCTTTCTTGGTTTCTGAGCATTCTGAGTCCCCTCTGTGCTGGAGGAACTATTCTCTTGGCTGCTAGAGGAATCAGTCTCCCCAGCCTTGCCATTTCTGCCCTGACACTCTCAATATCTTCACTCAATATGGCAAATCTATTGGGATGTGTCAGCTCAGAACTGGCCTGCCTCTTCCTATTGCCCCTGATTCCCCTTCTAACTGTTACCCAGCTAGCTACCTACCTGCTCCTCACTAACTGCACCACCATCTGCACCACTAGTCGAAGGAAGGGCCTGCTCAGTGAGCACTAAATCCCTTTCAAGATTGTCAATGTCCCTCAATATTGCAAGTGTCCTCTTCATATCAGTAATCTCTGACTCTAAAGAGACCACCCGCTCACACTTCTCACAGCGGTATGCTCCTTGGAACAGCTGCTCCAAGTGCACATACATGTGGCAAGATGTGCATTGAGTGGCATTTTCAATCCTGCTCATTATAGCAACGATGAAGTTTATAAGTATCAATAAACTGTATTTCAATATACTATACTGTACCTTGTTTATCCCCTTCCTTGTTCAAACTCCTTCTAGTTCTAACAGCACACGTAATACAACCAGCACTTGAAATCAACCAGTCACACAGATCAGTACACAAAAGCTCAGAATTCGTTAGAAACCTCTGTTTAAATAGGGACACCCACCAGGTTTGTTAGATTAGCAATTAACTAACCACACCCACTGCTGGCTCAGGCAGGAGAAAAAGAAAGTTACAGGCTTTCAATTACCACACACTGCAAATAAATTAATCCACTGCACACTCCCCAAATTCAGCCCCCTGCTAGTATACACTAGTATACACAGCACTTCCCTTTCCTTCTGGTTCTAACTGCACACTTAATACAACCAGCACTTGAAATCAACCAGTCACACTGATCAGTACACGCAAGCTCAGTAGCAGTTATATATGAAGCATAGTATATTTATTAAGGATGAGGGAAAACGATGTTTTGTTTTGGACGTGGTTTTGATTCTAAAAAATAAATGTGGGGTTTATTGTTGGTTCTTGTTTTGCCAAAACTGGATGTGGTATTTTATTTATGGATGTTTACCAAATTATGGAAAATACTCAACATAAGCAGGAAAATAGCACCATGGCATAATTAAGAATTACACACTTAGAATAGGTATGAAATCATAAAAAAAAAACAATTAGGAAACTAAAATAATATAACTGACAAATGTAAAAATTATTTAAAAAGGGATGGTGAAAATAAATCTTGGCCTGGTGCTCTGGTTTTGGTTCTAAATAATGTGTTGGGTTTCTATGTGTTTTGCAATGTAAGTTTCACACACCTGGTTTTACCCATCTCTAATATTTATGGACTTCAGTGTTGAAGGTTATTTGCTTTTTTTCATTATTATCTAAGTCATTTTCATATGTAAATATTTGGCAAGTCTATATACCGGCTCATTAGTGACCCTTACTGAACTGTGATAACTCTCATATTGGCATCTACTCCATATTGGCCAAATCTCCCAATGTTTTATGGAGAGTACCTAATGTTTTACTAAAAAAAAGTATTAGTCTTCTAATTTCTCCTGGTAAACATTCCCCAAATCCTATATATAAATTCATGGAAGATCAACCATATATTTTTTTCCCTAACTTTTCATATCTCTATAATAGAAGCTTTCTCATGTTGGACAGCATCATATACAGTATATCCTCAAAACGTTTATTCATACTTAATGTGAACGCAATTCACCTGCTTGATTTTGAAAGGCTGCTGTGCTTGAAGCAATATTAATTAAAATGTGTCTGGGTCTCTGCCAGGCTCTTTGCTCTTGCTGGGAAATTGCAAGTACCGGGTTCTATGAAATGATCTCAGAGCAATTGTCTGTCTCTATATTATCTGTCTTTCACTTGCTCTTTTGTTAAGGTCAGAGACTAAGCAAAGCTAAAACATTAGTATTTGTGGTCTTAGTCTGGTGGTTCGTCCCTGGTGCTATTTGCAACAACAACAAAATAAATGTTTAATGTGTGAGATGAATCTCTACTATTGAAATCTGATTGAAAAAAAAAAATCAGTCCCAGATAATGATACAATGTTATAATGGGACTATACAAGATTGAACATGATTTGTGTGTCCACATCACTATCCAGGTCACTTCATGGCCCCAGAATGCAGAATGTAGCCCTTTGTCTGTTGAATGGACTTCAGCACCCGAGTGCAACAGGCCCTTCGGCATCGCAACTATCACAACCAATGACGTGAAGGAAAAAAGTCCCCCTGTTTAAGATGATGTTTACCTCTCTCTGGGGTTGGTGAAGGTGATCTCACCTACAGAAAGAATGAGCGAAACTGTGACAACATCTTAAGATCATTCCAGGCCCTTGAGATATTCTTGGACATTATGAGGGCATTCAAGTGGTTAATTAGTACATCTCACTACTGTATAAAGTTTTTGTCATATAACTTGTACCTAAATCTCTTGCAATTATACAACCGCTGAAAATATTTCAAAATACTGTAAGACAATCAGGACAAAATAGGGAAAAAAAGACCTCCGAGGCACATCTAATGTACACAGAGGCGCATTTTCCCAAAAATTCTCTTAGCATTAATTTCATTGTTAAAAAAAGCATTTATATAGCCTTACACATTATTATTATTATAATTTATTACTGTTATCATCTATTAGTTATATACAGTATGTATATGTAGCCCCCTTTCCCCATATGTAATGGAACCACGCATGCTGAGTACCTGTCTGGCGTACAGGAGGCCTGATCCTCTGCCACTGGGAGCCTGGGGTGATCACTTTCGTTGGTATACAGTGCCTCCACCTGAGAGATCCTAACGCAGTAGGATAACCCCTCACAGGAACCTGTCAGCAAGGGAATAAAGATACACACACCATATGGCTAACTTATATTTACTGGCATATAACAGACAGACACAATAATATACAGGGCCACCAAGGCCATACCCACACAGTAACCCCACTGTATATGACCAACACTTAACCCACACCCAGTGAGGTTCCCCTAAAGTTATGAGGGTGCCTTGGGCACCTAAGAACCCAGGCGTCCACCAAGACAGGCCCACCCCAAAGTGTGTGAGTAGTAGCGCTACCCCTGTGTATGGCCGGTGGTGCACGTTGGGTACCTTTCTGGTCTTAGGCCAGACCAGGCCAAACTGTAGAGTGGATCTGTTGGACCGCAGCGTGAGCCCACGATGAGGTCTAGCCAATCCGTCCACAAAGGAGTCCGCCTCTGAGGGGGCTCACACTGGAGTGTGTCCCTATGAGTGTCTTTAGTGCCTGTGGTCTGGTCCCAGACCGCAGGCCACAGATCACCCCGTGGCTCTGTCACCTGATGCAGCAGCACTAAAGAGCACACTAAGGGGGTTGTCCTTAGCTGAAGGCCCTTCCCTATACACACTCTGGCGGGTCGGGGTCTAGCTGGGACCTAAAGGGGAAATCTGGTCTACCTCTTTCCTCTGTCTCCTGCTCCAGACTGGCATGGTCCTCTCAGGGTGCCAAATGTATCAATCTGACTGGCCGTGATTCCATGAGCCCTATTGGCTCTTGCTGCCTGTGTGTTAAGCAGCCCCAGGGGCTGCTGGGACATGTAGTCCCTTGCAGAGCCTGCCTAATGGCCACCGCACTATGTTCTACACTGTGCATGCGCAACCCATCTGTCGCGCATGCATGGCCAAACAAGATGACAGTGCCCTGCATATCAGCGTGCCCGCGGAGCTCCGGCAACCAGTTCGCCACACAGCTCTCATCGGAATGCTCTCTGCACCTATGCCAGGTCCGCCTGCAGCTCCGGCGGCACCCGTGCGCCTCTGCAGCCACCCCCCCACCCCGAGGACCAGAAGGAAAAAGGGGGGCCTGGCTACATCTATATTTAGTTATACAGCGGCATCCATATAAATAGAGCTTCACAGCAGTAATAATAATATAACACAATGGGAATAAGCGCTTCAAACATAAAAGTAACAATAAGAAAAGGAGACCCTGCCCCGAAGAGCTTACAATAAAAGTGGTAAGTAGAGAAAACTTACAGAGACAGTACGAGGGTGTTATGCTAAGTGCATCTGCAAGGGGTCAATGTCAGTGCATATGCGAAGTATAGAATCAGCAAATGGAGCTACCCATATGCTTCGTTAAAGAAGTATGTTTTAAGAAATTCCTAAAGGTTTATAGAGAGGGTGCCAGTTGTACATTCAAGAGGTGTGGGGCAGTGAGTGACAAAGGTTTTAGACAGGAGAGGGCTTTAGATACAAAAGGGGTAGACAGAAGACATCCTTGAGCTGAACGCAAGAGTCGAGCAGGTGTATAGCGAGAAACTAGGGCTGAGATGTAAGGAGAGGCAGAGTAGTATATAGCCTTAAAAGAGATGAGGTGCATTTTGTAAGTAATACGGGATTTAATAGGAAGCCAAACGAGGGATTTCAGCAAGGTTATAATAGTCAAGACGGGAGAGAATGAGGTCCTGCGTTAGGGTTTTCGCAGTATAGGCACATGGAATGAGTTTAGCAGCAGCCTTTAGTAAGGACAGGAGTGGAGATAGGCAGGAGGAAATCTAATGAGAAGGTTACAGTAGTCAACACTTTTGACAATGGTGAAATCTTTAATAGTGAGAGATAATGAGCGTGAGTGTGGAGATGAACTGTGAGAAAATGAATTGATCCGTTTTAGACATGTTACGTTTGAGGTAGTGAGACATCCAGGAAGAGATAGCAGTTAATGACGAGACTCAAGTGTAGGTGAGAAGCTAGAACAGGAAACGAATTTAGAAAATAGATTTGGGTATTATTAGCATACAGGTTGTATTGATCGCACAATCATCCAAATGTTTTCTTTTTAGCCATTTTCATTTCTCCAACCTGTGATTAAGTCAGACTCTTCTTTTACAAATTTAATTATCTAGTATTGCAAAATAAGTAGAATGATAATTAGAACAACCTTTTCTATCACACAAATTTTTCCTATACTATACATATGTGTCCACAACAACAGCACTACAACAGGACACCTTCCTGCGCCTGTTACATATTGCTTATTAGTACATTTTGCTACAACTAGTAGAAACTAAGCATAAATATTTTACTTGAAATGAACATGACCTTTGCAGGCTCAGAGCCCCCCTTTCCTCCCTTTGAATTAAATAAACACACAACACTTCTTTGGGGAAACAAGGTCATAGCTTTATTAAATTATATGAACAACCAGTTGACCTTGCAAGGCTGATTATCAGTGATCTTGAGCCCACAGCTCGTATTCCCTGCTGCTGCCAGAACTCCAGTAGATGTATTATTGATAATGGGGAACTCTCCCCAAACCAAATAGCCCTGAAGGGCCGTGACCCACTGTATACCACCCATTACAATTCAAGTCACCAAATAATTGGGCCCAAGCCTGGCAAGCTGTGACAAATTACACACACTTCAACAATATCCTATTAATTATTGTTTCCTACTTAAACATCCTTATTAAAACATTTCACTAGATTGCGACCAGCTCACACATCTATAGTACCCATAACAGTGCTTTTCTGCCAGCACTTTTTAGTCCTTACCTTAGGACTTCTGGCAGCGGATAGTGATATTCTGCCAGTACAGAATATCCCTCTCGTTACAGGCATTATTCTATATAGAACTGCAGAAATGAGAAGAGCAAAAACAAACACCCCTCTATGGTGCAGATTATGTTAATAAGGAAAAAAAAACGACAAATAAAACTTGGGGATAAATCCCACTCACATTCTGTGGTGCTGCATTCAGCACTCGGACTCGGCGTTTAGTAATAAACCAGTCAGCTGCCTCTGTCCTGCCTCTCCCGTCTTCTCCTGTATCTCCTCTCCTTCCTCTCTGCCATCTGTGCCCGGTCGCACATGTATCCTGGTACTTCCGGATCGTACTCCGTTCTCACTTGAGGGTAGGAGGAGGGACTACAGGGGTTTCAGGCTGACCACAGGCTACGCACAGAGCAAACCGCTGACCCAAACGTCTGTCCTCTATTCTATATAGACAATACGGCCGTTCCCGACTTTTCACCCCCTACTGTAAGTCTCTATTTCCCATGGATAACAGGTTTGTGGGTTCTAATCCTGTTGGGTCCGACATTGGTACCCCCTTCATCACAAGGGCCTTTAGAGTGATTTGTTTTAGGGATATATTTTAGGCTGTGTGACCCATTTAAATATACTTTGTATAGTCATTAGCATATCTCCCAGGTACCTCAGGTGTGTTCCTTTTTCAGCAGAGACATCTCTTTCTAATTTATTTGGAGGGAGGTTTGAGGGGACATATATACAACTGGAGATACTATAAAGTTAGGAATTGTGATTTCGGGAGGACAACTTCCTTTCTCGCTTGTTTTGAGGTAGTGAGAAAAAAATTGTGTTGTTTAGAAGCGATTTAGGATTTTGCAGTTTTCAGAACTACTAGAATACAGCGAGTTTGCACACAATGCGACCGGATTTGCAATGCCAGAATGAAAATGCTTCTTAAAATGCCTTTTTCACATGGCTTGGAAACGAGAAAACATCAGAATAGCAAAACATGCACATTTGCTTCTAAAGTGTACTTTTGAAGCAATTTGTCACAATTCGGAGCTACTAAAATACACCCCATAGACTATCAGAAGCAAACTGTTTATGATCTGTTCTTGCTGCACATTGATGAAATGACAGGAAACCTCTCCAGGGAAAGTAAATAAGCGGGCACTGCAGGCAAAAATGATGAGGCTGGACTGCGATATACACTTCCTGATACCGTGAGCTACCTCTCACTCACCTGTGGGAGTTGGACTACATGGAGGGAGATGTGATGTCATATCCGGATCGGGTCTCCAATTAAGGCAGTGTTTAGTGAGTAATAGTACTCTTTGACAAAGCCCCACAGGGGTGAAACGCGTTAGAGCGCTCAGGAGGGACTCCCTTCTTTTATCCTGTTTGCCCATGGTTAAATAAAGGCTATTTTTAGCGCAGTCCAGCCTCATCATTTTTGCCTGCAGTGCCCGCTTATTTACTTTCCCTGGAGAGGTTTCCTGTCTGTTCATCTCTACCAGCTTGAGCACGCCGATCCGGACGCAGCAACTATTGGAGTAAGTGACTCCTTTATTATACACATCTTATTCTACTAGCCACCCCAGGTGAGCTGCTATATATGCAGGATTCATATGCTTGAGGGGTCCGGGGTTGATTGAGAGATCACCTGGGTCAGCCCTCCACCTCCCGCGAAGCTACTCACACACTAGGGGTTAAGTCAGGAGACGGAGCTGGTATCATTGGTTTTTCTTTAACCTCTTGTTGTCTGGAATTGTTTTGCAAATATTATATGGACTTTATTTCCCTGGATTGCATACTCTGCAGCACATGTGAGTTGAGGGGGCTCCCTCCCAACATTTTTACATTGATAAAATGCACTGTACAGACTAGTGCTGAACTGGGTAATATAGGAGACATTTAACTGAGTATTTTCAAGGGACGCCTGTGTTAAATTTGCATACCACTCTTGTATGTTTAGTTTTCACTAAATTGCAGCACCAAATGAAACGGTTTTAGATTTCGCACAGTAAAGACAATATTAAAAAGACCCATGGTAAGGATTTTATATATTTCTTTAAGGTAAGTGTTTACTTTTACATTTTTTACATTTTTACAGTGTTTACATTTGAGTACATTAAATCAGTTACAAGAGGTAAAGCAGGTGTCGTACCAAATCAACAGCATAAATGTGACAGTAATTATAATTGATATATATAAATGATCCCATTAATTGTTACCATGTTCAAAAGGGCTAGCTTCAAGGCCTCAGACCTTTTTTGTACTATTGGAAAACAAAATGGCTGCCATTAAACCAGGTTCACTTAGAACAAAATAAAATGTACATGCACAACCTTTGCCTTTTTGAAAAACATCAAACTGAAGGCAGTGGAAACTAAAATGACACTTCTCCATTTTAATAATCTACTTAAAAGTAGTACTAAAATATTTCTAAAAGGGTGCTTTACACAATCCAACACATTTCACCAACGACTGGGATTCCTGAGACTAAACTCTGTAGCTTCAACTCATCAACAATTTTTAGGGATTTTCTGGAAATGATGCGAGTGTCTCTGAGATGGAGTTGTTTAAGCAGGTTCACCTAGCTGTCTCAATAACTCCGTAAAACACACCCAGAAACAGTCCTCATATTATGATTGGGCAAGAACGCATTGTTTAGCCAGGATCTACAAATTAAATGTCTTACTTTGTAACCCGATCTAAAATATAATGGACAGAAATCATGTTTATGATATTAAAAAAGACAGGTAACTACAGATACTATTAACTGCTTTAATAATAGCACAACTACTACAATTGCAGTAATGCACAGTGTGTAGCCGACCTGTCTTCCCAGTCTATATCAGCAGCACGCTGGTAGCTTTTTTCTTAAGCATGCTCATGTTATTCTAATTCCTAATTACATTTTACAAAATTCAATTGTGAGATAGAAAATTACCATTATAACAAAATAATCTTGCAGCGCATAGCAGTTTTAATACAATCAACAATATAGTCCATAAATGAAAGAAATCTTGTCATTCTTATTACTTTTGCATGCTCCATTTTTATAGAATATTACAATATAAATTGAAAATTGTATATGATTTAATAAACCTCAAACATATATCACAGTTTAGTAACCCCATCATTATAACAAATAGTACTTCGCACTCATAACGCTTTCTGCCAGCACTCTTTAATTATGTGGAGAAAACATTATTGACAAAAATTCTTGAAAATACAAGCACGAAAATCACATAATATATTAAATATGTTTCTGCAGTTTTTATTTATTTGGTACAATAAGAAATGCTGTTGCATAGTAAAACTCAGATAGTATATGAAAATATCTAAACGATTCCTGGCTTCAAAATGTCATTGCATCAAATAGATGACCTGAAATTAACAAATAGTAAAATATGTTGTCATAGAGTAACAATAGAAGAGTTCTATTATTTAAATAGAATGTATATTCATACATAAAATACTGAAGGATATTACATAGTTACATAATTACATAGTTACATAGTAAATGAGGTTGAAAAAAGACATGCACCCATCAAGTTCAACCTATGCTAAATTTAGACAACAGATACTTTATCCTATATCTATACTTACAGTATATTGAACCAGAGGAAGGCAAACAAAAAACCCAAGTGACACATTATCCAATGATTTATTTATTTATAAAATATTTTACCAGGAAGTAATACATTGAGAGTTACCTCTCGTTTTCAAGTATGTCCTGGGCACAGAGTTAAGACAAATAATACATGGTTACCAATACAGTTACATAAATGAACAGGGTATACATTATATACAAGACATTGCATGCACAGTTAAAGAAAATATATGTTATGGGCGTATGAAACAGTTACAGACCAGATGATATCTCATAAGGGGAAAATAAATTCCTTCCTGACTCCAAGAATTGGCAATCAGATTACTCCCTGGATCAACATCCTTCTCCTGTTTACTTATTTGGTAAATCCCTGTATACCTTTCCTTTCTAAAAAGATGTCCAACCTTTTTTGGTCCCACACATTGTCGTAATCTGTCTCATCGTGGCGAGCGTGAGCGCGCCCGCTCAGCGCCACCCTGGACGAGCCCTTTGACCTTTTGAGATGATACTATTTGATGCTGTATTAGAGTTTATTGACGTCAGTCACTTATTTCTAGTGGTGTCCTGTTGGTATGAAGATGCTCTTTCTGGCAAACATATTCTACCTAAATAATCTAAAAATTCCATTTGCAAAACCATAGAAATGTAACAGTGGAAATGCTATTTTATGTAATATTTTCACATGGTAAATATAACTTATGTGTTAATCATGTAATACTGCTTTAAGTTCATTTAAGTTCTCAGTTGCAGGCATTTAGGATGGAAGTAGGGAAACTGGGGTAACTTCATCACCCCATAGATTTAATGCATCAGTTTTGCCCCATTCTACAGCAACCTGTTCATGGGTTGGTGGGAGAGCTGCCCAAGTGTTTAGAGATAGAAAGACATAGACGCAACATTGTTTTCTTTCATCGATACATAGATGACCTATTGATTATATGGCATGGTACAATTACAACTCTTTTAGAGTTGGTTGATTATATAAATGAAAATATGTGGCGTTTGTCATTTACATATGAGCACAATCTTCATCATGCACACTTCCTGGACCTATATTGATATGTGGACACATCACTAAAAATCCAAACAGCATTTATAGAAAGCCAAATTTCCACATTAAAAGGTGCAGAAATCTGTCACCCCGGGACAGTACTGAAAGGAATTCCAAAGGGACCGTTCATGCACCTTCATTGCAACTGTTCAAATGATGTACAATTTAAACTGAGATCAGCAGATCTCTGGCAAAGTTTAAAAAAAGAGGCTATTCAGAGGATATGTTAAAACCAGCTTTGAAACAAGTAGAGAATATGAACAGAGATACACTCCTTATAAATAAGGTATCATCAAAATAAAATTTGAAAGAGAGAAAATATGTAGAAATCACAGTAAATAATAAAAAAAGAGTTAAAAAAATCAAACAGATATTCCCTTGTCTATTACACAGTATAGTAGACAGATTAGATCTATACTAAGTAAACATTGGGAAGTACTAACCCAGGACTTTAACCCAGAGTTAAAAGAAAACATGAGATGAGAACCCAACGTAGTTTTCTCAAAGGCACCCACAGTATCTAATATTATCTCTCCCAGTTATCAAAAAAAATATGGGAGGGAAGAGACGACTAACGTGCGTTTTTTACAGATGTGGAAAATGTGGGGTCTTTAGAGACAATCAACAAAACGTATAAGATCTAATCTTATATTAATTGCAACTTGCAGCTTGTAATGTTTGCATTGAAATGTGGATGTTCTAAACTATACGTAGGACCCACAAGCAGAACATTGAAAAATCTGTATCATGGAGCATATCAGATTTATTAGAAAATAAGACCAGAATCCTCCAATCTCTAGACATTTTTCTAATTGTTCTGGGGGCAATATTGAATATACTTGTGGAGAGGCATTGGAAAAATGAACTTTCTAATTTAGAATGTTTTGACATGATATGCTCCAATGATACAATATACAAAGGGGCTACATGCACATGTATCTTAGCATATATGTTTATACTGAACAATAGAACTTATTTAAGAAAAAGTGGACTATATAGCATAGACAGTTTTTACATTTTTAATCTATGTGTATGACATTATGTGTATAGAAAGTAGTCACTTTGACTATATACTACTATATCAAATGACTGATATAATATTACTAAGGGAATGAGAAAACAATTGTTCATTGCTTAGGCAGGAATTAAATAGTTAACTTGGGAAGGAAGTAACAGCTGTTTTACATTAACATGGATTATTCGTGAATTTGAGGACGCTCTCGCGATCAATATTTACTCCTTGAGAAAGCACAGTTAGTTGCAAAATGTGTAGGAGGATTTTGTTTGTAAGTTTTGTAGATGTGTTGTCGTTGAAATAAATCGGTAACTTGTTTACTTCACTGAAGCTATGCCTCATTGCATCCCGCGGGTACCATTTTTTCTTCCCCATGGATTTAAACCTGGATGTACTGTATGCCACGTTAAATAGTCCAATAAAGCTTAATAAATCCCAGCTCTGGGGCCTTATTCTATATATACAGCAGCAGCCATTCCACACATGGAAGTCAGTGGGAATATTCGTACGAAAACGTTTCGAAAGGCCGCTTCGGCATATGCAGGATTGTGCTCCTTCATTTCTTAGCTGCCCATGTACAAAACTGATACTGCAGAGCATTAATAAGAACTATAGTAACACAATGATACACTGAATTAACATCAATTAAGGAAAATGTTGTAGATCTGAGTCTATTCTCTGTCATCAATGGTTGTAACCTATACAGTATATCTTTACTGCATATTCCTAATAATTGTACCATTAAGCAAGGCTATGGTAATTATTTAACAACAGTGTGTGGAAAATCTGCTGCCTTTTGCCTTATATTTTATTTTTATATGATATATTTTCAGCAAATGTGTATATATATATTTTTTTTTTCAACGTTTTACAATGTTTTAATTTGATAATTTCAGTAATATGTTAACATAACAAACACCTATTAAGTTGCTAATGCATTTGTAATGTGCCCTAAAGAATATATGCTGCTGTCGTCTTAATATGCATACCTGAAAGTGACAGGGCAAACTGTCAGAAGTAATTTTTCACTGCTGTGTGCATCATAATCTGTTTCTTACTAACACTTATGTCTAAGAGGCAGCAATAGAATTAATTATACTTCATTTTGCTGTCTTTAACAGTATTGACCAAATTTTAGAACAAATGAGAAGCGCTTATCAAGCTTGAAGAAAATAATCCATCAGTGGCACAATTTAAATTCTCTGCAGTTCTCTTATTAATCAAAGTAACACTTACTATCCTATCTCCACTTCCCATTAACAGTCATTAAGCGCTGGTGCTGATTGAAGCAATTTCTTTAGGGATCTCAACCTCATTTTTAAGAGAACCCTTCTTCAGTGCCGAACAATATCATATTAGAGACCAGACATAAAGTGAGACAGCGAGTCCTTCAATCATAGTCTGACCTTGACATTGTTTCTACAACACTAGTTTGCCAAGTAAATGGCTAATAGGCTCAGAACTTCATCTTGAATCCTTTTCCAGCATCAACCTCTGAAGTAACGTGTTAGGAAACTAAAGTTTGCCCATGTGGAACTTGACCAAAATCAGCAGCTCTCCAGTTACATTCAGAAGCGCACGGAGGGGGCGATGACAGTTTCATTATATTTTTTTGCAATTGACAGCTCAGCGACTGTATCGAGCTCCACAATTGAATGGTCTGACATGAAAAGTGTCACACTAAGTAAGCATCATTTTACAGCAATGTATTAAGCTGTTTGCATCGAGATTATATGTCTTAGAAGCATTTGCATGGGCAAGTTATATGACATAGGGTTATGTAGAGAAGAATCAGTTTCAATAGTTTTATTTGGTGTCACTTGATCTTCCAACTCTGAGTTGGCGTAATCCTAGTCTGCCTAAAAAAAACATTCAAAAATGAATCAAGTTGAATATAATACTTTCTTACATTTGCTGCACACTTACTGAATAGTTAATCATTTGCAAGCGGCATCCTGTAGCATGTTTGATACATGAACCCTGTTATGTCTCTTTGAATTTGGCTTGTGCATTTTATACCTGGTGGTTTAAAAAAGTAATCTTGGCATTTCAACAAGTGTGAACATAACGAGGACTATTTGTATCAGGTAACTAAAATGGACAGATTAAAAAAACAACGCTGTGTGGTGCTCAAATAACATAGCAGAAAACAGTGATTATCACTTGTGATTGAATAAAGTCTTAAATGAAGTACCCCTCCAATATCCTGATTAATAAACCTAATGAAAGTCCCAATAAACATGTATTCACCTTGATAAAGGGCGTGTAGCCTGAAACGCGTAGGTGTGGGCTTTTTGCCCTTGTTTGTCCTTTTATGTCCAATAAATATTCACATTTTTTTCGACCGTGGGAACGCACCTTTGTAATCCTTTGCAAGACTTGGACGTAGTACTCTGTCTTCCTCTTCATTTATACTCCCAAGATGGACATGCAGATGCATGGGACATTTATTTTCTCCTCGATGTTTGCAATATAAAACTTGTTTATGTTGTTTCTTCTTTTTGATGCTGATCATCCACACCAAATCAACACCATGGGACCGGCTCAAAATGAATCTCTTAGGGTCTACATCCCAGCATAACCCAGTTTGATACATAGGCCTTTTATTCTCTTTGAGTTAGTGATGGTTTCCTTCTCTATGTGCCAAATGGTTATTTAAGGAAGTAAAAGGATCATCAGATCATGCATTGAAGGTGCATATAAAACAAGATTTGCGTATTTGAAATGCCAGTAATTTCTAATACTCATAAATAGTATATATAGTATAATACTTGCCACTCTATCTTCTTCTCTTGGTCTATATGTCTACAACTGTTTTTCAGACACATTTTTTCTTTATCCGCAGATTTCTCATACCCCCTACAAAGTCGATTAAGCAATTTAAAAAAAAAACTAAATGAGAACATAATTGGAAACTCTGGACCAATATCTGATTTTGATGGCAAAGAAGCTTTGCTGGTTGAGCTCAAACGTAAGCTTTGGAAAGCGGAGCATGGCTTGAGAGAGCAGAGCTCAATTCAAAATTAATTTGATCCACTTGAGGGAAAGAACATTTAACTTCTTGTAAACTTAAATATATAAATCTCATGTCAACAAAAGGCATTGCTAAGCTGGCTGTTGGATCAATGCCTTACCTGCACTTGTTAGAGCACTTAAAAGCGAAAATGCCTACAAAATGTTCTATTAGCTTGACAAATGTATAGCAACGCTAATAAAATTAAATATGCCAGAGGAATAAAATAGTGAGATACAACAGAGCAGTAAACGAATGCTTCTGGGATAGACACTATGCACCTCAGGGGTTATTTACTAAAGTCTACCAGCTGCAAAACTGGGGCAAAATTTGTGCAAAAAATAGCATTGATGTCAATGGATTCTTTTTCTTTAATGAATATGTCTCTGTTTTTTGCACTAGTTTTACACTACGTTTGCAGCTGGGAGACTTTAGTAAATAGACCCCATTAAATTTAATAACATATTTGTTTTTGTTATGCGGCCCTAAGTCCACAGATTTATAAATGTGACCCTTGTTTTTGGCCAGAGGAATATATGGAAAACTGAAGGCTGGACATTGGTATTGCAATGATAGGTGCCAGGAACTTTATTCATACAAACAGTTTCTTTATTAATCACCGTTGATAAAGTCTCAATCACAACATATATATAACATCTTGTATAGTTTCATCAGTGTTCACGGTGCTGTCTGTACCTTCTTCTCTAGCTACCCTCAATCTCGGCCCGCTAGGGAGGTGCTAAAACTTGACCTTATGGGTTAACCAAGTGATCCCTCTGCTGTATAGAGTGGGTAGTGCTCCATCTCCTGTGGGCCCCTGCCGGGCCTTGAACTACTCTCTGTCTGCGGTCAGCACCCCCTCTCGGGTACTGAATGAACATTTCATGGCCATCTGGGTGAGAGTCAGCTATGGACCCTCCAATTGGGCTGATCCAGCTATGCCTCAGGACTGCCGCTTGAGTAAACCCTTCTAAGCATAGGCTACCTCTATGTAAAACATGAGAGTAATGTGGAGCCATTCCTAGAGACGCTAGCTGAGTAGGGCACTGTCCATAAACATAAAACAATAAAAGGGGATGCTTACCTTATCCTAGACTCATCTATATTTTGAACATATATACAGTACACTATTCACTGTTAGTGAGGTCCCTGATCTACGACTTCTCCAAGGTCTTGCCTTCCAGAAACGTATACCTCACTGTATATATCCTAGGATGACATCAACATCACTAGGCAGAAATGGGCAGGACTATGATGCTGCCTAACCAGCACTATGTCATGGCGAAAAGGGCGTTACTCTGTGTGGGCATACTCATTTACCCTCTAAAGCCATAGTAGTCCCAAAGAGTGGTTACATAAGTGTTTGCTAACAATGTACAGGTGAAACAAGATTAACCATCCACCCCCTTTTGAGACTGCAAATTAAACCTCTAAACAACCAAATATAATTATTAACTATTACGTGTGTATAGAAAAGTGTCCAGTCCGCGCTCTTGCTCTTTATGGATTTGGAATGATGATTCCTCTCTAATCTTTTGCTGCTCTTAATGTTGAAGGCGTCTTCCCCCACCTCCAAAGTGGGTCCCAGCGGAGAACTCCGACGGTGACACCAAGTCCCAAGAAGAAAGAAAAACACAAGAGCGCACCAAAATTGAGATATAAAGTGTAATACAAGCAGATAAAAAATAGTAAACACTTACATGGATAAAAACTTTAATGATCCTGATCTCGATCGTGACTTCTAAAGTCAGGCATCAAATGGGGTGGCAGGGGGTAATTTCAGTTCTTAGAAACTAGTCCCGCGCGCTGGGACTGTGTCTCTGGCTATGCTGCGTGTTCAGACCTCCACGAGTGTCGGCGTGCTGGTCCGCGTGACGCGCATGCGCGACGAATGAAGCCCCCAATAGTAGTCCCGAAGATGCCTGTCCGTTTTCCGTTTACTGATCGCGATCAATAAAAAACACTTGTGTGAAGACTGGCTATGAGTGGATTACAAGCCAGCAACACCCTTCACGACGCGTTTCGTATACAAAAGTATACTTCCTCAGGCAATATGAGTAAGTATACTTTTGTATACGAAACGCGTCGCGAAGGGTGTTGCTGGCTTGTAATCCACTCATAGCCAGTCTTCACACAAGTGTTTTTTATTGATCGCGATCAGTGAACGGAAAACGGACAGGCATCTTCGGGACTACTATTGGGGGCTTCATTCGCCGCGCATGTGCGTCATGCGGACCAGCACGCCGACACTCGTGGAGGTCTGAACACGTAGCATAGCCAGAGACACAGTCCCAGCGAGCGGGACTAGTTTCTCAGAACTGAAATTACCCCCTGTCACCCCATTTGATGGTTGACCTTAGAAGTCACGATCGAGATCAGGATCATTAAAGTTTTTATCCATGTAAGTGTTTACTATTTTTTATCTGCTTGTATTACACTTTATATCTCAATTTTGGTGCGCTCTTGTGTTTTTCTTTCTTATTACGTGTGTATACTGTAAGTCTATTACACTGGCAATAAATACCAATGTTTAACTCTTTGACCCTTTCACTGCATATAGACTAGTTTGATTCCGGTGTGTCAGAAAAATAATATGGAGTTTGATAACCCTAAATTTAATGTAATCCTAAAAAAAGAACGAAACACTCACCAAAACAGGATTGTTTCACGAAGGCACAATTATGCTAAGTTAAGTGTTACTTATATGAGAATAGCCCTTTGCTCTACCTTTAGTTAGCACAGGTTTACCAACTTAAGAACAACACAGGATCACCCCAAATGGTCCATCAAGCCCAGTATCCTTCTTACCACAGTGGCAAGTACTGGAGGCTTCTGGGTGAGTGCTTCACTCACTCCCTGCCACCATATATGTCCATGCTGTTAGTATCCATTTAAAAACTTCCTCATTAATACATCTACTCCTCTTTAAAAACTAATAATGTTATTTGTTGTCACAACTTCTAGCGGTAGCAAGTACCAGACGTTAATTGTGCGTTGAGTGAAAAAGTGCTTCCTTTTTACTGTATATGTTGAAAATAATCATTTCAGTGTGTGTCCCATGGTCCATGTGCTACAGTACGTGAGTTTGTGAATAACAGTTCCCTATTTATTCTTTCTACATCATTTAAAATGTTGTACACTTCTATCACATCTTTCCTACCATGTTTTTTCTAGGCTCAAGAAACATGTCATATTTACTAAGCGATGATATTTTCATTAAGACACCTTCTGGCACCAGAAGACAATCTTATGGCTCATTCACTTGTGATTGAAATGAAGGTGTCTTCTGATGCCACAAGGTGTCTTGTAGAATAGCATCCTTTCCTCATAAGGTAAATGCTCTGTACCATTTATCATTCTTCTCACCCTTCGTGGCACTATATCCAGCTCTGTCCTTTTTAAGTTAAGGTCATATACATACCGTTGAGCCCCTGAAGCTCAGGAAGCCCCCAAAAATGAGTTGCAAATGGGATTCAAACCATGTTCAGCCCCTCCGAAGTACCAAAGTACAGTAGGTGTTTTCAGTGATAGAGCACTTCTTTTCATGCATCTATATATGCATCTATACAAGCTAGAGAGCATTGAAAAAGTAAACTACACAACTATATATGAACACACAACCCCAGCAAGCTCTAACCCCAGACCCCACCACATCATATATATATATATTTGTGTCAAAAGGTGTGTTACTGAGCGTGGCCAAATGTATACAACAAAAGACAAAAATACCCAATGCTACATCCAATGTGACAAAATACTGTACATAGTTAAATACTTCAATGCTAGTATTCTCCTGAGTAAGGGTCATTTAGTTAAACCCTTTGGCCAAAGCATTATAAGCCTGCAGCCACTTCACGGCATGACCAGTATGCTGGTCCCAACACTACCTGTGAACATTCTCATTTACCTCTGCAGTGGAGGGAGAATGATTTCAGTAGACCTGTTCTGCACAGGAACATGGAAAAACCTGCCGTGACGTGGCTGCAGGCTTATAATGCTTTGGCCAAAGGGTTTAACTAAATGACCCTTACTCATACATACCCCAGGACATACTTGAAAACGAGAGGTAACTCTCAATGTATTTCTTCCTGGTAAAATATTTTATAAATAAATTACTCATGAGAATACTAACAGGGAAGTATTTGACTATGTATTTTGTCACATTGGATTTAGCATTGGGTATTTTTGTCTTTTGTTGTATACATTTGGCCACGCTCAGTAACAACCCTTTTGACACAAATATATATATTTGATGTGGTGGGTTCTGGGGTTAGAGCTTGCTGGGGTTGTGTGTTTATTCATTTTAATTTTCAACTGGTATCAGTTGGTTGGAGGTTAGTGGCCCCTCCTCCCAGGTCCACTAAGGCCATTCTCCCTCTAGCAGAGGTAAATGAGAATGTTCACAGGTAGTGTTAGGACCTGCATTCTGGTCATGCCATGAAGTGGCTGCAGGCTTATAACGCTTTGGCCAAAGGGTTTAACTAAATGACCCTTACTCATGAGAATACAAACATTGAAGTATTTAACGATGTACAGTATTTTGTGTAGTGCACTGAAGGATTTAATAGGGAATATTTAGTCAATATTAAAGTAGTGGAAAGATGGTGATAGCTATTGTATTATTACTCACAATCATGTCAGTGTTGCAGTACTTGGGGAAGATTTGTGATTGGGACACCCTGGTAGTAGCAATAAAAAGGGTGCAGCGGGCACACAAACGTTCAGAAAGGTATTGGCACAGTCCAGGATCTTCACTGTTTCATTTGAAGAATGTGTCCCGGATACATAATTTCAAAGGCCAGCATGGAAATTATAATATGTTTAGGAATGGCACTTGAATATAAGCACATTCTAAATAGCGACGGCTTCATGCCACACGTGCAAATCCGTGCAGTACAGGAATAGTGCTAGTTAGTGAATACCACACAAGCAATATAGAGCCAATGATGTGACACTTGTGTTCGCTATTATGCCCAAGAGACTACTACTCTAAACTTTGTTGGCGGAAATCCAGGTATGTGCACGGTATGCAAAATTGGTTTGTGTCCTTTAGTGTATCCGGACCTAAGGGGTTATTTTTTTATTTATCAAGTCACACATACTATTTGCTAAGTGTTTCATTAGCACTGTGCCTACTTTTATTTAATTTAATTGTCCAACAATTACAGTATATTACTTTATTAGCGACAATTGTGTTAGCATTGTATCATAATAACATTCAAGAAATAATAGTCTCACAAACACAAATAACACTAAAGTGGCATAAACAGCTTGAGTATGTTCAAGAATATTTCTATTTCAATAAATAGCATACTATGGAGTGATTAATGAAGCAGTAGTATCTGTACTGAATATCTGAAGCCTTTTCACTTTAATTGCCTTGCTACAACTACCCCAATGGATCAGATCCAGAAGTTAAAAGAGGCTTCAATATTATTTCCGCAAACTATTTTCACTTAGCACTCTGTAAAGATTAAATTATTGCCATGACCTTTTTAAAACCTGAAAGAGCAAATCAATACTCCTTTCTGAAATAAGATTGCAATAGCAGAGCATGCCCTGCTGTAATGCTGTATTTCTGCATCACAAGCCAGCTGAAACCTAATTATTGTCAATCAAATTGTACGGAGCAACAAATACCGATGAGCATTGTAATGGCTGGTGGATGTGGTTAAGTGCAGTTGTGCAAGCAATAATTGTGCCAGTGGAGGTAAAATTGAGCATTTTTTATTTGTTGGAGAGACAAGCCACGGCCCACCTGCTCTTGTAAGGGTTAAACTCCTTTGATTGGCGCTGCCAATCACTTACTGTGCAACTAATGCAGGTCTGTCGCAGGAACCTGGAAAAGATGTGTGACCGGTTGGCAGACGGCCACCTTCCAATAAACTTTGCAGCCAACAAACACATTTTTTTTTTGTCATCTCAATGATTACTTGGAAGCCGACTACAAAGAAAAAGAGAAAATCTAATACCAGCATCCTCTGTAGCGTGTGGCGTGTAGCGTGTAATAAGTGGGATTACATTGGAAGATTGGAAACGCGTCTTCTGAGATCATTATCATGCTAATTATTTTTGCTTAAACTGAACAGCGCGTTCATGTTTTGAGCACTGTGGGAGCCCATCCAGGGCTTATTTTATATCTGCCAAAGCAGCTGATCGCGCTGTTTTCTGACAAAATTCCCTGTTGTAGTCAATGGGAAATTTCGTCCGAAAATGACAATCGGCTGCTTCAGCGGTTACAGATCAAGTCTCTAAAAAAGAATATACAGTGCTCTATTCAAGGGGTGCTCAACTCCAGTCCACAAGTTCCCCCCCCCCCCCCCAACAGATCAGGTTTTCAGGATATACTGAGCCTCTGATTGAGCCACCTGTGCTGAAGCAGAGATATCCTGAAAACCTGACCTGTCGCGGAGGCTTGAGGACGGGAGTTGAGCACCCCGTTTAATCCTTTTTTTTGTATTGTAGCGGCAGTCCCTCAAAATAACCCAAACAAACTAATGGCAGTGACATGTTTAATAGATTATAGGTGCCTCAGTTAATATTAGTACTTAGTTTAATACGTGACGCTTTCAACAAAAAACATCAGGCAAGTAAAAATATGTTTAAATCATTTTTTCAATGTTTAATATCTTTATAATAATCAAATGCTTTGAAATATTTTTACGACTTTTACCCAACTGTAACCTACAAATTAATTTCAAAGGAAACAAATAAGCTAAAGATTGTACTGTACTTTTATGGCGATTGAATCTTGACAACTAAGAAACATTTAAAACAAATGTTGGACTGCTTTTGGGACTCATAAAACCTTCTTATAAAATCCCCCAACAATTGAAAGAAAACACACACATTTCTTCTGGCACACCCAGTGGACTAATACTTTACTTGATAATGTTGATATTAAAATATCCATACATTAAATTTCCAAGCGTTGAAGTTTTCTTTATATACAGTGGCTCTTATGTTTCAAACAAAATGGTTCTGTCAATGTCTTTGCTGTCATGTTATAGATCAGGGGTGGCCAACTCCAGTCCTCAAGAACTACCTACAGGTCAGGTTTTCAGGATATATATCTGCTTCAGCACAGGTGGTGCAGTCTTAATTTATTTATTTATTTATTTTATTTATAAAATATTTTTCCAGGAAGTAATACATTGAGAGTTACCTCTCGTTTTCAAGTATGTCCTGTCTTTGACTGAGCCACCTGTGCTGAAGCAGGGATATCCTGAAAACCTGACCATTTGGTGGCCCTTGAGAACTGGAGTTGGACACTCCTGTTATAGGCTTCATATTGAACAAACAGATCCAACCAGTTGGAGATAAAGTAGGCAACGTGTTCGCAAAGCCTGTGGGGCACATTCATCCAATGGGAGATAACGCAGGAACGGATGCGATAACCTGCACTGGCACTTGGTGAATGGGCACCGATGTGAGGATGTGCAAGTAAATAATATTTTTTTTCATATATAGTGCTAACAATGTACACAACATTGTGTGTTATATTTTTTTCAGAGAAGACAGTGTGACTTGCCCAAGCTCACAAGGAGCTAACACTGAGATTCGAACCAGGTCCATCCACTTCAAAAGCAGTGTTCTTGCTACTTACCTACTCCTTCAGCCCAAGTACACTGTGACTGAATGTAGTTGCCAAAAGGAACTTGGAGTGAAAGATTAGCGATGCAAAATCACCCAAAATTAAAGACAATTTGTAGCCATAAATATCTGGAGTGTTCACTGTTTCATTAAGACTTATACATGTAAACAAACTGCTACAAACAAATCTCATTCTCTCTCTTGAATCGATGCGCGGCCAACGCATTTCTCCATTCAGAGTGTGTGGTGTTGTTTAAACTCTCTAAAGCCCTGTCTGTCTCTTCACTGAAACTATAAGTTGTAAATTGCATACAAAAGTTTAACAAAGACGACATTTCTGTACACATAACTTTTGCAATCCGAGTCACCATTAAATGTGCTGCAAAATATATATTTCGCTGTGTCATCCAGCAATCAGTAAAGTATTAGGTGAATTTGCATGTATGATTTCATTTTCCCTTAATCAAGACAACATAATGGTAAATACAGACCCCTAACACAATTACTAAACACTTCATTGGTAACATTTATGAATGCATAAACATTAGGAGGAAATTGTATTGACTGCTAGTGCTGCGTTAAGTAACTGGCTTCCATTTGTTTACAGCAATCTATTTCTGTAACGCCAAGCACAAGTTGTTCCCCTAGAGTCCTCCTTGTAATGCTGAAAAAGTGTCAGAAATAACGACCGCGTACCCATATCTATAATAAAATGTAGAGCATGGATTATTACAGTTGTAAGTATCGAAGATTTATTTCATGACTGCAGGTGATGATGAATCTCTTAGTACAACTAATGTCTAGAGGAAACAGCTCTTCTCCTCTAAGCTGTCACAAGAAGACTATTTATTGGGCCCTTAGTACTGTTGGGTTAGCATAAAGAGGCCATGCGTCTGTTGTGCCACTGGATGGGAATGATAGCAAGGACTTCCTCTCATGGAAGATCTTCTAGTAGGTGGCATTGGATTCTCTGTGTGTTTACATCCCCCCAAAGACAAGGGACAGATGTTTAACATCAGGCCATTAATCCCTTAGCCCAGGTTCTTCTGACAGCACAAACCCAACAAAATGAGCCCTTTGCCTTTACTCGGTGTAAATGCCGCAATTTACTGCTGATTTACAGAACAGGGTCAGGTCATTAGAAACTTGGCAATCTTCTATACAGCTGGAAAACATTATGCATGATAAGCTAAAATCCAATACCTTCTTGCACTAATTAAATGGGTTCCCACCAGGACAAAATCACAAATTACGATACAGAGTTTTCTGCATCCCTTTGCATTTTTCTAAAGAAGTTACTATGCTAAGCATACTTTCCCTTTTTATTTTGTGTTCTCTTCAAAGATTTCTTGCTTGCTGCTGTTGTTATCCTTTTTTTGTGTGCAATCTTGACCCTTACATGATTCTTCTTTTCCTTTGTGAATCTGACCTACATGAGCAAGTGCGAAAGAAGAACTTTCTAATATATAATATATATATATATATATATATATATATATATATATATATATATATATATTTAAAGAAGAAATATGTTTCAAAGTTTCAAAATAACTCATATTCAGTAAACCACAAAAATGTAATATTTGTAATATTTCGTACTCTGGATGTTAGTCACTAAAGTGCAGTTCTTAATATTGACAAGTTGTCTAGTGTAATGGCTGATACAGTAGGTGCCGAATGGTCCTCCATGCTTTTTGAAATATGCGGATACATGTTAAGTAAAAAAGAAAAGAACGTACTTTTTTATTGTAGTTATTTGTCAACCGAAATTGTAATTCCAACACACAATTGTAAGTGGGAAACCAGTATAGCTTTTGAATAGATTAAGCTCTTGTATTGGATAATGTTGTGTTTCAATAGATTCAGCCATGTTAAAAACCATTCAAAGGAATTTATCCCAATTTACCAATATGCCCTCCAATGTGAAAATGTTTACTGATCATACATGAGATGTGGTACTTTCTTCATTTTTTGTACAACTCATTAAAGAAAATAACACAGAGGGTAGAAAATGTCGTTTGGGCAAGATACAGATATGTACAGCATCACTTTTGCTGAAAACGAGGCCATTAAAAAGCAAAAAAGTCTCAGCTTCAAGGAACATAACAACCGCGTCTTCCCCTGGCATTGATGCGTGTGGTACATTACTTCCCTGAGAAAGCCACAGACGGTGAAACACGTAGGGCTTTTTGGACTATTGTGCTTGCCGTAGCTAGCACTGCTGGTGCTTTCCCAGAGCTCAGAATCCAACCTGATGTGGCGTGTGTGAGGAACATGGTTGGCAAGCGCCCTATAGGTCAGTGTTTTAAACCAGGGTTCCTAGGAACCTTTGGGTTCCCCAGGCATCCCTAAAGGGTTCCCTGCAATTTTCTGGTAATTTGAAAATTGAATCAAATACAGAAGAATATACAATGCATCTGATCTCAGACACACTATTAGAGAGGGTTGGGGGTGCTTCAGAATTTCACTTAGGGTTCCTTAACTAAAAAAGGTTGGAAACCACTGCTATAGATGTTTGTAGACCTATGAAGACTAACACCTGTTCTGAGGGAGCAGTACCAGCGTACAAGAAGGGTGCGGCTGTCCCTGTATTATCACCCAAGGCTCACTTTACATGGACATTCTGTAAGTGCAATGGTGATCGTCTGTGTGTATTAGTCTAATACAGTGTGACACTATTTTTAACTCTTTCTTTTCTTTTTGTTAGTGCACAAGGGTTCTCTTATCTTGATGAGGTCCCGCTAACTTATTGTAGGAGGACAGAGGACGGTACTGGTTTATCAGTATATGTTCATTGCCTACTAGTAATCACTTTATTGGGGCTCTTTGCATTCCTTTGTTTGTTTTTTCGTACATTACTTCCGAATTGGACCACCCACACCGTGGATTCCCCTCTGCCAGATGGCTGCACCTGTATGCATAATTATCTATCTTTCTCTCCATCTCTGCAAATATCACAGATGTGCAAATGTCTTCAGATGCGCTTCTCAATATTGTTTCCAATTTGTGTTTGAAATTCACGTCTTTGTGAAATTCTTGCAAACTTTTTATTTGCCCGAAATGTCATCAATTTTGTGAATTGTTCCACTTTTTGCCTGAGTCTTGTAAAAAAAAATGGTAGTATATAAAGGGTCATCACGTACACGTCTACCAATTATCAGAAATCATGTTCCCTATAATGTCACCATCATTATTTATTAATATTTTAATATTTGTGAAGGAAAATATTTTAAAAGAGTCCTGCTCTTGGTAATTCTTCCAGTAGGGGTTTCACCTTACAGTATTTCTCTATAAAGAGGATGTCGGTGATAATTTGCCTGTGTCGTGATTCCCTAACTTGTGGATGGTTTTTAGAAAGAAACAGTCTTTCAGTCCTTCTCTCCTAGCCTATAATTTTCCCCAAAACTGTGAAAGAGACCATAACTCATAAAGAAAATGCTGGTTAAGCAATATAATGATAAGTTTCATTTGTGTTTAAAATACAATAAACTGAAACGTATGAATACATTTGTATGTCATGATAAACTGAGAAACCCACAAAAAAATATTTTGTTAAATAGTCAACACTGTTTATAAAAAAAAAAAAATCTGTAAATATGCCTTGGACCAAACCAGATTTGATATAAGCAGTATTGCCTATTCAACAAAATTATGTTTGTAGGTTTCTGGACCTGGAACAGCTTGTTTTTTTTTGGGGGGGGGGGGGAGACATTGAAGGCTGCAGGTTTAACTTGAAACTGACCATATAGATTATAATTTAAAAAAATGTCCAGTAGCCATATACTATCTCATCATTATCTCATCAATCAACGTGGAATAACATTCAAAATCTATTGCTATTTTCAAAACATGATATGTATGCTTCCCTGCTGGTTTATAACTTGTTGTATCAGCTATCTTGTTTGCCTCAGAGCCCCATCTAAGTGTTTTCTTCCTCTATAAGAGGAATTTTCCACAACCTTCATGGGATGCAACCCACTGATCCCCTGCAGGAAGAGTACAGCATCATTAACAACCAAAGACACTTCAGGCACAAGCTGAAGCTCAACTGTCTCCAACCCTTCCTGTCTGCCATCAAAATTCATATCCTGTCACTGTTCTGAGAGCAGAAAGGCTTCTCATTACAGCATCCTTCTCTTCTTGCAAAAAAAACACTGATTGCTGCACTGGTGGCTTCGGAAGGCAAAGATGTAATTTAGCAAAATAATGTACCATGCTGATTAATTTAATGTAGCCCATGACTAATTATGGTAATTCATTACATCTACAATTAGGCTAAGTAATTTATTGCACTGCAGTCTCATAAAGCAGAGGATTTATATCGAGTTTTGAATGTCACCCAAAGGACATTTCTGTACCTTGTCTTTACTGAAGCGGAATAGGGCTGCCAGCTGAGACAAGCTCGTCTGCCCCGCCTCTCGCCCCCCCCCCCTCACACTTTTACCCTGCCATATTTGATGTTTGTATTGCATGCAGAATGCAGACATTGGGAGAAGCATTTTTTTCTTTGTTTCTTTCCAAATCATCCTGTATCATTACGACTTTATTGTGCCGATTTGGCCTTGTCTTCCATTTTCTAACATGCTCTTTAGAGCTGACTTACACGAACGCACGGCAGTCGCTGACTGCTGAATGGTGCTCTGCATGACAGTGAAGAGTCCGATTATTTACGCATCTGTCCTTTTATACTGGAGCTAGGTTACTTTAAGTGTAAGCTGTTAGGAACAGAGTCTCTACTCACGCTCTTTGCATTTACGCCTGGTGTGTCGAAACCGTAGTGCCATGGCTCAGTCCCCAATTTTAGCAGCACTAATATTTTACAAGGGAAATGAACAAGTGCATTACATTACCAGTTTCAATCATATACTTCCTATTTAGCCCCTCGTTCATGTTTCAGAAAGGAATGGCTTTGCTTGCAAGCCGCACCAGAGACAAACGTGGCATCATTGTGAATTACAGCCTCCATGTCACACCCTGCAGCAGGGTTTGTTCCAGCAATGGTGCACTTCTGAGACCAATTTGTTTAGCTGATCACTGTCTCCTTGACGTGGCTGCAAATGTTACCTTTCTTTTTCAATCAAAAACACAGCAGGGTGTGCCATCTGTTTGGCACGAGTTTAGTTCTCTCCCCCCCCCACCCCCCCCCCCCAATGCCTCTTTTTTTTTTTTTGCGTAGATAAGTCAAACGTGGCAGTTTGTTAAAATATTTTAGCTCTGGTCTCTTTGTGATAAATATCGCTTTGCAAAACATAATGATCATGGCAAAAAATATCGAAATAGCGCTGCGATGAACAGCAGTCACAGATCATTTTTTTCCCCCTACAGCCTGGCAGCGGAAGCATTCATAAATATGAAATAACTGATCATGTAAATATAAGATAACTGGTAATGTGTCTCCGATTTTTATTTTCTTCCCCTCAGAGGCATGAGACAATAGAAAGCTTTAAATAAATGTGTGTGCCGACTTCCCTATATACTATCGTGGTGCTGAAAAACAATTAAATATGCATATGTATCATTATGCATGCTGTTCTCTTTTGTCTTCCGTAATGTATTGAGCTATAGAATATGCTGGTGCCCTATAAATAAATAATGAGGATAATAATAATGTTTGGGGGAAAAAAACAAATGCTGGGGTAGAAACAATGCCTTCACTGGGTTGCTAGTGTTATAAATACATGGTTTAAAGACCACTCGTGTCTGTTTTCCCTTTTAAGCCCGAGAAAGGATGCCGAGAAGCTTAAAACATTTTTTCAAAATGTTAGCAAATGTAGGTAACATTTCTACTTAACCACATATAGATTTTTTTTATTTTATTTTTCATTGTTTTTTCTGTTTACCTTCAAATTCCTACTGGCACAGAATACAAAAATGGGATCTTTGTCTTGTTGAAAGAGTTAGTAACATCAGTGAATATGGAATAAGTTAGCAATAAGGGGGGTGGGGGGGACGAGCAGATAACTGCTTAGCTGCTTTCTCCTTGCTCAGATGCTGTTCAGAGCAATGAAGACCCCCTGATGTAGGAACAGATGATCAGCGCCACAAGCTCACGCTGTGGGGATGCTCATGGGTTTCTGAATGCTTTGTGGAATACAAATGAATCATCCACATTCTTTGCCTACCAGAGCTCACAGACCAGGTTTCCTTAGGATTTATTATCCCTCAGCTTTCTGATGTTAATGTACCAGTTATATAAATAGGAAGGCAGAGACCAGCAGTGAGAAGAGAGAGGCAAAGCATTATCTTCCCCTTCTCATCATATTAATTAACCTCTTCAGTGCTGCGGCACCCTTTTTTAGCCTCCGAGGCAGTGAATGGAGTTGAAGACACAGTGTATAAAAATAAATAAGCTGCCAAAACAGCCGTATTCAGTATGACAATGCATTTCTGTGCAACTCACCTCATTTTATTTGGGAATAAAGATAACAAGCCAAACATCTTCTGCCAGCAAGTCCAGCTGTTGACAAACACTACCCACCCAGGGGCTCAGATTCACTAAGCTCTGATTCAACGTGACGTTACCTATATTAACACCCTTCAATCACAATGCAGTATTTTCTAAAGCATAACACCCCATGTTAACCATGTTTTAATCCCGTAGAAAGCATGGTGTTATTTGCAGTGGGCATTATTCCAAATCACATGCAAATAAACTCATTGTAGCCTAAATTATATTCCATCGATCAGGGCCAGCTGGGAATATTGCGGTGCTTGGTGCAGACATGTGGTACGGGGCCTCCTACCATCTTTGCCATCTCTTCCTGCAGGGTCCCTCATCATGGCGCAGCGACGTCAAATGGCATTGCGTTGCCATGACAACGGGACGCCAAGCGACATCGCGTTACTATGACAATGTGACGCCTGCAGGAAGAGATGGAGAAGTAAGAGAGTTACAAAGGTCACGCTCTCACACCCGGCAATCAGTATAATTGTTGTGGCGAAGAGCCCAGGGCCTCTGTAACTGCGTGGCTCGGTGCAGTGGCACAGAAAGCACAGCCATCAAGCCGTCCCTGCATTCGATGCTCAGTAAGCTCCGTTAAGTGAAATAACGCCATATTATTTAAGTCATACCTAACTCTGTTGTTACTCCCATCCAGGGAGAGGGTCCATTGACTTTCAATCAGATACTCCATGGAGTAAGATACCTGGGACCACATATTAACACACCGGGAATACCTACAGTATTTCCCCCCCTCTATCCTTAATAAAAGTCCTATTTCAGTGTCTGGGAAGGAGCAAGTCTTTAAATATGTCACGTTATTTCAAGATAACTCAGTGTTATCCTGAACTAATGTTACTCTAATGCGAATGAGCTTAATTACGACTGTTATTTTTGCATATAACTACCTTAATGAATAACTGAATTAACTCATGAAAATAACAGACGTTTGTTTTAGGCAACGTCACGTTACTGTTTTTGTACTATTTACTGGAGCTGTGTGAATCTGGGCCTAAATGCCGTATAACTCTTTCTACAAGGTTTGCGTTCGTGCTAGTTATTACTGTGGATAAAAGCTTTGCAGGGTCTCAACATACTGGTACAACTAATATTTAATGCATTACCCAACTCTACAGATTTTAGATACTTTCATTTACATTTTCCATGGGAAACAACACTTGGAATACACGTATCATATAATGCTGTGTGTTGATTTTCCATTGGCAAGTGGTGGACAATATTTTTTTTCTCATCATCTGCTCTTTCAATGTTTTCCGCCCCAAATTCCGCTCATTTGCAGTAGATTCTCTAGCAGAGATTTTACAAATCTATTGTTTTAAAAAAACAAAAACAGTCCTCAAAATGCTAGATTTAAGGCTTGAGAGAAAAATAGAGCAACGGCTTTACAGTTTGGGGGGTAAACTGTACGTACTAACATGAGCTGCTTAAAGAAATATTCAATGCTTCCACTGCAGGCAGGGGCAAACCTTAGTAAAACGTGTGCGGTATGTATGAAGGTTATGTGACTTCTTACATATGACGCAGTTTGTTGTCTAACATGATGTTTGACACATTGCATCCCTGATTGATACAATTTTAATGGAAACAGAATATTGCGTCATTTTTATTTTATGCATTAGTCAATATCAGTTATTGGTTTAACATATTTTATAATAGCCATGCTGTGAAAATATTACGTTTTGTTAATGTATATAAAGAAACATCCCTTTTCTGTCCAAATTTTTGAATTTTTTTTTTACCATTGAGACATAACACAGAAGTAGAAGCGCTTTAAGTTGCTAACAATATAAACAGACTTTGCAGGATTTACACCACGATTTTAACACAGGCTCAACAACATTTTTGGCACACATATACCATTTTGTAAATTACATAACCACATACACATCCTATTTGTTTGCGTCAATATATTTGCCGTAAAAAAAAAAATTTGGGCGCTGAAGGCGCACAATGAGAAAAAAGCATGTCGGCGCAAACAAGCGAACTACAATTTGGAATTTGCATGTGTTTATTTAACATCAAAAATGTATATTTGCAACGCTTATTACGAAGGCCCCCATAGGTCTTGTTTTAAGCAAGTCCCTAAGATTAGGTTTCAGGATCAGTTATTCTGAAAGCAAAATAGCATATCAGCAAAAAAAAACAAAAATCTCTATATATCTAAAAAAAAAATTGTGTTTTTCAATAGAATGTGTTACTTTTCATTAGTTTTTTTTTGGTGTTTCCTAAAACAAAGAAATATGTCTACTAAATTGCAGCCATTACGGCAAGAAAAACAGATTGGCATGTTACACAAGTTTTTACGGACTGTTACTTCAGGAACGGGATTTTCTAGTTGCTCTGATTGAAGTTGTTCAGTACAATTGCTTTTCAAAAATAGCAGGCTTTCTTTTTCTTATTCTTTTCAACTCAACCCTAGGAAGGCTGAAACCAGCCCCCACACAATGCACTTGAAATACTATCAATGTCAATGGTTTTTCCTGGGTGATGTCACTTGACCAGTGTCCGTACAGATTTGTCTTGACATATGTGGCTTAAGAAAACAATGGCATACTGAACCATCCAACGTTTGTTTTATTAATTATACATTTTGTGCTGCAAACTTTTGGTAATCAAAGTCTCTCCAATGCCACACGGTAGCGAAAAATTTACACAAGATTTTATTTGTATTTTTTGAACAAAAAATACCATTGCTTTTATTATGATTTTTTTTCTGATAAATGCAGAGCCAGTTTTGTCCCACAGGTTGCCCTGGTCTTGCAGCTGGGACTTTGACACTGTACATAACCACTGTTGTTGTTTCCTTGTATCTTATTATAGTACGGTATGGCGGCTGGTTGAAAATACTCCTCTGCCTTCTAAACACAATTTTTCTAGTGGATATTACCCATAGTTAGGCTGTATTTGTGGTTGATTGATAAGTTAACTAATGATGAATATATGCTTTTCTGTACTGGTCATACATGTACTGTAGTAGCTGGGTTTTAGTTTTAATTGATCATCAGTTGCACACATCTTGTAAAAAAGGGGCTACAGTTTCTACCTCTATAATAAGGCATATTTAAACTCAAAACATAGAAAACAAAGTGTGTCACAAACAAATGAAACTTGACAACAATTTAATTTATTCACATTCATTTAAGTATTTGTTTTGCATACAGCTCAAGTAGATATAAAGAAACCAAAAAATCAGGATACTTCCAATTTAGTTTGTGAGTTGTGAATCAAGATATATATATTTTTTATTGGTTCTTTCTCAGAAACAAAATACTAATTTAAAATATATGCAAATTAGCTTTTCATCATGCAGTAGAATTATCATATTACTCCTTGATATCGCATTTTTTGGCCTGTGAGCAACAAGTGCATCTTTTTTTTAATTGTATTTTCCAAGTGTGTGTGTGTGTGTGTATATGTATGTATGTATGTCTGAGACAGGTCTGCAACCCTGCCATTCACCATTATCACCTAGCATACAGTGCTTCCACTGCAAATGGGCACAAAATGTGTAACCTTTTGCCTGAAATCCATTTTTACATGGAACCCTTATAAGCAAATACTCTGCTGTTTACTCAGTGGAGTTTTTTTGTCGTCTTTTTTATCCACGATAAGTTAAAATGTGTATGATCTCTCTCTCTCTCTCTCTCTCTCTCTCTCTCTCTCTCTCTCTCTCTCTCTCTCTCTCTCTCTCTCTCTCTCTATATATATATATATATATATATATATAAATAATACGGGACAAAAGCGCAGCCATTTCTCGTGACATATTCGATGTAGAATCATAATCATGCCATGTTTTTTCTCCCCAAACCCCCCAAAAAATCAAAATCATCATGTAAGGTGCGATTATTTATATTGAACATTGTCTCTTTCTTTAGAGGCCAAGACGTCCAAGAGCCAGCCAGTTCGTCGAAAAATAAAAGAACATTTTACATTTGGAAAAAGAGACTATGTATTTTTGTATTATTCATTTTTACTTTATTATCGTGTGCAAATAAAACATTTCATTCTCTAAAAAAGACTTTTTGGTGTGTTCACGTTTTTACTCTTTAGATTTCAATTAAATACACTTGAAGTGTACTAAACATCTGTGTGATATCGAATAGTGCACACATGAACGGGAATAAGTGACAGGTTGCATTGCAATTAGATATTTAAGACACAATAACTTGCGATCGCTGACTTGAGTTTTTGGCCGATATTGCAGACAAAACTACATTTAAATTTCTGCAATCTTTCAGACAATAAAATCACGTGAAATTTTTCAGAAATCTCACAGTACGGCTTGACACGGCTTAAGTCGCCGCGCAGCAAGCGGTAGAGAACAGGCAGCTACATCTGTACATACCTGTACTAGTAAAAGACGGTAAAAAATTTCATAAGACAAGGACTATATCAAATCAGGATGAAATATAATGAATATATTTTTATATCACAAAGTACATCAGTATATTGTTACATAGCACTGGTCATGTACATAGTAATCACAGATATTTGTGCATGGAGAGATGTACATTATTACATCACAATGACAACTCTTTACAGATTATGTTTGTACTGTATATAAATTCTAAGTTCACACAAATCAGTACTTCATTTTTAATGACAAGAAGAGTCTTGAGTGGATCAAGCTTTCATGTTGGTCCTAACATAAAATGTAATTAATTACCTTTTTATCAAGTTCTAAAAGCATAATTATGAAGTTCTATGGCTTTTAGAACTCTGCAAAACAGTGACAATATACACATCCGTTGTAAATCTGGGGTATGCACTTTCAATACAGGATGAGAAGCTCATGGTAATCAAGGAAATATTGGGTTAAAGTGTTAGCACAGCAAGACTGAGATTTTATCACTAACAATTATCTGGTAGCTGTGTGTTCAGGCAGTAGTCTCAAACAATTTATTGGGCCATTGTGCATGGTATAATAAGTAAGCACATAAATTGTAAGTGATGGCGTTTTAATGAACGTGTTAACTTTTTAGGACTAATCTTTCTCCCCCGAATGACCATACCATTTGTAAAAAAAAGTATGACATGATATTAATAATAAAGAGGGTTATGTATCAAAGTCTCCCAGTCGCATAAAAACAAAATGGCACCACGTTCATTAAAGAAGAGGAACCTACACAGTGTGGCAGTAGGGCTTTTTGCTTTGACAAATATAGTTTGGTAGCTGATGAGACTGAGGTACTAAGGATGGGCAGGTTCACGTGTTCGAAATCCAAACTTTGTGGATTTGACGTTCGATTCAAATTCTAAGTTGAGCAGTGAAAGAATTCGACATTTTGATTCGAGCTCAGAGTTAAACTTCAGAACAAATGATCGGACTGATCAAAGTTCAAACCCAACCCTTCGTTTTTTGCTCTTATTGTGGTTTTCATTTTTTATTTTTCAAAAGTATTTTCTTTTTGCAAAAAGTTGTTTTTTTTTTTGAAAAAAACTTAAAATTTGAAGTACAAAAAAAATAAAATTTTGAAAAAGTTTTATTCCCCCCCCCCCCAGTGTAGAGCCACAACCAATACCAATACACAAAACAATATTTAAAACCAAACTATGAAAGTGCTCACACATTATTTGATACATTACCCCCTAACACTGAGTATTACCAACACATAAAGAAAACATAGATGAGCTGTCTGGACTACATAGAGGGATGGTTCACCATTTTAGAACAACAAAGGGTGACCCTGCATGCAAAGTGTGCTCTCTTGAAAGAGTTATATGCTGCTAACTAATGTGCTTAGTACAAAGTGCTGTACAGAACAGTTTGATTCATGCTGTTTGTCTCTGAAATTGATAGTGACTTGATCCATTGTTTACCTGTTGTGTATTTCCTTCTGGTTTATGCTAATACCTTAGACCCAATACTAAATGTGCTATTCCCAGACCTCAGGCAATTATATTATTATTTTGTCTTAAAATTTAATAAACAATATTGCATCAGTTATGTTCAAAAATATGTCAACACCGTAAAGTATTAGAAGCGGGTATTCCCTTTTTCCTATCTACTTATTTTGCCTTCTTTCCAAACTATTTTGATAAAATCTGTATATTAACTCCGTGAAGGACATGGTAAAAAAAAAATCCCTGTTTTCAGTTTATCCTTCCTTGCAATCAATACATTTTGTTTTGCATTTGAATGTGTGCACATACGTCTATTACCTTGAATTCCTAATAAAGGTATCTCCCAGTCTCACAAGTATTTCTTTCCGGTACTCTCACAGTATTTTACGTTTATTCAGGCAACCAATGTGTACACTATAATAGTACCTGTTCTCAAAGCAAATATATATTATATACTGTAAATATTTCTATAAGAGTCATTTGAATTTTTATTTTATTTTATAGCTTTTCTTTTTACGTGTTTATTCATTTCAAAATATAATCTTTTTTTTTGGTGTTCAATGTATAGCCGACTTCTCTCTGTTCCTGGTTTTATCCTTCTCTGTACTGTATTCAAGGAGAGATTTCCAAGAGCTATTACATGTATAATTGTATAGTGCTTTCAATAGTGCAGTAATTTAAAGGTCGAAATTATTTATATATATATATATATATATATATATATATATATATATATATATATATATATATATATATATTTATATGTGCTTTAGTATTAGGTGATACCTTATTTATTTGGACTAACAATTTATGGCATAGGACAAGCTTTCGAGAGTTCTCCTCATATATATATATATATATATATATATATAAAAACTGTGAAATGCAGCAAGCTTAAGCTTATGGGGACCATGTTAAATGGTTTTGAAGCAAAAGGTGTCACTGTGTGCTCATTTGCATGTCATTTCCCAGAATCCCTTGCTGCAGTGGAAGTGCTGTGTGCTGGGTGATAATGGTGAAAGACGGGGCTGCAGACCTGTCTAAGACATGCAAATATTTCCATTTGCTATATATATATATATATATATATATATATATATATATTAATGTGTGGTGAAGACCTACTCACGTCTCAAATTGCAAAGCCAGTACAACCAACCTCCCACTGATGAGACCCAGAAGGTCGAAACAGTCTGTGAGTGGGTTTATTGGCTTTGCATCTCAACCCAGGCTATGTTTAAAAGCGGCATGCATTGTCTTAAGGGTTTTCCATGTTATGTGGATTTGAGAGAAAAGGTGTCACTGTGTGCTCATTTGCATGTAATTTCCCAGAATCCCTTGGTGCAGTGGGAGCACTGTATGCTAGGTGATAATGGTTGAACGGCAGGATTGCAGACCTGTCTAAGATATGAGAATGTGCGCACAAGTAATATTTTTATATGATCTATATATATATACTTGCTTCGCTAGTCCCATGCTGTCCTTAAAAGCTGTGTGAACGGCGATGCATTTGCTTAAATGGGCTCCAGGTGAATGAATATTCAAGGCAAAAGGTGACACATTGTGGGCTCATTTGCATGTCATTTCCCAGAATCCCTTGCTGCAGTGGGAGCACTGTATGCTAGGTGATAATGGTTGAAAGGCAGGGTTGCAGACCTGTCTGAGACGTGAATGTGCTCACAAGTGATATTCTTTATTATATATATATGTGTATCGCTGCTTCCCCCCTGTGGGAGGTCTGTGGGAGATCTGGCCCTCGCTACCAGTGTCATGGTGCTTCATACCTGTTAGGGCTGTTATATAGTGCGGCCGCGTGCTTCGCCGTGCTTGTGCACGGCATTTATAGACGGCTGTGGTTAGTCAGCCTTTCTATACAAGGGCCGCGCGCGCACGGCAGGAAGCGGGGAGCCGACAGACAGCGGGGAAGAGAAGGAAAATAATCTTTTCGCTGAATGTATGTATATGTGTGTGTGTATATATGTATACATGTGTATTTATGTATATGTGTGTGTATGTATTTGTGTGTCTGCACAAATGTAATAAATATTTTATTTTTACCAGTTTTTTTTTTAATAAATAATAAATTACACATACATACACACACACACACACACACACACACACACACACACACACACACACACACACACACACACACACACACACACACACACACACACAAACACACAAACACACAAACAAACAATACCATCACAGCTCACAGCATACACACAAAAAGCATGCAGCACGTGCACGCGCCTTCGAACAGGCACGCGCGCGCACGGCCGCACACACTATATAATAGCCCTTAGGTACCAGCAGATGCTGAGTGTTTCGTGTTGGTATGGGGAAACAGGACAGACTTTGGCTGTCTTCAAGCTTGGTTCTTCTTTACCTGGTGCAACGCCTCCATTCACAGCAGGCTCCAGCGTCACTGGAGACAGTCTTAGGGAAGCTACCTGAGGGGGGAAACCCAAGATGATAGCCTGCCACAGCCTGCAGCTATCAGGACATACATGACAGGGAGGAGCAGAATGATAGCCAGTACCAGCCATGGCTACACTCTCCCATAGGAAAAAAATCTCCTGCCCTCACTGGGAACCAATTTGGGGCACCATCCACCAACCTGGAGCCTGAAATACAACACAGGGTCATCACAACATGAAGAACAATAAGATCCCTATTTATAAAACTTGGGGTCGGGTTTCTTAAGCACCCGCCCATCGAAATCCTTGGTCCATACAAAATGTATTTTAGGAGGACCAGGCCTCTGGCGGAGTTCTACCCGATCCTTATAGATACTCCATCCCACTACCTATTCCCTCATGATGGTACAGATTCGGAACTCATCTATAAATACCTGTTGAGTAGTTTTCGACCGCAGTTTTCGACCGCCTGTTTTAACCATTTGTCCCTATTGGCCTCGATTTTGTCCATAATGGGTTCTGGTACATACAGTATGGAATCACGTACCCATGGGACTGACGGCATGTGAGTATTATAGCCCGTTCAGCTCTGCTAAATTTTAACAATTTTCTGCCAGTGCCTTGGCCTGGCAAAACCCAAAATTGAGGTTCCCTAGGGTCAACCTCTTGGTACAGTATGGCTGGTCCCATAGGTGTTATTACCCCTAGCTTAATTTATTTTACCCTCTTATGGAAGGCTTCAGTTGTGTCCTCTGGGGAATATTGACCCTTCGCAGGTAGGAGACGCCCTCTGGCTCCACCGGATCCACCGCAGACGGGACCTTCGCTGCTCCGGCGTCTTACTCGGGCGTGGCACTCCTCCGGGGCTCCAGGATGCACCACGGACTGTCAGAGGGACGCCTCAGGATCCTGACTCCGCCTCAGGTTACCGGTAAGCGATGGTCTCTCCACAAGTCTCTGACGGCTTGCCTTATCTTCTTCTGAGGAGGGCAGGGGCACCTCCGGGGAGCGATGTCGGGGCGCCCCGCTGTCCCTGGCGGCTATTGGCACGGAACTTGCTCGTTCCCGCGCCACCAGGGGAAGCGCACCCAACCCCCCCAGGGCAGTCCACTCACCCTCCCGGTCATCAGGAATGGATTGCACGGGTTCCAGTCCTGGAACCGGTGGGAACATCTCAGTTCTTACCGCAGTTGGCACTGATTCCGGACTACGTGGGCATCCGGGCGCAATGGCTTGGGAACACGGGCCCACTATGTTGTCCACGGTAGGGAAAGCTGTAGGGGCCGCACCGGTTGGTATGGAGGCCCGGTCGTTGGCCTGGATAGGTACCTCTGGCACAGGGCTGGCAGGCCACATGAAGTAGGCCCCGCAGTGTTGGCACTGCACAGTGTGGCTAGCGTCGCCTCCAGGGAGCCGGCTATGCGAGCAGTTACAGGTGGTGCTGTCCATTCACCGTGACTACCAGGTAGCCTCCTCGCAGGTGAAAATTGTCCATCTCTAGTGCAGACATTTTCTCCTTTTTAGATAAGGTAGTGTAGGCAGAGGTTGCACTGTACATCTATTCTCTTGCTCAGCTCTGTGGAACTGAGGTGGGCAGCTTGTGTTTAGCTCCTCCCAGAGCAGGAACAGTCTCTGATTGATTCTTTTTCAGTGCCCCCTCCCCTAGGTGGAATATAGGGCAGGGTCATGACAGAGCAAGCTGTGACTTGGCTCTGGCTGAGCCGGTCACAGTGGTGGGCGGGGCTTAAGCTTGCAACTTGATTTGCAAGCCCATGTGGTCCCGTTTTTCAGACGGGAACGCCATTTTGAGCACATAGAACCATGCGGTGAGCTCCAAGTGCAGGAGCCACCATTTTGAGCAGCAACAAAACAGTCCATGAGGGAGAAGAGGTACACAGGGTCCCTGGCGACGCCTCAGGGGCCCGTTCCTTACATTGAATTTTGAATTAAAGATGGTGAGGGTTACCACGCTCCCTGGATTTCCCGTCAGGGTGCGCCCCAACCACTCTTCTGTTTTAAATGAAGGGTACACGTTCCCTGGTAGTTCCCAAAGGGTACACCCCAACAGTCTCTTTTTCCTTATGAGGTGTATCCATGTTCCCTGGTACATTCCCTCAGGGTATGCCCCAACATAGTCCTTATTTTTGGTAAGGGTCTAGGCAACCGCCTCCCTGGTGTCGCCCCAGGCAGAGGTTTCTCCCTTCCTTAGCTTATAAAATGGGTGCCCAGGGTCCCTGGTGAGGCATCAGGGGCCTGGTCCCTTCTTCTTCTGTGCTGCACTGCCTTGAAAGTCTGCCCTGTTCTGCATCTCAGCAGCACCTCCAAATGTAGTGCTGCTTTCCCCACCCCCGCCCCCACCTCCTCTGGGAGATCTGGCCCTCACTACCGGTGCCATGGTGCTACATACCTGTTAGGTTCCAGGAGATGCTGAGGGTCCGTGTTGGTATGGGGAAACAGGACAAACTTTTGGATGTCTTCAAGCTGGGTTCTTCTTTATCTGGTGTAACGCCTCCATTCACAGCAGGCTCCAGTGTCGCTGGAGACAGTCCCTACTGTGAAAGTCATCATTCATACCAATACCCAATAGACTGTAGACTCAGGCATTGGTATATAAAACAGGATCCTCTTTATTGCAGAGCATCCACTGCAGATGTTATTACAGTGAATGCAGTCCATTATAGCACAGATCCCTGGCTTCTGGATGGTGCCTGGCCTTCTCTCAGAATTGAGGCCTTGCAATCCTGCTTGGTATTCTGTTCAGCCCCCTAGGGGGCTGAAAGCACATCTCAATCCCAGCAGAGAGAGACTTGGACTGACTATAATTTGGCATGCCTCCTCCCTAGTACAAAGGGGAGGGCACAAGGTCTGCACCTGGATTGGCTGCACACAGACCAAGTGTCACTATCACTCAGGGAGGCTGCCTGAGGAGGAAAACCCAAGATAACAGCCTGCAGCTATCAGGACTTACGTGACAGGGAGGGGCAGAAGGATAGCCAGTACCAGCCATGGCTACATATATAATTCAGCTCCAGGGAATCCTCAGTTACCGAGATATGGCACTTACCAGTTTAATTGCCAGTGTCTGAGCTCCCATAAGGGAATCAAAATGGCTGCCAAATCACATGTGTCCCACTGGGTCCTCACAACGTGATTGGGGAGGTGGATAACATTGCAGATTCCAAATGTTTATGAAGAAACACAGGCAAGTAAACCGTAAAGTATCTTGGGAAACGGGGATCATCAGAACTAAAATTTGAATGCTGTAAAAATAAAAATCAGTTTACAAGATGGGTGGGATTGCTGCTTTAATTTTATTACAACCCAGGAGTACCCGGTATTGAAGCAGGGTCAGCGTCAGAAACAGCCTCTGTGATGGGGAAGGCTCAGGACATCTTCAGGTTGCAATAGCTAAAATACATTCGTACCTTGTGTTCTATTTTATGAGTCATCCAGTTACTCTGATGACATATGGAAAGAACGGAGTACCGCTTTTTGTTATTTACAAACTCACACTTTCACTTATTTTCTAAAGAAGTACAAAATGATATATAAAAGGGTCTCTCCCATTTCTCTTCCTTAGGCATAAATATAACACCAACCCTTTGAAAATGGAGTCTGAAGAGATTTTCGGAACAGTATCAAACTTTCTAAACTTCAACCACTAGTTTTTAATAGCACTTCCAACAATGGTGCTATAATAATAATAAAAATAATAATAATGAAAAATGCTTGTTCACATGTAGACCGCATTTTTCTGGTACACAGTGTAATATTGTTTTTACATTACCATGAAACAATGCAATACAATTTTTATTTAATCGCCTATTATTGCTCAGGGAAGCCCTCTTTTCCAGCTTCCCAAGCTCTCTCATTTAATATGTAAACCTTATGTATAAATGCCAATACTCACATCTTGAGCCATGATCACTAGAAAGAATTTGCGGTGTGTGTTGTATTTTGCTTTCAGAATGGAATAAGCCTCATTAGAAGAATGCACTGTGACACGCAGAATCTGTATACATTCATACTGTAGCTCCTCCTGCTTTACAGACATGTTGGGTAGCACAGGGGTTAGCATGCCTTCACTCACACATCAAGGACTTCCCATGCCAATTTTATGTTCATATGCAAAAAGCACCCTGGAGTACATCAACATGTCTCACACAGCTTCCTTGACTGAATCCCAAGTCTACCCAGTCGTACATCAATGTTCAAACTGCATAAATAAAGAATATGGCCACAGTATGAGGTTTGAAAGACTAGGGGTCCTCTATTGGTATTTAGATTAGATTGCACTGTGGATGTGCAGTGTGGGCCTAATGCTGGTCTACAATATATTTAATTTACGGAAATACAGTTAGAACCAGCATTCAAATACATAGAACTTGCATCTTCACAGCTTCTTAACGAGCACCTTATGTTACAACACAGTCATTTTCAAACAGTAGCCCCTAAACATGAATTGCTGATTTTAACTTGAACCGCAATGTTCATATATTCAACGTTTGATTCCACACCTTCAACATGCACAAATTGTCCCTGATTTAGGCTACATTACTAGAAGGATGCACATTCTTAATTATCATCTTTAACTACACAAAACATTAAAATTGTACCTGATGAAATGAGAACGTTTCAATGTTATTTCTAATATTGCGACTTCTTTGCATACATTCCATTGGCAGCAACGCTGTATTTCTTCATTGTGCTTGGAGGCCAGATGGTATTAGAATCATTTACATCACCTTGTTGTGCTTAATTACTACAATGAACACACTATTTTCCAAATTAATCATAAGAAGGTAATTTCATTAGTAACACAGCAGGTTGTTGAGTTTTTAGCATCATAACAGGTTTGCAAACAATTAAACTTTATTTGAACCTTAGAAATGTGCAGGGTGGAACAATCTTGTAAGGCATAGCAGGAAAAAAAATGTACAGCACATGATTTTATTACGATTCTCTAATAGGTATGCCAAAGCTATATTTAAAAAGAATTCCTGTCAACTAATTAAAGGCATGAATCACATACATTGTGGGTTGAAAGGAGGATTTTTTTTTTTAACCTGTGGAAAACTGACCTCTGAATTTACAGTTGGATAATTATTGATTTAGGGTTTACTGAAAAAATAGCTACATAATTATTTAATTCGGTGGGATCTCACATCACTTTGTGTTCACAACTAAAATATATTATTATATGTGTGTCTATATATATATATATATATATATATATATATATATATATACATGTAGAGGTATCAGTACCGTGTTAGCCGAGCGATTGTAACATCGCCGGAAGAAGAGATCAGTGTATCTCGAAAGCTCGCACAATTAAAAGCATTTCGTTAGCCACAGAACGGTATCATCTATTTATTTTTTGATTATATATATATATATATATACACACACCATATACATTTTAAGTTATGGTGGGTGAAAAAGGCAACAAAAAACCTCCACCGTTAGCATATAGCCAATAAAGAATATATATATATATATATATATATATATATATATATATATATATATATATATATATATATATATATATATATATATATATATATATATATATATATATATATATATATATATATATATATATCAGAATTAAATCTAATGTGTGTGTTGGAGCATTAAATAAAAAAAGATACACTGTCTTTTACTTGTCAATTAGACCGGAACCAAAGGCCAGGCCATTATATTGATCAGTTGGTAAAGAACTCCCTCTCCTGGGCATCAAGAGAAAGGACTATCAATAATTTTTAGTGGTGAATGAACATGTTTCTGTGTACCTATCAAGTAACTTGTAGGGGGAAGGGCTGCAAGATTTTAGTTTTGTCATTTATGTCAAACATCTGCCATCTGCTGGCCACTTAACACAGTGCACCAGCCTGTATTACTAGAGAGAGATGTGCAAAATGTTTGGAGCCCTTTGCAAACCGTGCAAAATTAACCCATGATTTTGTGCCAAAAAAATAAAAAATTTGCAAGTTATTTTTTATTTTGAAACCCTGATCCAGATCCTGACATAGGGTTTGGGAGGGAGAGAGTGTCAGTGAGTGAATATTGAATTTAAATGGGTACTCTACTAAATAGGTCTCTTACTGATTTCGCTATTTTTTTCGCCCTGATAAGCTTGGCGAAATAGCTCAAAAAATGTGCAAACACAGTTGGGATAGTTCTGCACCTCCTATTATTAAAATATATTTTGGTTGACATATATAAAATGCATAGATATTTTTTTTTCTCTCTCCTGATATGTGGTTGTTGTAGGAAATATCAAGAAAAAGATGAAATTCCCCTTTTCCTTAAACGTCGAGCAAAATAATACGACATTACTACTCGCAAGCATCAAGCTCTAGCCCTACATGCAAAAAAAAGTATGTCATTAGCACAAATTAAGTGTTTAGATATGCAACCAGAAAATATTTGAAAAATATCTTTACCATCAATTTCTTCTTGGAAAAGGTACAATAAAAAGTCATGGCAGTATTAGTTCCAAATGTCACCCTACATTAAACATGTCTGTCCTGTTTATTGCTTTGCACTGAGAGACATCTCTCATATTTTGGATGTTGGTAGGGCCTCTAATGAGTTGCAAAATAGGCTCAACCAGAACAGAGTTGAAATACACGCTAACATAATACGTATGTGCAAGTCATTCTTTTTATCTATGTATAATTATTTGCTAGCTCTGCTAAAAAAAAAAAAACATGTCATTTAATACGCAAACCCTCCTAAAAAAATATGGTTATATTGCACACATTTGTTAATGAAATGTTGTTCGCGACTTGTGTTATTCTCCCGGTGCTTCTAATTAAAGATGTTTCCTAGTGAATAAAAAGGAAAATAGCAGTGAAAAATCAAATACACCGCATTAGTTTTATCATACATCATAAAGATCATAGTATTGGAGGCAGAAATGTCTGATTCACGGCAATGTACAGTAGCACGCTGAAGAAACGCAATGTGGGGGGCTATTGCATGCAGACAACTAATGGAGCAGTATTAATTAAAGTGTTAAAGCTATTTTTTGCCACAGTCTTTAAGTTAATATAACTGCTGCAGAGGTTTTAGGAAGGAAATGCTTATAAAACAGAGAACAGGAGAACACATGAGCCATTATGGTAGATTGGATTAAAATGTACTTACCCAGGCCTCTCAAATATCATACATCTCCATTATGTATGCTTTAGGCACCAAGCCAATGCTTCCCTTCATTTCTCCTACCCACCAGCCATAGATACTGTACTCCTAATTCAAAACAAGACGCAGTATTAACCTTTTGCCTGGCACACATGTAATATCGTTTCATGCAAAGCTACTTTGAAATGTTTTTGCCCCATGTGAGGTCTTCCAATCACGGCAACAAGACCCGTGTTTAAAATGACACCTGCTCTTATAAACTTTTGTCTTGAAACGCTTGACATAGATCCTGAAACAAATGGTTAAATATATACAAATAAGGGGAGGAGAGCAGGGTTAACCCATGCAGTACCAACACAAGGCTGTGCCTCTAGCAATGAAGGAATTAGCAGCTTCGTTTTATTTTCAATATGCCACTGCTTCAATGGCTCATTACACGTTTCGACCAATCCATTCTACCTACAATGCCATTGATTTGTGATACAATTTATCAGGTGCTGTACTTGTAAAGAGCAAGTATATTTGATCAAGCTGTCGCTCGTGCTCTTCACTGCCTTTAGCTTCTTCCTCATGTTCCTTTGAGCAGTGATCTTTTACCTGATATGTCCGTTTGTGATCATTTGCAATGTCAGCTTTTTTTTTTTCTGCTAGAGATCGTGCAAATCACTGTCCTCTTATTATACTCCCATTGCAACGCATTGCTGAGTATACTTCGTAATAAGCAACAATACTTAACATGCTAGTCAACTAGGAAGAACATAGTTACACCCAAATAGTTTACTAGATTTATAGAAGTAAATAAGAAATGGTAATCAGACAGACAGACAGACAGATGTGTTAGGTGCAGGGAAATGACCAACAACTAATTTTCCATATTTACATCAATAATAATTCTGCAGTTGGACCAGGTTCATATGATAGAAAAACAATCGCATATAGTGTGCACATTTCAATGTAAAAGGCGCAGGTAGGACTTAGGGAGAGCCAACAAAACTCCCACAGAGTGTAAAACTAGAACACTTCTAAGAAGTCCACCGCACTTAGTACAGGGGTGGCACACTCCAGTCCTCAAGGGCCACCAACAGGTCAGGTTTTCAGGATATGCCTGCTTCAGCAGTCTTCAACTGAGCCACATGTGCTAAAGCAGGGATGGCCTAAAAACCTGACCTGTTTGGTAGCCCTTGAGGACTGGAGTTGGCCACTCCTTGCTTGGAATATAATATAAAAATACACCGCAATGTTTCAGGCCCCCATGGTGCTTCCGCTTGAGACAAGGCCATGGAGGCCTGAAACTTTGCTGTGTAATTTTTGTGTGATCTGCCAATTCAAGGTAAGTCTTTATTTATATTCTAACTCCAAGTACTGCAAACTTCTTTGAATAGTTTTAGTTTTACATGGATCTCTCATTTTTACATTTCTGAATATTGTAAGTAAATAAAAACACCCAAATGAGATCCATAGGTATGTACAATCCATATTATTAGATAAAGTGTTACCTCTATATCCTAATTGACAAGCAACACCAGGATTACAAATAACATTGTGATATAAATTGTTTAGCTTGATCTAACAGTGTGCTTACCATATTTAACAAATACATATAAACCACGTAAATACAAATGGCATGTATTTTTTTTGCTTACACAGGAGCCAAGATCAGTTGTCTTAGTGATAAGAGGAAGAAATATTTATTGAACGGGTCATTTATAATGCTACAAATGAAGCAGATGTTTTTGCACCATTAACCCAATGCAATGTTATCTACCTCGATATTTATCTAAAAAATACCGCAGCTCCATTTAAAACAATGGTAAAACGTGTCTTATCCGTTTAACCCGTGCAATCTTTTCTGCGCTATTTCTTGTGTAAACCAGTGTTAATGTGGGTAATTATGCCTAACTATATTTGTGTTTACATTAAACACTAACCTTGTACGTTTGCTTCCCCTTTTATGAACTTGGTAAGCTTCTCCTTCCTTCACCCTACTCAATGGCCTGTGCTTGATGAATAATAACTATTTACCAGCAAGTCATTAAAGTTGTAATGTAATTGTGCCAATTAGCAGGCATGCAGAAACAGTCCATAAACACCATTAAAAAGTCACACGTAAAATGTGTACAGTAGGTACATCATTCATATTACAATAGCAGACAAAATGAAAGAACAAAGCCTTCAATAAATGCTGTAATTATGAGATTTGTACATGTGCCCATGAAACCTACCTGCAGGAGAACACCCAGCCACAACACCAATGACATCATGAAAATAGGCAGCACATCGTACACCTGACCTTTTCCCATTAGGCTAGATGCTGTTTTAAGAACTCGTTTTGGGATGCGATGAAAATGAGCTCCAATTTGAAGTGGAAATGTGTTATAGCGGCACCTCGGCACCTCAGAATGAGTTAAAAAAAAAATAAGGTCCCTCGCATTAGGAAGGTAACAAGAGTAATTAAAACTAATGAGCTGGAAGGCCTCATTCTACCTAGTTGCAACCTCATTTCTCAAAGGATTTGGAAGGCAGCTTGGTGTGTGGACACTAACCGAGTAATTCCTGGTGACATTGCGCACGCCTTTGAACTAGGTGGGATGACCTAAAATGATAGTGAAATTGTGTCTATTAAAACTGCACTCGGAGAGGAGCTGCTGGGTTTTAATTCACACTGCTGTGCTGGCAGGTCCTGAACTCATCAATCTTGTCCCCATTTTATAATACCCCGATGTCATAAAACATTGTGATCCCTAAATACCAAATACTGTAATACATAGTTTAAAAGCAATTCCAATTCCAATCATTCAATTATTTGTATTTAGGTTTTTAACATGCTCTGGTAGAAGTCATCCTGGCTCCCAAGATAGATTCCGTTAATAAAATTAAGTATTATCACTGCTTCTGTAGTTGTCCTAAATTACACCCATTCCGGGATAGAACTAGATGCCACCGGCAGCTTCACTACTTCTGTTTTCCCACTTGTAATGCATCAGTCCTACAGTATGTGTGTCAGTGCGACTTACAGTGCACTAGAAGTTATCCTGTGGCTATATGACCACTGGGGACTTACTTACCATAAAATAGAAAAAAAAAGGAGTAAGGGGAATAGCACCTTAGCCCAAATAATAAAATGGCAATACATTTAGGCGAGATAACAACCAACAATAAAAAAAAAAAAAAACTCTTTCAAAAAGATCCAGTTTTTTATATATATATATATATATACAGTGTTCGACAAACCTATATATTTGCTCGCCCCGGGCGAGTGGATTTAACCCCCGGGCGAGTAAATATTGGCCCAAGCAGCACACGTTTGGTACTAGGTGGTGAGTAGATTTTTTTGTGTGGCGAGTAGATTTTTTGGTGATTTGTCAACCACTATATATATATATATATATATATATACTGTATATATATATATATATATATATATATATATATATATATATATATATATATATATATTTATATATATATATATATATATACTGTATATATATATATATATATATATATATATATATATATATATATATATATATATATATATATATATATATATTGTCTTTGAAGTAATATTATACAAATTTGCTCAACAAAACAATTCTGTCTTTGAAAAAAAAAAAAAAAAAACAAACAAAAAAAAAACATCTTGGCTGTATTATATACAGTACCAGCCCAGAGCCTGCAAATACTCCAATAGAATAACATAGAAAATAATGACTTACAGTATTACATAAAAGTGTGCTAAAAATGGCATAAAATAACGGGCTACTTCAAATGGTTGATTGCTGCGTTTAGCCATATGTGTGCTATGAGTCCATATAAGATCCCAAGCTCGAAGCCTACATCTGGTATACCTCACTGCATTCAGCTCTTAACATGGTCTGAAAAGCTAACATAGGCGAGTGAATATACTTCTGAAAGACTGATAAAATAATGAAGAGTCCTGGAAGCTGCAGGAAACCTTTTTAGTCAATTTACAAGAAATATTGCATCCCTTTTGAGGACGTGTAATTATTTTCTATTAATCATGAGCTATAAAGCTGCATTATGCGTTTATTCTGTTATCACTAGCAAGAGGCCTGCAGTCAGCCCGTGACAATGTTCGGTAATTACTAACACAATGCTTCTTTCCCCTGTCAGTAATACTATCAAGATGTAGAGGTGTCATAACACTTACTTTACCATATTATAGCAGCACTCAGAATAGGATTTACTATCATTCAGGACTGGTAGCAAAGGACATTGTAGTATCAAAATTGATCAAAACAGTACTCCTGCCATCAGGAGTCATTTATCTAGAAGTAGAAGCTGCTCTTGGCAATTGTTGCGTGCATCCATCCCTGCCCGGTTTAAATCTTTATATACATATAAAAGCTTGGGAATGTGTGTCTGATATAATGTTTCTGAGTTTATATCTTCATTTAGAGTTGAATGCCATGATTGTCTCATTCATATAACCAGAAACGACATGGTCTTAAGGTGGAAAAAGTCTGCCACCTCTGTGAGCTTTCTCCGTGCTCCCTTTAGGATGCAGTACGTACACTTGCAGATGTAGCCTGGGTCATTGTTACCGCTGACACGTTAGGGTGGGATATTGTGTTATATTTCCCGTGATCACGGTCATTGAATCCTATGGAAACGCTGCGATATGTTACATTATAACGCAATATTTCGCGTGATCAGTGGCAAAATAAAGCTCGATACATATGTAGCTTAAAGTAGCAGGGACTTGGCACCCCTGCACTTAAATGACATAAGAATGGACTATTGCAGTATGCAGTATGACTCTCGGCGAGCCTATCAATACAAAAAAAACATAATTATGGCGTGTATTCCCATCATTCATGGGCCAGGACACGTGGCATTTTTTTACTTCACAAAAGGGCAGGGTTTTCAGACGTGAATGTCTTCTGGATTAAAAAAAATAATCCCAGTGACGAGACCAGTGTGGTTCAAAGCCAGGACCCCCGTGGGTCAGATACTGTATGTGCAGAAAATACAATAGGGAGAATGCTGTGGGTGTTTTAAAGGTCACGCCGGGGCAAAAAAAAAATATATTTTTGCACAAGGTAAAAAGATAAACCTTCTAATAATTTTGTTTAAATAATTTTTTTTAAAAAGCGCAATTATTTGTTCAATGTTGATGTCCATGCTGCTGAAGCACACAGCCTAAAGCTTACACCCACAGATCTTAGAAAGCAAAGCCACGAGACCTTAAGAATGTGTGGCAATAAATTGTTAGAAGACACGCAGTCTCAATTTTACAGCCGGCAGTATAACATCTGGTTAATCAGCATTTTCTGCTTCTGCCTTCACGCCGGAATTTCAAACACCTTCGAGCTTTAAGCTCAATTTGCAGATCACGTACGATGTCCTCCGTATTTTACAGAAATGAGGTATTGTGTGTTTAATCTGCATCGGGTAATGAGAATGACAATTAAGGATGTATTTCCTATTTGGTATGCTCATGGAAATGGACATCACGGAAGGCAAGGTGAAACCGATTAAGGCTATATACTTCCAGATGTTCAAAGCTGCTTCTAAGTAGAGACCAAAACATGTTAATGGAGGCTTCAGTGATTTCAGATGCTGACACACTCACACATGAAATACAGTACCCTCTTACTGCCCCTTACACTAAAACAGGGGTGCGAAAACTCTTCTCCCTGCGCCCCGCCTGCCTGCTCTCGACCCCACCCCCTCTACCCCCTGAACTCGGCTTAGGCGTTAAATGACGCTGCAGGGTCATGTGATGCCACGTTGCCATGGCAACACGACATCACGTGACCCCCGCGGTGACATTTGACACCGGGTTGCCATGGCGACGCGCCGCCTGAAAGTTAAGGTAAGTAAAGTTACAGAGGCCTCACACGATATCCGACATCTAATGTAAACGCCTTTGGGGAAGCGCGGGTCCTCTGTAACCACTGTGTCCCGTCCCGCCCAGAAAATCTTGCACCCTCCCCAGTTTGCACCCCTTGCACTAAAACACCACCACTTGGGCAATAACAGTTCATTAGCACTATGGGCTAAGACCTTCAAGGCAGAACTGGCAAGGGTTACTTTATAGGCGCAGTCACACTTACGTACAAAGAAAAGCATCTTGTAAACGATGTAATTAGCTTTGTCTAACAAATAATGACAGAAATATGACCCTTTTTCCATTTATTATAAACCTATCCCAGTGACTGTTTGTTTGTGCTTCATAGAGGATGTCACCCTTATTATACACGTCCCCCTCCTCCTCAAATGACAGAAGCAAGAGAAGGGGGGGAGGGAGGAGAAAAGAGGCTTCGTCCCATCTTCCTGTTATAGTGAAAGGCAAGTCCTGCCCAACTCCCCATGACATCACACAAATAGTGGCGTGGCACAGAATGAATAAGTCCTACATTTCAGGCGACACTAACAAGTATTGTAAAGTTATAAAAATACTTAGAGTTTCCTTAAACAGGTCAGTGTCAATAGGTGAATTTGGTTTTAAGAGGGAAAGCTTTTTTTTTTTTACATTATACCTAGGAGACAGTCTTTGTGTACTGGAAGGGTATAAAAGTATGAATATACAGTGCAAAATTTCCATTTTAAGATATATCTTCCTTCCAATTCCAGAGCATGAAATTCTAAATGTTGGCTTTTTTCCCTTAATCTTTGTGCGTGGGCAGTAGAGGTGTGAAACTGTTCAGGATATGGTTCACAGGTTGTTGTTTTTTTTTCAAAATTTGTGGACATTTTACTAAAATTTTCCGGGTGTTATTGTTATAGAAAGGGTGCAAAATGTTTGGCCTTTTATTCAAATTTCACAGAAATGTCACAATTTGATGAATTGTTGGTTGAGTTTGTTTTTTTTTTGTTTTTTTTTAAAACAAAGGAAAAAAACTAGGTCACATGACCATTGTGACTTGCCGATTGGTAAGGTGACTTGGAAGGCTCATAAATCCCTGATATGCAAACTGTTTTTGCCAACTATTTACACATCTCCAGTGGGCACTTTCACCAGTGGTTTGGTTTTGCCGGAACTTAATTGGTTTTGTAAAAAAAAATATAGAGGAAAACAAAACAAAATAAGCAGGAAAATGTTTTTACCTTTTTTTCAAAATGTTTGCTTTTGCGAGCTTTTTGTTCTCAAACCTAGAAGTTCACGCAGTTTATTAAAAAAACAAAAAACAATTGGACCTATTTCGGGGTTCGGCTCATAGCGCGCTCGGAATCACAAATTCCAACGTTCGACTCCAACATGAACGAACTTTGAAGTTCTTCGACTTGACTAAAAACAATAACATTAACAAAAAAGATCAAATTTAAAAAAATATATATATATTTGAGTGGAGTTTACACACCTGATACTAGAGAGCTGGACTACATTATTTTGTTAGTATAATAATAAAGAGGCATTTTGTGCACCCACTTTGCCCATCATTTGTTGCACCTAATTTAAAGGCATTTCCATAAACATGTACTCATCGCGCCCATTGTAAAGAAATCCTCTCCTGACCCAGCCCAGACTAGGTTATGCTCTTTTCTCACTTATGACACAACTAAAATCCTCTTCTTTTCCCGTCTTGACTACTCTAACCTTCTCTTAGTTGGCATTCCCCTAGTCTACCTGCACCAACTCCAATCCATCCAAAATCCCGGCGGGCAGCTGCCGGACAGCACAAGGAGCGCCCCTGGAGGATCCTGAGACTGCACCTGTACAAAGCTGACCCCCCCCCTTAAATCTCAGCCCTCATCCCCAAATATATACTTAAATATTCCCTATGTTCTGCCCACGACTTTGCTTTTTCTGCCTTATCACACCTCCTCTCTCTCCCATGTACAAGACTTCTCCTGTGCTGCCCCCTGACTCTGGAATTCCCTACCATGCACCATCACACTCTCCCCCTATTTTCAGACATTTAAAAACTCTCTGAAAACTCACCTTTCAAGGAAGCATATCTGACATACCCTTAAAATCCAACTCCCCCCTCCAACCCCATTGGGGCCAGATGTGTGGCTGGACCAATCGTCATGCTACTGTATGTGACTCCCCCTAACAACCCTACCGTCCAACTTTAATGGGATCAGCTTTCAGGCTGGACCAGTCTCCCTCCTGAGATACACTTCATCCCACAATGAGCAGCAACTTTACCTTTCTGTTTCAACATTGTCCCTTTTCCCTCTAGATTGTAAGCCCTCACGAGCAGGCCCCTCCTTACCTCTCTGTATCTGTATGTGCATGTGTGTCCTTATTTGTATTTGCCTGTCATTCTGTTTCTGGAATGATCTGTACTCCCCACTGTACCACGCTGAGGAATATGCTGGCACTCTCCAAATACACAATAATAAGGCATTTCCCCATAAAAAATGAAACATTGTAAACAGGGGTTTGTAGCGGAAGATTTTTAGATTCATTTTTAGACTTAAACTCCCTCCTTTTTATAATCACAGCTGAAACCTATTCCTGGTCCTCACATACCTGTAATTATATTAATATACATATTGTATCACAGCGGCATTTTTTATAAACTTGTTTGTCAACAATCATCTCATTTGTTTTGTTTTTTTTTACAATAATACCGTACCATACTTACATATATTCATTTACCATTTTCTTGTACATGTGTTTTTCAATTGAAATTACAATTTGGTAAAAAAATCTACAGTCATTTACTATTTGGGAGAAATAGTTTTTTGGAAGACCCATAATGCTTTGGTGAACTATTTTTTTGAGTTCTGCAACTTCATAAACGCTGCATTCATCAAGACCTGTGTACAGTACGTTGCAGATAGTAAAAATGAGGCTACATTTGATGAGCTACTAAAGTGTAGTAAATATACCTTTATTAAATTGGGAAGCAAATTCTATCCCATCGTGTTGCTTATTGGGACTGGTGACTTACCACTTTAGTGTAAGAGTTTTGCAAGGTCTAGGGGATAAGAATACTGTGCAAAGCGCTTTGCTGTATCCCCCCCCCCCCCCAAAAAAAAAATTCTTTTGGTGTATTTGTTGACACAATGTGACATTTATTGGGAATCAGCGATAAAGACTATTCTTAAAAATCGGTGTTTTTGTTCTATCTTCTGAAAATGATGTTATCACAAGTGGTGGGTTTGGCTTGCGAAACGCTTTAACATTAAAATGATTTCACGGTGTTGCAGGATCCCTTGGTAGTGAGGGGGTTAAGAATCAGAACCGGAAGATTTCATATCCAACAAGCTGTATAAATCTTCACTGGATCATAAACACCAAAGAAAATGTAAACACATGATTTATTATCTCATTATTTAAAGATGGATGAGTGGCCCACAATGTAAAGCAGCTCTGGGCTGCAAAACAAATGTGCACGTTCTCACTTTGGGTCCAGTATGTACTGTATACCGAATCACGATTGGTCCTAATTGACAGTTCAGAGACTGTACATGGCATCCATAAATAAGTATTCATGTTACATCAGAAGGTCGTTGTTTCAAATGTATTCACTTTCTCATTAAACTTTGTGTGTTGAAGAAAATATACTGCTGCTTTTGAAATGAAGCATTGGGTGTTTAAGAAACTTCCCACAGACAACCAGCACATTATTGTCATGGTGTTAAGCTGCAGCAGGAAATAGGTGTACATATTTCCCAGTGCCCTGCATGAGAAATGTCCCCTTCTCATCTAATGTCATTTACATATTTATCGAGGCGTTCATAAGGCAAGATGAACGGACAGTGGAACGTATAAGTTCATATTTTAGTGATGTGATAAATGAACAGGTGTTTGGCAAAACCTGACCAAAATGACTTGCTTTTGCCTCACTTGTAATAATGTAACCTAACAACACAGACAGATGCTGCAGCAAGCCCATGTTAAAAACGGCATTTTTAAAGAATTCATGCTATATTTTTTTGAGATGAGTATTCTTTATTGTATTGTATTGTATGTCTTTATTTATATAGCGCCAAAAGTGTACTCAGCGCTTCACAAAGAATACAGTACAGGGAATTATAATAATTCAATAAGTGCTGCAAAATCAGACAATAGGAAAGGAAATCCCTGCCTCAAATAGCTTACAATCTAAGAGATAGAATGATCTTATCATTGAGCTAACGTGTGAGTGTGTGTGTGTGTGTGTGTGTGTGTGTGTGTGTGTGTGTGTGTGTGTGTGTGTGTGTGTGTGTGTGTGTGTGTGTGTGTGTGTGTGTGTGTGTGTGTGTGCGTGTCAGATGTTTTATGAGTGCTTACAATTTACTCAACACTATAAAATGGAAATTAAACTAAATTCCCCTGTCCCACTGAGCTCATATACTGTATTATGTTTATCCAGGCTTAACATTTACAAACTATGGCACTGGATATAAAGTTAGTGTCAGGTGGATAAAAATCAACAGAGGTTTAGAGGCACAAGTACAAAAAGAGCCAACCATAATATTTTAACAGCCTAAATACTGCCGATAGTCACTTACAGAGTAATGTTATCCTTAGATCACCAATGGCTACACATACACCGTGAAGTTGTACTTGACGTGTTTTATTTTTGCAATACACACTTACTGCAAGTAGCGAATAAATATTCACAAGTGAATTCACATGTGAAGCAGCCAAATTCAAGCAAATTTGCTATTTGGTTGATTAGTTGAAAAAACTGTTGGAGCAATATACATTTTACTAGCTATTAAAGAACTTGAACTAGCTTTGCATTCTGAACTGCGGCTATCTGGGGAACTATTAACAGCTGTTGTTAGCTTCTCTTTAGCGAAGTTTAAGCAATTTTCACAAAAAATGTGTTTTTTTGGGATGCAGCAATTTATAGTTTGACTATTCCTTTGTGCACTGTATGGCTATATTATTTGACAACCATGTTTTGTGACGCTGATTTTTGAAACAACTAAAATTGTTGGACTTTTGCAAACTGCAATACAAAACTTTTAACAAATTGTACTTTAATATTTGCTTTTATTGTAACTACTGTATATATATACATACATGCACAGGCACGCAAGCAACTTATTATTGTAGACAACAAAGGTCTCAATCATTATGCAGATGTAAAAAGCCTCACAGGATTTTTTTTATTTTCAGGCAATATCTATCCTAAACCAAAACCCCTTTGGTTGCTGTGTAGTATAGTAAGAAGCATGGTAATGCATAGTTAACAATTAAGTAACTTTCATCATAGTGCATGGACGTTGATGCATCGTTAACTGGGTTACCACACTTCTTACTATATTGCATGCAGGTATTAGAAAGATGTGCAACATTTTTCATGGATTTCTCTTAACTTTTGCGTTTTCTACCTTATTTTCCATGGAAGTTCACGTGGCTCTGAAATTCTTGAAAACAGATTAGCAGGACATTTCACCAATTTTGTCATTCTTTACCAGAATTGTACAAAATTGGCAGTAAATAAAGGGCCGTGTGACTTGGCACAATTACTTTTTTTTTAATGCTTGGTGGGTTTTTTGTGTGTGCAAAGCTTGCCATTTGCATGCATATCATCTGGAAAAACAAAGGGCAAATTTCACTCATTTGTGAACCTCGGAGAAAAATGTGCACATCTCTAGTGTTAGAGAAGCATATAAAACCCTTGTACACAAAAGTCTGCAAAAAGTTACATTGTATTCCATATATGGCAAACAGCACTGAGATTTATAATGTTCAAGGTCCAGAGGTTAAAAACTGCACAGATGCCCCAAAAGCTTTGAAGCAGAGTATAGTTGTCTGTGCCAGAGGCTTAAAGAGTCACATGACAGCTGCTAGTAATTGTATAATGCGGAAATAGGAAAACACGCACACTTTAGCATAGTCTATGGAAACACACATCTTGCACAGGAAAAGACAACATTGTCAACAATACATGTACTTTTATAGAGCTACCATTCCAAATAGGCTGCTGTGGATTTGTTAAATAAATAACATCTGAAATGCACACTTCCCCTTTAATAAACCTTTCAAAATGTTTACAACAACTGCAGTCACAGACAAAATGTTTTTATTAAGCTAAAATAATTTTGTCAGCTTAATGTAAAGATTCTATGTGTTACATTTATGCATAAACACTGTCTCTCTGAATGATGTATAAGTAATCTACACTAACTACATTCCTTATCAATCCTGGCTTTTATGAGAAGAAAGGGGGGGAATTGCTGTAGTTAAGTCCAAATAATGTATTTGTAGGAATATAAGGATTTCAAGTGGCCTTCCCCTATCATAATCTTCAACTGACTAAGGAACCCATTCATCACTTGCCCATGTTCCGTGCTCTTAGTTATTCCCTGCTGCATTGTATATTGGACTGAAAAGAAATGTTCCATGTGTTCTGTCAGAATGTTACTGATGCATTCTACCTTAAGCACACAATAATTACTTGTAACAACTTATCAACAATATGATTTTGTCATGTTTCATTTCTGTACATGCCTGACATGTGACAGGAAAGAAATTACTTTGGACTACCTCTAGTAGCAAAAACACATCTCATGTTTAGCCACTAGATGGTGTACAACATAATAAAAGGCTCAGGAAACACAAATACTGTAGTACTGTAGTATGCTTTGTATTTCTGTGGAAGCTGAAAAACTTTGAAAGGGTAAAAGTGAGAGACGAGAAAAATGCAAATATTTTGCTAACATTGATCAGTATGTTTCACTTCGTTTATGCATGTTCTGGTATAATTAATGTAAAAGTAGTCTTGAATAATAAACTAGACAGTAAATTGTTGCATACCATCCTACACCCCTCCTTTACCAAGCACACACCCCTTATATACCGTACACACCTCATACTGTATACGACTATCTCACTAATATAATAACCCCAACCTCTCTAATGTAATAACCCCCATCCACTAATATAATAAACCCCACCCCAATAATGTAATAACCACAACCCCACTAATAAAGTAACCCCCACCGCACTGCTATAATAGCCCACATCATTTGGCAGCCGCTCCTTAACTCCCTAACTCCTTTTATAAGGAAGTGCCTTAGGGGCACAGGTTGAGCCTGCTGTGAAAGGTCAGGCTGGCGGGGACTCGCATGCATAAGGACCACAGAGGGGTCAGGGGCCGCTGCTGGCCAATCAGAACCTTCCATGATGCGGATAGGCTTGCTGTGTAGCAAGGCCGCATGGCCAGCCTATCAGCGTCGCCAAACATTCTGATTGGCAGCAAAAACAGGTACAAGCAGGTGCTGTTACTTTGAAATGTAAGTGGCATACATACATACATACATATATATATAATGAAAATATTACTATATGCTCATTTGCATGTCTTAGACAGGTTTGCAACCCCACCTTTCACCATTATCACCCAGCACACAGCACTTCCACTGCAGCAAGGGATTCTGGGAAATTACATGCAAATGAGCACACAGTGCCACCTTTTGCTTCAAAACTATTAACATGGTTCCTTATAGGCTTAAGCTTGCTGCATGGTCACAGATTTGAGCATAGCCTGGGTTAAGATGCATAGCCAGTAAACCCACTCACAGACAGCCGTTTCACCCTTAATGAGTCTCATCAGTGTGGGGTTGGTTATACTGGCTATGCAAAAAAAATGAAGCAAGGATAGGTTTTGCCATACTTAGTTACGTTATGGTGGGTACAAAAAAGTGACAAAAACCCTCCACAGCAAAGCATATAGCAAATGGAAATATTACTGTATGCTCATTTGCATTGTCTTAGACAGGTCTGCAACCCCGCCTTTCACCATTATCACCCCGCACACAGCCCTTCCACTGCAGCAAGGGATTCTGGGAAATGACATGCAAATGAGCACACAGTGCCACCTTTTGCTTCAAAACCATTAACATGGTTCCCTATAGGTTTAAGCTTGCTGCATGGTCACAGCTTTGAGCACAGCCAGGGTTAAAATGCATAGCCAGTAAACCCACCCACAGACAGCCTTGTTACACTTGCTATGCAAAAATGAAGCATGGATAAGTTGCAGACCTGTCTAAGACATGTGAATGTGCTCACAAGTGATATTCTTTATTGGCTATATGCTAACGGTGGAGGTTTTGTGTTGCCTTTTTCACCCACCACAACTTAAATTGTATATGGTAAACCTACCCAGCCTAGAAATATCGCAAAGCAAGTATAAACCAACCTCAAACTGATGAGACCCATTAAGGTTGAAACTTGTCGGTGAGTGGTTTGACTTGCTTTGCTAGTCCTATGCTGTGCTTAAAAGCTGTGTGAACAGCCATGCATTTGCTTATATGGGGTCCATGTGAATGAATATTTCAGGCACAAGGTGACACATTGTGTGCTCATTTCCCAGAATCCCTTGCTGCACTGTATGCTAGGTCAGGGGGGCGGAAACTTTTTTCTCTGCGCCCCCTCCCGGCGGTCCCCACACCCCCGCTCCGGCGTCATTACTATGGCAACATGCTGGAATATTTTACAGTGCGGCACCATCCTAAAGGACATTATCCCTGATAGACCTAAGGGGATATATAGGAAAGCAAACTATTTTAAAAATTTGCTAGCACCTACCCTTCAGAGAAATAAAGAATTAGATAAAGGAAAAAGAACTGATAAGACTACATTTGCTAAAGGATTTTATCAATGCAGTGAGCGATGCATTACATGTACATTTGCACAGAATACACAGACTTATTTTAAATCCAATAATTTTAACGCTGGATACTATTTCATTCGGAGTTTTATTAATTGTAAAACTACATTTGTTGTATACCTTTTAGAATGTGGATGTGGTTTGCAATATGTAGGAAGGACAAAATGTAGCATGAAACAGAGATTTTTGGAACATAGGGGAAATAGTATGAAAGGTGTCGTAACTCACGGGGTGTCGAGACACTTTAAAATTGTTCATAATAAGAATCCTTGTAGTCTTAAGCTTATCTGCATTGAACATGTTGAAATAGGAACAAAGGAGGAGATAGGTTCCTCAAACTAGACAAAGAGAGACCTACAGTATTGGATTCACCAATTATGAACCATTTCCCCTAAAGGGTTAAATGAAGGGATTGATTTAGCCTCCTTTCTGTAGTTTATAGTGCTCTATACATTCTTGGATTTTATATTTTAATAGTTTTTTTAAAGAAAAACTTTAATTTTTAATATATTTTTTGATTAAATTTGAACAGCATTTTTTAAATGTTTTAGATTTTTTTCTAAACTTAGACTTAATAATAAATTAAATGTTTCATTTAAATAGATTCCATTTTAGGTGATTTCTGAGATATTAATGAATATAAATGAATACATCTAGAATTGTTACTGGTTGATTTTTCTGCTGTAGTTAAAGCCACCAACTACAGTTACAACTATGTTGCTTGTAAGACTAATTGTTTTAATATTGATGTTTCAAATTAACAATGTTTTTTATGATGTACTATGATTCACAAGTGGATCATGCCATTTATATACATGAATATTTTGTATATACTTATCCCCTTAGATAATTGTAAATCTAATAGGCATAATCTAAATTATGAGGGAGGTGTATATATAAAGGACAAGTTTGCCAACAGAAGCCACACCCCTGATGAAGAGGAACCGCCTTGAAACGTACTGATTGGCTATCATAATAGTGTGGGTGTAGCAGGAACTACTTTGAAGGAAAAAGAGATCTGGTGGAGCGTGCAGCACTCGCTCTGGCTCAAACCACTCTCCATATTTAACCCTGAGACTGCTGTCTGGAACAGAGTGACGTCACTACGGAGGAACGCAGTGACGCGGTGGCGCATCATCCATCTGGTGTGGAGGCACGGGAACATCTGAGAGGTGCCACCAGATGGACTAGTCTGGTGGACACGCCAGCAGGAATGAGGGAATCTGTCTACAAAGCATTCCTGGACTACAGTGACCACTATACAGATGCAGCCACCAGTATTAGATCACTTGCCTTGGAAAATCTGTGACAATCTCCCAATATACTGCAATATTTCTGTGAGTTTTGTGCAGCAAGACTAATGGCCCATTGAATTAACACATCGGGGGGGGGGGTGCCTGCAGTCCCATTCAAACTAAATTGGACTGCAGGGACCCCTGCTGTGTTAATCCAATAGGCCATTAGTCTGGCAGCAGAATCGCACAAAAATGTTGACGCATGTTGAGGCATTTACTATGAGATGCATTTGTTTTTACCCAGGCAAGTGATCAGATACTGGTGGCCCCCCTGAAGAAGATCCCCCCACCCCAGGATTGAAACGTTGGTTCTGTATGTGTCTGTTCTAGTACACTTTTTCACAATGATTGCGAGTGCTGCCTCTTTATTTGCTGTTCTGCTGAATGGTAAAGTATTCTCTCTCTCCACACACTCACACACACGCACACACGCACACACGCACACACGCACACACAGTATATAAATGCACCCTTTGCCATTTTGTGAATCTCCATCATGCATACTGCAATATAAACACAAACTAATACATTAATTATAGCATCAAATTACAGGTCAACTCAATTTACATCTTTAGCAATTGGATAATCCAAATAGTAAAATGGGCTTAAACCCAATCAAGAGGGAAGTTATGTACTAACTAGATTAAAATAATGGTGTTCTTTATAGAGTATGTTTGGTAAAATTTTGAGAGATCAGCTGGTCGACAATGAGTACCATAAGCCAGGGGTAGCCAACTCCAGTCGTCAAGGGCCACCAACAGGTCAGGTTTTAGGGATATCCCTGATTCACCACAGGTAGCTCAATCAGTGGCTTAGTGAACGAGCCTCTCCGAGTATCCCCAAAACACATTTGTGCTTGCAAGTTCTTTGGGGAAAGGGTCCTTTCTCCCAACGCTGACTGTTTGAGCATTTAACTCTAGATTGTGTTGATAGCCTTTGCTTTGGGAAACTGCTTCTGTAAAGTGTCTACACATGGTTGGCAGTGTACAAATAAAAAACGATATAATATTGTACATCAATAAAGATGATGCAAATGCCAGATATCAATAATCCAGCAATACATCAATTCTATTGTTACCTTAACTTGCAATCAAGATGCCCACATGAGCAAGCAAATGTCAGTACTTACTGTAGAACTGCACTACCATTTTTTAACATTCATGTGACATAGTGTGCGCCAAGATTTTTTTCTTTTTTATTAAATGATGGTTCCTGGCCAACGCCAGGCTGCCAGTTACTGAATCTTCTCTCCTACACTTCTGCACTAATTAAGTTCAACACAAGAGTAGGTAATGCCAAACTCTCTTGGAATCTTTTGAGGGATGGACAACTGTCTTGTCTTGTGATAAATAAAGACTGCGGCCAGCAGCACAAAGGATATATACTGTCATTCTGCTCAATGATGTGAATTCAATGCTTTTGCTTGTTTTTTAATGAATGCTTTGGCTAGGGTTTGAAATAAATGCTCAGTGGTGAAAGCGTTACTATGAAATAGTATCCAGGTAAAAAAGCAGAAGTATTAACTACTTGATCATTGTCACATAAGCAATACTGCGTCTGGCCATATTCATTTCATTGACACATTCAAGATTTCAAGTTAAAGTTAGAGCAAAAGCACCCCTTAACAGGTTTGTACTAAAGATACATTCATGTGAATGCACTCAGCCAAGTAACACGTTCAGCATGCTTTGTAATGTATATGTTGTCAGACCATGATAGCGCAGTCATTTCCCCTCTACTTCTCACTCACAGCTAATCCCTCTGGTTCTGCGGTTACTCACCAAACTGCTGCCGCGATTATAAATACAGCACTGCTACAGTACCTTCAGTGTTCTCAGCAGAATTGGGCCAATATGGAAATTATGTAAAGTTATGCAAATTAGAAGCAAGTCTTTCTAATTTGCATAATCATTAAACATCTTCTGAAATCTATTTTAACACATTGGTTAGAATGAAAGAAACCCCCCCCCTCCGTCCCCCCATACTTGTGTCCTCTCTCGCACAGTTGTGCACTTCTTCCACTTCATATTTATTTATGTTCATCGTTCCCATTGATTTCCTCTTTGGGTCATCAGAGGTGTCATGGATCTGGCCTGGCTTTGAATGCCCTTCAGTAGGTCGAATACTGCTAAAGTCCCATCTCACCTCATCATCAGAAAACGCTGATCCTATCGGATGTGGACTTTCTAGAGGCAGGGCAGTTACTGGGTAAGGTCCTTGAATTGTCTGCTTGATAAGTTTATTTCAAAAAGGTTAAGAAAAATGCACTGCTACATGTCCATTAGGAGTATTCACCTTCACCCTGCAGATATTACACTTATATTAGAGCTGTTTCTATATGACAATTGTAACTTGTTTCAGCAGGCGTTTATTATTAGAGCAGGTTCTATGTAACATATTTGTAACTTTAGAGCTGGTTTATGCGACAAGTTTTGTGTATGATTCCAGCAGCAGAATGTTGTTGCAGCAATGCCCTCAGAATCCATTTCCCCCCCGCCATATCTTAGATTACGTTTTTCAGTTACAGTATATTATTTTCATTTCGTCATTGTGTTTACGATTGTATCCTCATTTTAAGCATTGTTCATGCTGTATTATGCTATCCTAACATTTCACTGCTTATTTTGACCCCCCCCCCCTAATGTGGTAATCTAAAACTACAACCAAACAAAATGAGTTTTGGCAAAACCAGAATCAAAACACAAAAACATTTTACAACCAAACAACACGCCCAAAACTGAGAGCGAAAGTGCTCACCCATAACTTTTAGAAAGGGAATGTCAATGCTAGTCAAAGAATTAATCTGAAAAATATCACTATTAAATGCAAAGTTCCCTTTATTAAAAAGTCTTCATGGCTGGTACTATTTTCTATTTCTAAAAATTAATAAATGGATTAAGTTTCATATTTCTATATTTTGGGCTTCCTTAACACAGTGTTACAGTCCTAAGGCACAGATCTACTGTACTAAAGCAGCTAAAGAGTGTCAGCTCTGTAGGGGCTCTTACAGCTGCTTGGTTACGGAGTTGGGTAAAGTCTTCAAACACAACACATTGCAGGCCTATCCTACCCCTTCTAAAAATTTTAACTGTGTCTGTAACTGTTACATACACCCATAATCCCACATTATCTCTAACTGCCCATGAAATGTCTGTAAATTGAATGTATAACCTCTGTTCATTTAATACAACCATGTATCATCATAACTCTGTGTCCAGGACATACTTGCAAACGAGCGGTAACTCTCAATGTATTACTTCCTGGTAAAACATTTTATAAAGAAAGCAAAAAAAAAAAAATGCTAATGAATGGGCGTAAAGACGTGCTAAAGCTTAGCACCATTTTGTGGATCTGGGCCTAAATAGGTTCATAGTCCAGAAAATTCTGTGGTGCTCAGAACCAGGGACAGACATAAATATAAAATATAAATATTCCTCTACAATATTGTTGGGAGGGGATTGGTTGCCCTTGTTGGGAGGTGATTGGCACACGTTGCCCGCCATTGGGAGGTTCCCCTTGGTGGGAGGTGATTGGTGGCACCAGCGCACATTGAGCCCATAAATAAACTCTGGCAAATTTGCATGTGTACCTTGATAAAGCGCTACAGCGCGAAAAGCGTAGGTGGGGTTACACCTCCGTTTTTTACATGACACAATAAATGTATTGATTTTTTATGGGAACACATCTCTATATTCTTTCCATTTTCTGTGCTGGTAGTGCTCCGTTTTTTTCTCTTTCGTTCAGACAAAAAGAAGCAGAGTGACAGCACAAACTAGTCGTCATTTATTGGTAGATTGGGGGATTATCTGCATAGCTGGTTGTGACAGCATAATATTCCATTGGTTATACAGACTCGGTAATGAATGTACCTTTGATTGCCAGATTTTGTAACGAAAACATCTACATTAAAAATACAACTATTATAGAACCTAACCAAAAAATATTAAGCGTTTCTGTTCCTTTATTGTACAAAGCTCAATGCTTTCCTCACTCATATGTAATAAATCAAAGTAAAATAAATTAACTGAATGCACTTATACAGTAAGAGACTAATACATAGTTCAAAGGTTGCTGACTCGCAAATACCAACCATGCACGCCCTTTAGTATTTAAAATCCGCAATACAGTCTACTATCTAGCAATCTACCGCACAGTCAGGCGCAGACATGTGTGCCGCTCTGAAATTGACTGTAGATATTTTGGGGTTCTATATAATTATAGGAAAGAGGGATCACAATTTCAATTCTATTCCTATTAATATGGATTGACAATATTATGTCATCAGATTAAATGAAAACATTCCTACTTTGAAAATCTGCTCATCATACAATGACTAATGCATGTGTGACACATTGCATGTCTCGGTATGTTTTGCTGTAGGTGATTGCCAATGAACTATGAGCAAATGCAATCTATTGAGTACAGTAACTGTGAAATGACTGACTGAAAGTGGAAAAGAGGCACAGTGCTGTGCCTGTGCAGAGAGGAGGTTATTTGTCATTGGCCTTCCTACTGCTGGGGAAATATGAGTCTAGCATTGGCTGAGCTGGTGCTGTCAACACAATGAATGTAACTATTAATCATACCATTTTACAGGTGTGTTAAGATATTTTAATTAATCCATGAGAAATGCATGTCTTCAGTGTCAAGACATATGCAAAACACTCACGATTCAATATATTGTTAATGCAGCACTACATGTTTCAGTGTTGGCTATTTTATATTGATTTTGTTTTTGGAGGTTTGAAGCAGGGAGTCTCCGTGGTAAACCACTTTAATTTCAGCTCCGGGGACCCCTGCTTCCAGAGATACTTACCTCCGTAGTGGTGCCGGTATCTGCTGAGTTTAAAGGTCCTTATCAGAGGTGCCAACAGGAAGCCGCTCATGATGACTTCATGGCTTCCTATTGGCCTGTGTGACGCGGGACATTTAACCGCTTCCATTGTGTTAAGAACAGTTTCTCTGCCTGCACAGATACCGGCACGCCCTACAGAGCTAGTTATCTCCAGATAAATTAATGGGGTTCAGCTCCGGAGACACCATGTTTCAATCCTACGACAAAAAAAAAAAGCTAACAATGCAACATGTAGTGCTGCTTTAAAATAAATCAGCAGTCCGTATTGCTCGCTATTTTTGTTGTTATTTTGTTAGCTTACTTGAACCAAGCAGTCCCCCGGAACTGATCAGTGGTTCCTTCGACCTCCGGTGCCCCTCCAGTTCCTGATCGACAAGCAGTTTGGCCACCGGACAACAATTCTTGCAAAATGGCCGCAAGGACAGGCCTCACTCCGGCGACTAGTAGGAAGTTGCAACATCATCAGGAGTTAATGTTGCGACTTTTTTAGTGACCCCTATTTGTAGGGGGTTTTTAATGTCAAAACCGGTACACAAAAAACTACAAATATCTCAAGATTCGATTATGAGGAACCACAGATCAGCTCCAGGGAGCCCCTGAAGTTCAGGTAAAGTACCGTATTGGCCGGAATATCGTGCGACCTCGCACATAATACGACCCCTACAGTTTTGCCAACAAAATATTGCAAAAAAGAAAAAAACAGATTGGAAATTCACAGTGGTAGGAAATAGAATAACAAGCAAAGATCAGCCGAACAGCTGATGAGCAGGGGTAAGGGAGGGGGAGGGGGAGACGAGCCTGCAGTGAAGCGCCGGGACAAAATGGCCACCTCTCCCTACCTGTGGGCCCTCCGCTGCAGCTCCACAGGCTGTCAGCCTCCCACAGTGCTGTGACCGGATTCCAGTCAGGCGATTCTCTGCTGGACTCTCACCTCCTCCAGTCAGTGCCCCGCTCTGTTCGGTGCCGTGTGCGCCCAGCGACCATCTTGGATTTTTTCCCCCATGTTAAATGCTAGGCTGCGAATATAGTGCGAGTGCAGGTTTTGGCAGGGCAAATTTTGGCAAAAAACCTTGCACTATATTCGGGCCAATACGGTGTGTGTGTGTGTGTGTGTGTGTGTGTGTATGTAGGTAGGTATGTATGTATATATATATATATATATATATATATATATATATATATATATATCTGGGAGACATCGAGTTGTTCCTGAAGTGTCTCAGGCGAGATTTAGGTCCAAAATCCAGGTGTACATTGGCGAGTGCCGCAAAAGACAATGGTGGCACTGCGGTTTTTGGTACATGGGCAATGGGACCAGGGGACTCCAGAATAGGGACATCAGAAGGGCCGCAGCCAGGTATCCGGTGCATAGTAATTATCCAAGAATACGGGACACAGGACACTGATTGTTGGACAAAAATGACATTGGGGAATTCGGGGCAGACAATGGCCTTGGTGGAATCAGCATGTAAGAAGTTGCGAGAGTCTTTAGCTCCCAAGGAATTCAGGGTGGTGGTTAGCGAGGGTATAGGGCGGGCGGGTTTACTGCAAGATATTGGAGCAGTAGTCTTGATACGAACCAGGCTTGTAATCCCAAGCAATTCGAGAGAGCTGGTAGTAGTGTTTACGTAATTGTTGGTTGTGGTACATGCAGTTGCAGGATCCGCCTCCTTTGGCCTCTGAAATTTGGGGGGAATCAAATCCAAAGTTATGGTCTTGGCGAAGGGCATAGTAAGCATCACGGAGACAGTAGGGGACAGCACGTCCAAACCCATAGTGGGGCCATCAAGAACAGGGATGGACGCCTCAGGCAAAGCAACGAGGTCTAGCATGAGTGTCCTTGTCCTAGAGAATGAAGACATGCAATCCAGAAAGGGCACTTCAGACACCGCACAGAAACCTGCGAGTACAGACTCTGTTTGAAAGGTGAGAAAACAGATCTTATCCGAGAAAGCAGGAAGTCGGGTAAACGGTGTAACAGGCTTAGGAATAGAAGTCTTAGGGTTAATGCTTTGTACCTCCAACACAGAGAAGGAAAACAGTGAACTAGAGCTTGGCTTAGGGGTGGAGGTCCCAGGTACCCAGGTCTCACATGATACTGTGGGAGAAGCAATGCGAAATATTACTGTTTTAAACATAGGGTTCTTAACATCGGTAGTTCCAGGCACCTCCCTGAGAGGTAACCCTAGTTTTGTGACAGGACAGTCAATAGTAAGTACCCCAAGTATTGTGGGAGACACAGAGAAATACAAGTCCATCTTAAAGACGGGTTTTTTTGAAAAAAGGGACACAGCGGGTATTACTGAAAGTTCCAAATGCGATACCCCAGAGTTCGTGGTAGTAGACATACAGTCAGTAGTGGATACCCCGAATACTGTGGGCGAATCAGCGTGAAACAGTATTATTAAAGGAGTGGGCATCCCAGACTTAAAGTCATCTTTAATCATCCCGGAGACTGTGGCATGATCCGTGAAAGAAGCTGGGGTAGACTCTTCAATAGAAACAAGGGACATCTTGCTAGTCACTGAAGTGGGTGATTGAGAACCAGCAGGAACTGAACTAGCTACTGTAATGAAATCAGATAGCATTGCGCTTGTTTCAGAATTGGATCCCTGAGAATCCCTAGTGAGGGCATCAGACTCCATGGGAAACTCAGTGACAGGGGTCTTGGAACCAATTAAAGGAATTGCAGGTATCACAGACTTAATAGGAGAAATACCTTGCAAAACAGAAATTTTAGTAAAGGTGATAGGCATAACAAATAGGAAAAACAGAAGTAAGCTAGAGAAGGTTGCTTCTACAACAGAAGATTTGGAAGCGGCAGAGCTTAACTCAGCGGCTGCTGGAGAACTTTTAGCTACAGTGAGAAGGGACTGCAGGTTTACAAAATCAGGGATAAGGGAAGTTTCAAACTTGAAAACCTGATCCTCCAAATAGAAGGGCCCTAACTTTAATTGTACTAAGGGAGCAACAGCAGATACGCTGATCACAGAAGGGTTCCCTTGGAAAGGGACATAATATGTACTGTTCGCTTTAAACCCTAGGATTTGAGAAGAGGAGAACACAGACAGTGCAAATGGGGCAACCACGACTGTGCTGGTCTCTGAAGTGGGTATTTGGGAAAGAGTGTCTGGGACATCAGAAACAACAACAGATTCCACAAAAAGGGGTCTATGCTCAGAAGCAGGGGTCTCAGCTCTCTGAGTGACAGACGGGGTCAGCGAAATACCTAGGAGTAGGGATTCTGCAAACAGGTTTAGAGAAACAAACGGCTCCAGAATACTCTTAACTGGAGCCAGTATTATTGCCGAAAGTTCAGGGGGCGTAGCCCCGAGAATTTTAGCTGAGTCAGGGGACATAAGGGGTTCATCCTCTGAGGCTAAGGAGGTGTCCCTGAGTGACGGACTACAGGGATTTACCAAGGGAGGTTCATAGGGCTGACCTGTAGGGGTTAACATAGGAAAACCCTCAAGGGTTAAATTACTCTGTACCTGAGAGTCAGGGAAATAGAAGCTAGTCTCTGAGAGTGGGGTCATAGGGGGTTCTGCCTCTTGCCCTAGGGACCTAACATTAAACTGCGGAATACTAGGGTTAGCAGTAGGGACCTCACAGAGCAGACTAGCAGGGGTTAAAACAGAAAAAACCTCGGGAACAGAGCTTAGAATTTTAGGGTTAGAAAAAGAGGGCAAACAGGATTCATTCTCTGGAGCTAGGGAAGACACACTGACCTGGGGAATGCAGGGATTTACAGTGGGGGACTCATAGGCCTGACTAGCAGGGGTTAAGACCGGAATAACCTCAGGGACAGAATTTAGGGAGGTTAACTCAGGATTAGGGAGCGTAGCAGCTTCTTCCTTAGTGGGCAGTGACAGAGAGATGGTTTGGCCATTCTTAGGAGAGGGAGGTACCCCCACAGGTTTAGCAACAGGACTGGCAGCATAGGAGATCTGCCAAGCAGCAGCGTAGCTGGCAAGGAGGGGGTCCTGTTCTTTTATGCAAATGTCAAGTGTTAAGGAAAGTACATGGAGTATATCCTGATATTGATCCAACATGAGGAGGGCGCCCTGTTGTACTAGATGAATGTCCAGTGATGAGGCCAGGGCATAGAGTGCCTCTTGGGCGTCGGCCAGTTCCATAGGGTACACGTTATCCCAGGTTAAAGGAGAATCAGGGGAGCGTATACAATCGGCTAGAGACCGTTTTAAGTCCTGGATGCAGGAAGCCTTAAGAAAGAGATCACAACGGCATTGTCTTTGCAAAGGGGTTAAACCTTCATACGTATACAGGTCTTCAATCAAGGCTATTACTTCACACAGATACTGGCCTTCATAGTGGGACTGGTACGCAGGCCGGGACATAACTTCAGTTGGAAAATTGCCTACCCCCGCCACGGCGCGGTCCGGTTTTTGTTGGCCGAGCATACTGTTACGCCGATGCTCACCACAAACCGGGACCGGACCGCGGGGCTGAGGTGGGGTTACATTATCACCGATCTTAGTCCGCACAGACTGATCGGGAGTGCGCAGTTCGTAGTCGTACATCGCAGGGTCAGGATTGGAGAAGGCAGCATCGTCGTTATTGAAGCCAAAGTCGGGGTAGGAGAAGACAGGACAATCGATGGCCGAAGCAGGGTCAGGATAGAAGACATCCGGGTGGTCGTAGTCGTAGCAAGGAATCGGCAACAAGCAGACAGGAGTTCCCCGCATCAGCTTAGGAGCGTGAGCGCGGGAGTGGCTTCTGCGCGAGGAGCGGCCTCGGCCCATGACGCCGATCTCAGCAGGAGGAGACAGCAGGCTGGCCGAAGTTCACCGCAGGGCAGCGTCGGGGAGAACCAACGCTTCAGCGCAGAAGTCCAAGGCAGGCCACTGCAAGGGGATAGCAGCAGGCCGCAGGAAAGGAAGGGTAGCCACTGCTAGGAGGGAATGCAGCAGGTACCGGTGCTGGCAACACGCTTCAGCACAGGAGAAAGAACAGGCCTCTGGATACTCAGGAACTTGGAAGGTAAGAATGTTAGGAGAGAGGCCTGGGGCGGTTTGTGGCAGAGACAGTAACGTCCCAGGTAGGAAATTATGCTCGGCCCTGTTTCAGTGCCAACGCCCAGGATATAAAGGGCGGAGATCCAATCACAGGAGGAGGGTGTGTGAGTATTCCTCCAATGATGTAGCACAGGGCAGAAGCTGCAATGAGAAGCAGCACATGTGCCATAGATTGCCAGAGGAAACTTTTGCAACTGCAGAAGTCTGCAAAAGTTATAATCAAAGCCAGCAGTGGATTCCTTACAAACAGTCTCTCTGTCTGGCAGCTTCCTGTGTCTTTTAAAACACTTCCTCATTCAGTTCAATCAGAAAGGCTGATTAACTCCATTAGTTAGCAGCTGCTGCTGGCTTCTCTTTGAGGAATTAACGCTCTGTGGACTGGAAAGCAAACTTACTTCATTGTTCCAGCCCCTAGAGGACAGTGATGGTATCACTATATAAATATATATATATATATATATAGTGTGCGTGCTATCTATCTTTAATACAATTTGTTAATCAAATTTCAACTGAGTGCTGTCTTGTTCTTACTGGAAGCTTTCAGCTGCATCACGCTCTTTTTTAGAGAAGAGACAGGACAGGGACAAACCAAGGGGGGGGGTGGGGGGGGAGAAATCCCAACTCCTGGCAAATTGCAAGTCATTAAAACCCCGAAAAAGAAAGATAGAAAGCCCACAAAGAGAGGAACCAGAGGAGGAATCAAAACCAGCAAAAAAGCTAGCAATATAGATGCACAGTCATTGGGGATTTTTAATTCGAGCAATATAGTTCTGACACCGGACCAAACAAGTGTACTATGTAAAGGATTGACCTTTGCTCCAAGTAGCAAGATCAATACCTTCAACACCTACATAGACATTAGTAAATTTGCTAGAAATCTTACATTGAAAAAATACTTTATGAAATAAAATGTAACTCACGAGGTAGCAAGGGACAATGTAATGATTGTCCGATGTAAAGATTCACACATACATCATGCAAAAAGAAATCATTATTTTATCCGAGCTACTTAATGGGAGGACATATAGATACCTTTAGTAAGCTTGTTCAGGAAGAGATTGAGAAGTTGGAAATAAAGAATAAACCAAGGACTAAGAAGAATATGACAAAAAAAGAACTAAATGCAGTACAGGAATTAATGGAAAGAGAGGATATTGTAATAAAATCTGCAGATAAAGGTGTGGGGGGGGGGGTGGTGATCCTTAATAGATAGGATTACGATCAGGAGTCATTTAGATTATTGGGGGATTTTGTCACATATACCCCATTGGAGGGAAATCCAACAGAAACATTCCAGATGGAATTATTAGAACTACTTAATAGAGGTTTTAAAGATGGTATTCTCAATAAAAGTGAATGGGAATACCTATATGTAGAATCACCAAGAATCCCTATTTTCTACTATCTGCCCAAACTACATAAGGATGCCACCCACCCACCTGGCCGCCCAATTGTGTCCGGGATTAAGGCTCTCACCTCAAATCTCTCAGGTTATATAGACCAGTTCTTAAAAGAACCAGTTAAAAAATTTAAATCATATTTAAAAGACACTATTCAAGTACTGAACATCCTGAGAGACATTGAGTGGAAAGAGAGCTATATCCTAGTTACATGTGATGTGTGCTCACTCTATACAGTGATTGATCACTCACAGGGCTGTAATGCTGTTAAAGAAAATTTGATTAAAGATGGCAGTTTAGAATTGGAACAAGTACAATTTATTGTTGAATGCATTAAACATATCCTTAGTCACAACTATTTTTGGTACAATGAACAATACTTTCTGCAAATTAGAGGAACCGCAATGGGTACCAGGTTTGCGCCAAATTATGCAAATATCTTTATGGGTATGTGGGAGGACCAATATATCTGGTCCTACCACCAATTTGGCGCAAACCTGGTATCATGGTATCGCTACATAGATGACGTCCTCCTGATTTGGGAGGGCAGTGTGGATCTTTTACAGATATTTTTGACACAGCTAAATAATAATCCATATAATTTACGGTTTACATCAAAATTTAGCAGAGAACAGATTGAGTTCCTAGATTTACTGATTTACATCGAGGATGGCCAAATAGAGACAAAGACATTTATAAAAAAGGTGGACACTAACAACTTTCTATTAGGGGATAGTGGACATTCAGAAAAATGGATCAATAATATTCCATTAGGCCAAATGCAGAGTTAAGACGCAATTGTACACAAAAAAAACGTCTTTGAACAGCAGGCCCATGATCTAATGGGGAAATTTCAGGAGAGACATTATAAGAAAGAAATAATAGAGGATGCATACAAAAAAGCCTCACTTATAAATCGGACAGATTTAATTCAATATAAAGTGAAAGAGAATATGAATCAGAGGGGAGAGGAAGGAAAGGTATCTGTACCTTTTATAACTAGGTACAATAATTCAGCGGGAGATATTAGAAAAATCCTATATACGCATTGGGGCATTTTACATAAAGACCCAATCCTTCAACAGGTACTACCCTCCAAAACGGAAATCATCTTTACAAGGGCTGCAAACCTAAAACAAAGGCTAGCATCAAGTTGTCTAAAACAAGAGAATACTAGGCCAGTGACTGTAACAAAGGGTTTTTTTAAGTGTCAAACATGTAAGGGATGCAAATTGCACCCCAATTCTCAAAAGAGTTTCAAATCGGGGCAATCAGAGGTAACACAGGTCAGTTATGATATAGAAGATCTGATAGATTGTAATTCAAGCTATATTGCGTACTTGTTGCAATGTCCTTGCAATAAGCAATACATTGGAAGAACAACAAGGAAACTCAAAGTGCGCATTGCAGAACATGTAAGGAACATAGAGAGAGGCTTTCCACAACATAGTGTTTCAAAACACTTTAAAGAATATCACTCTCAAGATCCAAGAGGTCTAAAATTTATGGATATTGAAAAAATCAGACCCAATTGGAGGGGAGGTAATCCAGTAATCAAAATATCAAGACAAGAAACGTACTGGATTTATGCATTGAAAACACTCGTACCACTGGGTCTTAATATAGACATAGATTTGGGATCATTCCTTAGGGATTAAAATATGTATATGCTGGAAATGTATCCTCTCTCTTTGTTAATAATGTTGTTAATAATTTTGTCTTTTGGGAAGATCTCTTTATAGATATTCTTTCCAAATACAGATAGTTGTGATTGGGAATTGTGTTATTTCTCTTTTTCAATGTTGATCTATAATGGCTTTTAAGTAATATATATTACATTTATATCTGTTTGACTCTTTGGGACCCCATTTTAAATCTAGTTCAAGTAAACGGTATATTTAGTGAGGTTTCACATGCAATGTCTCTCCTGTTAGTTAAATCTCTGTAGTAAGTAATATGATGAATAATGTACATATTATGAATATAATTAGTGCTAATGATAATAATTGATATCTATATGTAAGATTGTGAGTATTTTATTTATTTATAAAAAAAATTACCAGGAACTAATACATTGAGAGTTACCTCTTGTTTTCAAGTATGTCCTGGGCATAGTTAATATCACAAATAATACATGTTACAAATACAGTTACATAAGTTAACAGGGTATACATTATATACAATACATTGCATGCACAGTTACAGAAGATGTATATTATAGGCTTATGTAACAGTTACAGACCAGATTAAAATGTGAGACAGCCTTAGTTTTGAAAGAACTTAAACTGGTGGTGGATGTGAGAGTCTCCCGTAGGTTGTTCCAGTTTTGGGGTGCCTGGTAAGAGAAGGAGGAGCGGCCGGATACTTTGTTAAGCCTTGGCACCATGAACAGTCTTATGGAGTCAGATCTCAGATGATAAGTGCTGCATGTGATAGGGGTGAAGAGCTTGTTCAGATAGGTGGGTAGCTTGCCCAGAAAGTATTTGAAGGCAAGACAGGAAAGGCGAACTTTGTGCCTAGACTCGAGTGATGACCAAGTCTAGGCGCAAAGTTCACCTTTCCTGTCTTGTCCTGTATGGTGCTAGTAATTTGTTCTTTTTCTTTTTTGCAAATGTAATTATTTGTATTCATCGAGTATGGTATGGAATACATGGGAATGCTATTTAATTGCTAGAGGAATGGTGTTCTCTATGACGGAGGCTCTCTGGGGGTTATAATTACATCTTTAAAATTAATTAATGTCCGCTAATCAAGTATTGTATCCATGTAATGTAATTATATATGAAGGTAAATAAGTAGATATTATATGTAGCAGCGTCTGTTTAATGAATCAGTAGCAAGTTAAATAAATATATATAACAATATAATTTATAATTTAATACAGTCAATGGATTAATGAGACCACATAATCATTTAATTCAATATCAATATATAGATGTGATAGATAATCGATATATACATGTAGCTAGGGCATATATGGGTAATTAACCTATTAAATAATGAATTCTTCAATTAACCAGTCAAAATTGGGAGGAGTGTATTTAACCTAAGGTAAGGGACAGATAGGGACATCAGCCCCTGACGAAGCCGTAAAGGAGAAACGCGTAGGGCGTGGTTATTCTAGTGTTCACGAGTGGGCAGGAGACACACTCTGATCCTGTGAGGACTACCGGCATCCGACATCTGTGACGCCACACGCAGGCACGCGGTGTTCACGCGAGACGGAGTGACGTCATCACGCCGCGCAGAGGCACCGGAGGAGCCCAGGAGGCTCAGAGAGTTACATACTGGGAAGCAGCAACAACCAGGAGTGCCATGAGGGAATACAACAGAGCACATTGCTAGTGCACCAAGACCCCACGAGTACCGTGAGTACCAGGAGGGTTACGAGGAGTACCTGGGATCCAAATATATGAACTGTGCAATTAGAGCATAAGACACTATACACCAGGAGAATAACAGAGGTGTATAGGGACACTATCAAAGGAACAGTGACTGCTGTAAGCTCAGCTGGGAGCCGGTAGATTTGATGAGTGTGAGATACTCTGACATTCTCTGCTTTTAAAGAGCTCACAAAGTGTCAGTTTTTTACCTATTATGATCTATTACGGTAAGTTTTTATTATTAAACAGTGTTACACTATTCTGTGTGTTCTTTACCTCCCCTTATATATATAGACCCCAAACTATGAGATGGAAGCTTGGCAGTGAAGAATTGTTGCAGAATATCCGAAGATACAGATCCAGGACAACGTTCCCAGAGCATCTACACAGTTCCAAATCCCAGGGTGGATAAAAGGCCTGAATTACAAGAAACGCTGGGAGTGCATATCTTACCAATTAAGGGGTTACATTTCCAGACATACTACCCTATGTTGTTTCTCTTTCTTGTCTCCCCATGCGTCTATGTCATTCTTCTGATATATATATAGCCAATGAACTATGAGCAAATGCAATCTATTGAGTACAGTAACTGTGACATGACTGACTGAAAGTGGAAAAGAGGCACAGTACTGTGCCTGTGAATAGAGGAGGTTATTTTCCATATATTTTCAATATATTCCATATATACACACACACACAAAACTAAAAAAATGGATGTACTGAAATACAACAGGCTATATAAAAAATAAGAAAAAATATACTTAACAGTAATAGAGGTGCACGCAGAGGGACAGGGAAAGCCAAACCAGTCCAGTAAATATATAACTAAGAAAGCAAAATATAAAAATGTGTTCCAGCACTCACTGACTGATAGAATACTATAAAACATGGGAGTATGCCAAGAATGAAAACGTTTTAATAATAGAAGCACAGAAATATAAGTTGGAACAATGCAAGTGAAAATCACACAAGTACAAAAATTACCCTATAAATGCATACAATGTGGGAGAACGATACATGGGAAGGGGAAAAGACAGGGAAACCACAATGGGGAAGTGGGGGGGGGGGACATGGGGGTGGGGGAGGGATATAGGGATAAAGGGGGGCAATGTTTGGGGGTTAAGACCCCTTCCTCAGGCCCATTCCCTCAGGTCCAATAGGATCAAAGGTACTTCCCTTATCCTGCTTCTCCAACAGACTGCTGGAGCAGCAATACCTGGATGAAGTATCGAGAGAGAGAGAGAGAGAGAGCTAGCGTTTCACATTTTGAGGACTTTGACAGTTGGATACATTCTTTTTGTTGCATCAGGACTTCATTTATTTGCATTGGACATTAGTGTATTTATATTATTACTAACTTTTTTTTGGGGAGCAGGATAAGGGAAGTACCTTCGGTCCTATTGGCCATTTGGACTACTGCTGCAGGGGAAAAACATGAATTTGAAGAGCAAGACAGAGAAGACCGGGAGACGCTGGGGGATTGCTGCTTTAAGCCTTTTCTTCGGCCTGTGTAATTTTTTGTAACTAGAGATTTTGTTATATTAGGCCAGTGGTTCCCAACTCCAGTCCTCAAAGATCACTAAGGCCCCGGTGTCGGTGCTGCACGCGTTCCTGCCAGGCTGACGGCGCATACAGCTGAGATCCCCGGTCTGCAGTGAGCTGCAGGGGGAAAGACGGGGGGTGGGGTGGCGGGGAGGAACGGCCATGACATCACCCAGCAGGTTCACCCTCATTGGCTGAACCGCCGGGGGCGGTTCGCAAGTTGTGAACACAGATTTACTGTCTTCAGAGAAATCTGGTCACGCAACGCGGTGGGCAACGTGGGTAGCGGGCCCGGCTCCATTGAGTGGTGGCTCTTGTTCCTACAGCGCACACCATAGCGGGCGCTGCAGCAGGCAGCAGAGACCTCGCCTAACAGTGCAGCTTTTAAGGCTATCCTCTCCTTAGCACAGGTGCCCCAATCATTTTTGACTGAATCACCTGTGCTCAAGCTGGGGTATCCTTAAGCCCTGCACTGTTAGTGGTCCTTGGGGACTCGAGTTGGGAATCCTTGCTTTATACAGTACACAAAGCCTGTTCAAGAAGCATTTGGTCAGTCATTAAATCACACCATCGTCTGTATGAAGACGTGCAAATGGCTGCAGAGAAAATCAGTTACATTTGGGGAAATTAAGCAGAGTACATTGTAAATGGCCGTGGTCATTTAACAGGGTGGCGTACTAATCTGCAACAATGGGTGTTTGGCAATTAAAGTGGAAATTCAACCTAGCGGCTCCCCCAAAAATGTTTTAATAACTTATCAGTGTAATTAGCTTCCCTAGAAAGATTCAATCACACTTAAAGTAATTGTCTTGCTTATTTCTATCTTGTGAAAAATGCATATGAATTGCATTTTGTCATCAGCATTGTAACCAAGTCTATAAGCTCCTTATGTCCATATCTTTGACAAATGATGGCACCATAATTACTTTGTAAACAAAAGAACAAAACTAAGGCAGCCATGTTAATGACTATATAAAGTCCTTTAGTGATAAGATCATTTGGCAAATGGCGTAAAACCATTTATCATGGGAACGTTAAAAAGTTTCAAATTATTTTCAAATACTTGTCTGATTTTCAAAAAATATATATTTTTAAAAAAGGTGTCAATCAGCCACATGTAACTTATTGGCTGGCCTTGGCTGAACTGACGTTTTAAAATGAGTTTGAAGGCATTAGTAAAACCTGTATTTGTGAAAGGCGAAATGCCACGGAACTTTGCGTCAGTGTTGGCTCATTACAGTATATGGGGAACAGTGATTTTCCGCAATAGTGGGAGATGCAGTTCAAGGTAAACATTTGAAAATTGTTTGTATCCTTTTCTGTCTTTTTGTGCAAAAAAAAAAGACAACAACAACAAAAACCGTCAATCTAAGCTGTTTTAACATGTGTCTCCGGAGTATAAATTTTGTTTCAGGAGTATTAATCATAGAAAACATTAGTACTACAATGAACACACTTGTTATTCATTAAATAAATGACAGCCTACTTAACGTTTATACAGTTTGCTTTATATATATATATAGCCCCACCTCCAAAGAGTTAGTTCAAAAATGCAGTTTCTCCCAATAAGACCTAAGGCCCCATGTTTCTCTCATGTGAATTAATCATCTAAATTCAAATTTTAAAATACCTAAGAAGATAAAATAAAAAAATCCTGAACTATAATAAGATAGGGAATTTGGATGAGTGTGATTTTCAGTTATGGAGCATTGTTACTATCTTTCGAATATTTAGTGCTGCAGAGATAGCACACAACTCAAACCTAATCAGATGTACAATTGATACAATCTACAGTAACTATCAATAGCACATACCAAGCCAATTGTAATCTGTGTTATTAAGGGTTCAGCCTCACCTACCAACATGTATTATTATTATTTTACCCAGGATTGAAGCAGGGGTTTCTGGAGCTGAACCACCTTAATTTCAACTCCGGGGACGCCCTGCTTCTGGAGATACTTACCTCCCAAGTAGGTGCTGGTAAGCGCTCTGCTCGGTAACCAAGGATGACGCAGTGCCGCTGTTAAAATCTCCCGCACCCTGCGGGCCAATAGGAAGTCGTGATGTCATCAGGTTCGGCTTCATATTGGCCCACGTGATGTGGCAGCTTTAAACTTTACAGCCCACCTAGCTCAGCTGGAGTGGCTACCGGCACCTATTACGGAGGTAAGTAGCTCCGGAAGCAATTAATGGGTTCAGCTCCGGAGACCCCCTGCTTCAATCCTGGGTAAAAAAAAAATAAAAACACATGTTTAAAAAAGAAACAAAAGGCGCTTGGATTGCTTCTTCAAACTATGAAACTATTTAGTGATAGAAGGACTCCAGCACAGAAGTGTTAAAATATGGAACACTGAAATGGAAGAGAGTGTTAAATGACTGAATGTTTTCACTCTATGACAATTCGATGTGACTATGGGACTGCATTGAATATGAGTGTTTTCTTTTATTCTGTACACTTGATTATTTTCTTGCTCTCTTACAGGATGTCTGTGTTCAGGGTTAAAGCTGCAGATCAAGCAATATCTTATATACTTGTAGCATTTAAAAAAAAAAATACTGTGAATGATATTTGTAATGTATAATAATGTAACAAACATTTTTTGTTTCTCTAGCAACCATTTACGAAGTCACACCCCCTTACTCTTCTGAAATAGGCTCTTGCACCCCCTTTTTGAGATGTGCCCTCCCTCTAGCAGTGCACTAATTGTATCTAGTAACTGCCTGGTCACATCATCTTCCAAACAGACCATTGCATCTTTGGTCCCTTCCTGCTGCACTGACAGCCATTCAATGAACCCCCAAGCCGAATCTTCGCCAATCAAAATTAGCTAATTACAGTACTTATAATTGTGTGGATTGTATTGATGCACATGTAGCCCTGATAGGTTTTGGGCTATTATTCTGTCCTCCTCCTGGCAGTAAAGCCTAGTAAGGGTAGGTTTGCCAGGAGTAATCATGGGGTTTCCCCACTCATGGCAGTGCAGTGAGTCAGATAAGGTAGTGTCATCAAGCCTTGTGTCCAATCAGAGACACAGGGGTGGTGCGTACTGGTTCTGTACTTAATGCACTGTATTTCCTGTATTTAGCCAGTCTGCCTCTACCGTGAGAGAAGCATGGTTTACCCAAACTAAGCTGCCAGGGCTCTGACAGTTTGAGGCCCTACCTTAGGGGAGCGGTGGGAAACCGTTACCTCGTGTCCCACCAGGGGATAAGGGAAGAGCAAGGACCACTCTCGGTGCCCTTTGGCTGGGAGTTGATCCAGGGACATCCTGAGGGTGGATACTCTCTGAGCTGAGACTATCAACTGCTGCTGAATACAGGAAGACCAATAAAGCAACCTGAGTTTTATCATACCGCCTGTCTAAGACTGAAGTCTATTGGGAGGAGGGGGACAGAGATTCTTTTGCAGAGACTTCACCCCATACACCTGGGGGCTGCACAAGATGGAGGCGCTGCACCTGTGAGTACTATTCGGGCACAACCCCAGAAGCCTGTCCTGTCATTCCCCTACAACACCATGCGGGAGACTCAGGTCTCCTGTTACCAGCAGGTATGCGCCACACTAAGCCATGTAACCAGAGTGAGTTTCCCAGAGATAGGCCCAAGATGAGATTGGGTGGGGGAAACAGGGTTACACACATATTAAAGAGAAAAATAAATAAGTAAAAACGGCAGCTTGGACTGCTGGTTTAAATGGTAGCTTGAAAGTATAGTTGCCTTGTTTCTCTCCCTTCGCTGGCAGTCTCGAGTGTCCCAACGCCTTTAATTTTTCTATAACATGTTTGTGCTATTTTCTAATTCCATACAGTATATATTTCTGTAAACATTAACATTACTATTAAGATTATATGAATGAATAAAGCAGCTGTATAGGTTGCTATTAACAGGGCCGCTGACAGAGGGGAGAGCCGGGACAAGTGTACCGGGCCTGTGGGTGCGTACGGCCCGGCTGGACGGCACTGGAAGGTGGGCCGAACTTCTGCATCTGGATGACGGGCCTCTGATTGCGGCCAGGCCCCGGGTCTCTCCAGCTGCTGCGGGCCTCCTGCCGGGGCCTGCCTCTCCCCCCCCCCCGCCAGCGCGCGTCGGAAGCTGTGCCCACCCGGAAGTCGGGCCCAGATTCCAGCTTGCTCCAGCAGGAGAGTGGGAGACCCGACAGGAGGCCCAGCACGAGGTATCTGGGGCGAGCAGGGGCACCAGAGGCCTGGGACCACCCCCAAGGTAAGTGTGTGTTGTATGTATTATTTTGGGGGGGAGGGGTAATGTTGTATGTATTTGGAGGAGGGTAATGTATGTATTTGGGGGGGGGCAGTATTGCATGTATTTGGGGATGGGGGATAGTGTTGCATGTATTTGGGGATGGGGTAGTTTTGCATGTATTTGGGGATTGGTAGGTAGTATTCTATGTATTTGGGGATGGGGGATAGTGTTGTATGTATTTGGGGGGATAGTGTTGTATGTATTTGGGGATGGGGGTAGTATTGTATGCATTTGGGGGGATAGTGTTGTATGTATTTGGGGATGGGGGTAGTGTTGTGGGGCGGGGGTTATGAGGGGATAACTATTGTGGGGAGGGGGATTGTGTGTGTGGTCAGGGGAGGAGGAGGGAATGAATGTGAGGAAGCAGGGGGGATTGAGGGAGCGGGATCAAGTGAGAGGGGAGTAATTGAGTGATAGCAGGGGGAGAGTGTGAGAGGGGGTGTAAGAGAGGGAGTGAGGAAGAGAGAGATAGGGGTGAGGGAGGGAGGGTAAGTGAGGAATAGAGGGGAGAAGCAGTGAGAGAGAGGCGGGAGATAGAAATACATGGTGGAGGGGGGAATAGAGGAGGGGGAGAGTGAGAAGGTGTTAATAACTAGTGGGAAATATAATTGTTTCAATGCTGTATGTAAATGAGATTTAGCCCAACTTGAGGCACTTAATTGTGGGTGTGGTTTATAATGTTTATAAGGTCTCTTTGTGATTGTGTATCTGTATGTACCTGACAGAAGGTGGCGCTCCCCCACGAAAGTTGTGTATTCTGCTGACCAAAAGGGCAAAATAAACGTCGCTTTGCGTTTTCTACTGTACATATTTGTGTTGTGTATCCCTAGTGCTGCAGTATAACTACTTGCTTATTGTATTCTATTTCATAAATTGAAAATAAATCTTTAAAAAATTATGTTTGGCCACTTTGCCCCATTTTTAATAAAGCAGTATCACTACATTATGATAGCACAGTATCACTACATTATGATGGCACAGTATCACTACATTATGATAGCACAGTATCACTACATTATGATGGCACAGTATCACTACATTATGATAGCACAGTATCACTACATTATGATGGCACAGTATCACTACATTATGATAGCACAGTATCACTACATTATGAAGGCACAGTATCACTACATTATGATAGCACAGTATCACTACATTATGATAGCACAGTATCACTACATTATGATGGCACAGTATCACTACATTATGATAGCACAGTATCACTACATTATGATGGCACAGTATCACTACATTATGATGGCACAGTATCACTACATTATGATAGCACAGTATCACTACATTATGATAGCACAGTATCACTACATTATGATAGCTCAGTATCACTACATTATGATGGCACAGTATCACTACATTATGATAGCACAGTATCACTACATTATGATAGCACAGTATCACTACATTATGATAGCTCAGTATCACTACATTATGATGGCTCAGTATCACTACATTATGATAGCACAGTATCACTACATTATGATGGCACAGTATCACTACATTATGATAGCACAGTATCACTACATTATGATAGCACAGTATCACTACATTATGATAGCACAGTATCACTACATTATGATAGCACAATATCACTACATTATGATAGCACAGTATCACTACATTATGATGGCACAGTATCACTACATTATGATGGCACAGTATCACTACATTATGATGGCTCAGTATCACTACATTATGATGGCACAGTATCACTACATTATGATGGCACAGTATCACTACATTATGATAGCACAGTATCACTACATTATGATAGCACAGTATCACTACATTATGATAGCTCAGTATCACTACATTATGATGGCACAGTATCACTACATTATGATGGCACAGTATCACTACATTATGATGGCACAGTATCACTACATTATGATGGCACAGTATCACTACATTATGATGGCACATATCACTAGGGTGACCAGATTTTCAAATGTAAAAACTGGGATACATTAAAAAATATTTATAAAACAAATGAAATAAAACGCCCCCCCCCCCCTTTTTTTGCCTTTTTCCCTCTCCCCCCATCCACCCTCTCCCGCCATCCTCCCTCTCCACCCATCCTCCCTCCTTCCTACCTCTCCCCCTCATCCTCACTTTTTCCTCCCCCCATTCTCTCTCCTCCCTCCCCCATCCTCTCTCCCCCCGCTCCCTCCTCTCTCCCTATGCATCCTCTCATACCCCCCACTCCCTCTCCATCCTCTCCCACCCCACTCCCTCTCCATCCTCTCTCCCCACCCCCACTTCCTCTCCATCCTCTCTCCCCACCCCCACTCCTTCTCCATCCTCTGTCCCCCCACTCTTCTCCATCCTCTCTCCGTTCCCTACTCCCTCTGCACCTCCCCCCTCTCCATCCTATCTTACCCCCACTCCCTCTCCATCCTCTCTCACCCATATATACACACACACACACACACACACACTACACCATATACACACATACCAAACATTAGTTTAACACACAAATACCATACATTAGTTTAACACACATATCATCTACAAATACACATTTATATTCAACATATACAAACACTAAATATACAACATATACATGCACATAATGCATGAAACACACATATGCATTACAAATACACACACTTACCAGCACACACACACACACACCTACCAACACACACACACACACACACACATACACTTACCAACGGACACACGGAACCGGGAGAACTACAGAGGTAGATGTAGTGATACTGTGCTATCATAATGTAGTGATACTGTGCCATCATAATGTAGTGATACTGTGCCATCATAATGTAGTGATACTGTGCCATCATAATGTAGTGATACTGTGCCATCATAATGTAGTGATACTGTGCCATCATAATGTAGTGATGCTGTGCCATCATAATGTAGTGATGCTGTGCCATCATAATGTAGTGATACTGTGCCATCATAATGTAGTGATACTGTGCCATCATAATGTAGTGATACTGTGCTATCATAATGTAGTGATACTGTGCCATCATAATGTAGTGATACTGTGCCATCATAATGTACACTGGCGACACACTTTATTCGAGCTCGGCTAGTCCCACGAATTTGGGTATACCCGGGTGTATTGAGGTTTGTGACTGTTTTCTGCCCGAGTGCATTGAGGTATTTTCCAGGCAGGGATTGAAGCATTTTATTCCCGCTGGCTGCAATACTGCACAGTATATATATATATACTGCATTACAATTCATGAATTTATGCCATCTGGTAGACACGCGAAGCATTGCAGCCTATTAAATCCTAATCATTATCATTTAACAGATCAGCCGCCCGTCAGCCAGGCATGAACCCAGGCTGGGAAGGCAAATGCTACGGGGCTTGTCAGAGGTGAGGAGCGGCGCATTCCAGGTATCTGCCAGGTACATACTGGGTATTTGCTCGAATAAAGTGTGTCGGTGCAGTAGTGATACTGTGCCATCATAATGTAGTGATACTGTGCCATCATAATGTAGTGATACTGTGCCATCATAATGTAGTGATACTGTGCTATCATAATGTAGTGATACTGTGCCATCATAATGTAGTGATACTGTGCTATCATAATGTAGTTATACTGTGCCATCATAATGTAGTGATGCTGTGCTATCATAATGTAGTGATACTGTGCTACCATAATGTAGTGATACTGTGCCATCATAATGTAGTGATACTGTGCCATCATAATGTAGTGATACTGTGCCATCATAATGTAGTGATACTGTGCCATCATAATGTAGTGATACTGTGCCATCATAATGTAGTGATACTGTGCTATTATAATGTAGTGATACTGTGCCATCATAATGTAGTGATACTGTGCCATCATAATGTAGTGATACTGTGCCATCATAATGTAGTGATACTGTGCCATCATAATGTAGTGATACTGTGCCATCATAATGTAGTGATACTGTGCCATCATAATGTAGTGATACTGTGCTATCATAATGTAGTGATACTGTGCTATCATAATGTAGTGATACTGTGCCATCATAATGTAGTGATACTGTGCTATCATAATGTAGTGATACTGTGCTATCATAATGTAGTGATACTGTGCTATCATAATGTAGTGATACTGAGCTATCATAATGTATTGATACTGTGCCATCATAATGTAGTGATACTGTGCCAGCATAATGTAGTGATACTGTGCTATCATAATGTAGTGATGCTGTGCTATCATAATGTAGTGATACTGTGCCATCATAATGTAGTGATACTGTGCCATCATAATGTAGTGATACTGTGCTATCATAATGTAGTGATACTGTGCTATCATAATGTAGTGATACTGTGCCATCATAATGTAGTGATACTGTGCTATCATAATGTAGTGATACTGTGCTATCATAATGTAGTGATGCTGTGCTATCATAGTAGTGATGCTGTGCTATCATAATGTAGTGATACTGTGCTATCATAATGTAGTGATACTGTGCTACCATAATGTAGTGATGCTGTGCTATCATAATGTAGTGATGCTGTGCTATCATAATGTAGTGATACTGTGCTATCATAATGTAGTGATACTGTGCTATCATAATGTAGTGATACTGTGCTATCATAATGTAGTGATACTGTGCTATCATAATGTAGTGATACTGTGCCATCATAATGTAGTGATACTGTGCCATCATAATGTAGTGATACTGTGCTATCATAATGTAGTGATACTGTGCTATCATAATGTAGTGATACTGTGCCATCATAATGTAGTGATACTGTGCCATCATAATGTAGTGATACTGTGCCATCATAATGTAGTGATACTGTGCCATCATAATGTAGTGATACTGTGCCATCATAATGTAGTGATACTGTGCTATCATAATGTAGTGATGCTGTGCCATCATAATGTAGTGATGCTGTGCTATCATAATGTAGTGATACTGTGCTATCATAATGTAGTGATACTGTGCCATCATAATGTAGTGATACTGTGCTATCATAATGTAGTGATACTGTGCCATCATAATGTAGTGATACTGTGCCATCATAATGTAGTGATACTGTGCCATCATAATGTAGTGATACTGTGCCATCATAATGTAGTGATACTGTGCCATCATAATGTAGTGATACTGTGCCATCATAATGTAGTGATACTGTGCCATCATAATGTAGTGATACTGTGCTATCATAATGTAGTGATACTGTGCTACCATAATGTAGTGATACTGTGCCATCATAATGTAGTGATACTGTGCTATCATAATGTAGTGATACTGTGCTATCATAATGTAGTGATACTGTGCCATCATAATGTAGTGATGCTGTGCTATCATAATGTAGTGATGCTGTGCTGTCATAATGTAGTGATACTGTGCTATCATAATGTAGTGATACTGTGCCATCATAATGTAGTGATACTGTGCTATCATAATGTAGTGATACAGTGCCATCATAATGTAGTGATGCTGTGCTATCATAATGTAGTGATACTGTGCCATCATAATGTAGTGATACTGTGCCATCATAATGTAGTGATACTGTGCTACCATAATGTAGTGATACTGAGCCATCATAATGTAGTGATACTGTGCCATCATAATGTAGTGATACTGTGCTATCATAATGTAGTGATACTGTGCTATCATAATGTAGTGATACTGTGCCATCATAATGTAGTGATACTGTGCTATCATAATGTAGTGATACTGTGCTGTCATAATGTAGTGATACTGTGCTACCATAATGTAGTGATACTGTGCCATCATAATGTAGTGATACTGTGCCATCATAATGTAGTGATACTGTGCCATCATAATGTAGTGATACTGTGCCATCATAATGTAGTGATACTGTGCCGTCATAATGTAGTGATACTGTGCCATCATAATGTAGTGATACTGTGCCGTCATAATGTAGTGATACTGTGCCATCATAATGTAGTGATACTGTGCCGTCATAATGTAGTGATACTGTGCCATCATAATGTAGTGATACTGTGCCATCATAATGTAGTGATACTGTGCTATCATAATGTAGTGATACTGTGCCGTCATAATGTAGTGATACTGTACCATCATAATGTAGTGATACTGTGCCATCATAATGTAGTGATACTGTGCTACCATAATGTAGTGATACTGTGCTATCATAATGTAGTGATACTGTGCCATCATAATGTAGTGATACTGTGCTATCATAATGTAGTGATACTGTGCCATCATAATGTAGTGATACTGTGCTATCATAATGTAGTGATACTGTGCTATCATAATGTAGTGATACTGTGCCATCATAATGTAGTGATACTGTGCCATCATAATGTAGTGATACTGTGCCATCATAATGTAGTGATACTGTGCCATCATAATGTAGTGATACTGTGCTATCATAATGTAGTGATACTGTGCCATCATAATGTAGTGATACTGTGCTACCATAATGTAGTGATACTGTGCCACCATAATGTAGTGATACTGTGCCATCATAATGTAGTGATACTGTGCCATCATAATGTAGTGATACTGTGCCATCATAATGTAGTGATACTGTGCCATCATAATGTAGTGATACTGTGCCATCATAATGTAGTGATACTGTGCCATCATAATGTAGTGATACTGTGCTACCATAATGTAGTGATACTGTGCTATCATAATGTAGTGATACTGTGCCTTCATAATGTAGTGATACTGTGCCATCATAATGTAGTGATACTGTGCCATCATAATGTAGTGATACTGTGCCATCATAATGTAGTGATACTGTGCCATCATAATGTAGTGATACTGTGCCATCATAATGTAGTGATGCTGTGCCATCATATTGTAGTGATGCTGTGCTATCATAATGTAGTGATACTGTGCTATCATAATGTAGTGATACTGTGCCATCATAATGTAGTGATACTGTGCTATCATAATGTAGTGATACTGTGCCATCATAATGTAGTGATACTGTGCTATCATAATTTAGTGATACTGTGCCATCATAATGTAGTGATACTGAGCCTTCATAATGTAGTGATACTGTGCTATGATAATGTAGTGATACTGTGCTATCATAATGTAGTGATACTGAGCTATCATAATGTAGTGATACTGTGCCATCATAATGTAGTGATACTGTGCCATCATAATGTAGTGATACTGTGCCATCATATTGTAGTGATGCTGTGCTATCATAATGTAGTGATACTGTGCTACCATAATGTAGTGATACTGTGCTATTATAATGTAGTGATACTGTGCCATCATAATGTAGTGATACTGTGCCATCATAATGTAGTGATGCTGTGCCATCATAATGTAGTGATACTGTGCTACCATAATGTAGTGATACTGTGCCATCATAATGTAGTGATACTGTGCCATCATAATGTAGTGATACTGTGCTATCATAATGTAGTGATACTGTGCTATCATAATGTAGTGATACTGTGCTATCATAATGTAGTGATACTGTGCCATCATAATGTAGGGATACTGTGCTATCATAATGTAGTGATACTGTGCCATCATAATGTAGTGATACTGTGCTATCATAATGTAGTGATACTGTGCCATCATAATGTAGTGATACTGAGCCATCATAATGTAGTGATACTGTGCTGTCATAATGTAGTGATACTGTGCTATCATAATGTAGTGATACTGTGCCATCATAATGTAGTGATACTGTGCCATCATAATGTAGTGATACTGTGCTACCATAATGTAGTGATACTGTGCCATCATAATGTAGTGATACTGTGCCATCATAATGTAGTGATACTGTGCTATCATAATGTAGTGATACTGTGCTATCATAATGTAGTGATACTGTGCCATCATAATGTAGTGATACTGTGCTATCATAATGTAGTGATACTGTGCCATCATAATGTAGTGATACTGTGCTATCATAATGTAGTGATACTGTGCTATCATAATGTAGTGATACTGTGCCATCATAATGTAGTGATACTGTGCCATCATAATGTAGTGATACTGTGCCATCATAATGTAGTGATACTGTGCCATCATAATGTAGTGATACTGTGCCATCATAATGTAGTGATACTGTGCTACCATAATGTAGTGATACTGTGCCACCATAATGTAGTGATACTGTGCCATCATAATGTAGTGATACTGTGCCATCATAATGTAGTGATACTGTGCCATCATAATGTAGTGATACTGTGCCATCATAATGTAGTGATACTGTGCCATCATAATGTAGTGATACTGTGCCATCATAATGTAGTGATACTGTGCTATCATAATGTAGTGATACTGTGCCTTCATAATGTAGTGATACTGTGCCATCATAATGTAGTGATACTGTGCCATCATAATGTAGTGATACTGTGCTATCATAATGTAGTGATACTGTGCTATCATAATGTAGTGATACTGTGCCTTCATAATGTAGTGATACTGTGCCATCATAATGTAGTGATACTGTGCCATCATAATGTAGTGATACTGTGCTATCATAATGTAGTGATACTGTGCCATCATAATGTAGTGATACTGTGCCATCATAATGTAGTGATACTGTGCCATCATAATGTAGTGATACTGTGCCATCATAATGTAGTGATACTGTGCTATCATAATGTAGTGATACTGTGCCTTCATAATGTAGTGATACTGTGCTATCATAATGTAGTGATACTGTGCCATCATAATGTAGTGATACTGTGCCATCATAATGTAGTGATACTGTGCCATCATAATGTAGTGATGCTGTGCCATCATATTGTAGTGATGCTGTGCTATCATAATGTAGTGATACTGTGCTACCATAATGTAGTGATACTGTGCTATCATAATGTAGTGATACTGTGCCATCATAATGTAGTGATACTGTGCTATCATAATGTAGTGATACTGTGCCATCATAATGTAGTGATACTGTGCCATCATAATGTAGTGATGCTGTGCCATCATAATGTAGTGATACTGTGCTACCATAATGTAGTGATACTGTGCCATCATAATGTAGTGATACTGTGCTATCATAATGTAGTGATACTGTGCTATCATAATGTAGTGATACTGTGCTATCATAATGTAGTGATACTGTGCCATCATAATGTAGTGATGCTGTGCCATCATAATGTAGTGATACTGTGCTATCATAATGTAGTGACACTGTGCTATCATAATGTAGTGATACGGTGCTATCATAATGTAGTGATACTGTGCCATCATAATGTAGTGATGCTGTGCCATCATAATGTAGTGATACTGTGCCATCATAATGTAGTGATACTGTGCCATCATAATGTAGTAATACTGTGCCATCATAATGTAGTGATACTGTGCCATCATAATGTAGTGATACTGTGCCATCATAATGTAGTGATACTGTGCCATCATATTGTAGTGATGCTGTGCTATCATAATGTAGTGATACTGTGCTACCATAATGTAGTGATACTGTGCTATCATAATGTAGTGATACTGTGCCATCATAATGTAGTGATACTGTGCCATCATAATGTAGTGATACTGTGCCATCATAATGTAGTGATACTGTGCCATCATAATGTAGTGATACTGTGCTATCATAATGTAGTGATACTGTGCCATCATAATGTAGTGATACTGTGCTATCATAATGTAGTGATACTGTGCCATCATAATGTAGTGATACTGTGCCATCATAATGTAGTGATACTGTGCCATCATAATGTAGTGATACTGTGCCATCATAATGTAGTGATACTGTGCCATCATAATGTAGTGATACTGTGCTACCATAATGTAGTGATACTGTGCCACCATAATGTAGTGATACTGTGCCATCATAATGTAGTGATACTGTGCTATCATAATGTAGTGATACTGTGCTATCATAATGTAGTGATACTGTGCTATCATAATGTAGTGATACTGTGCTATCATAATGTAGTGATACTGTGCTATCATAATGTAGTGATACTGTGCCATCATAATGTAGTGATGCTGTGCCATCATAATGTAGTGATACTGTGCCATCATAATGTAGTGATACTGTGCCATCATAATGTAGTGATACTGTGCCATCATAATGTAGTGATACTGTGCTACCATAATGTAGTGATACTGTGCCATCATAATGTAGTGATACTGTGCCATCATAATGTAGTGATACTGTGCCGTCATAATGTAGTGATACTGTGCCATTATAATGTAGTGATACTGTGCTGTCATAATGTAGTGATACTGTGCCATCATAATGTAGTGATACTGTGCTATCATAATGTAGTGATACTGTGCCATCATAATGTAGTGATACTGTGCCATCATAATGTAGTGATACTGTGCTATCATAATGTAGTGATACTGTGCCATCATAATGTAGTGATACTGTGCCATCATAATGTAGTGATACTGTGCTGTCATAATGTAGTGATACTGTGCCATCATAATGTAGTGATACTGTGCTATCATAATGTAGTGATACTGTGCTATCATAATGTAGTGATACTGTGCCATCATAATGTAGTGATACTGTGCTATCATAATGTAGTGATACTGTGCTATCATAATGTAGTGATACTGTGCCATCATAATGTAGTGATACTGTGCTATCATAATGTAGTGATACTGTGCTATCATAATGTAGTGATACTGTGCCATCATAATGTAGTGATACTGTGCCATCATAATGTAGTGATACTGTGCTATCATAATGTAGTGATACTGTGCTATCATAATGTAGTGATACTGTGTTATCATAATGTAGTGATACTGTGCTATCATAATGTAGTGATACTGTGCCATCATAATGTAGTGATACTGTGCTATCATAATGTAGTGATACTGTGCCATCATAATGCTGTGCACAGTATCACTACATTATGATGGCACAGTATCACTACATTATGATGGCACAGTATCACTACATTATGATGGCACAGTATCACTACATTATGATGGCACAGTATCACTACATTATGATGGCTCAGTATCACTACATTATGATGGCACAGTATCACTACATTATGATAGCACAGTATCACTACATTATTATAGCACAGTATCACTACATTATGATGGCACAGTATCACTACATTATGATAGCACAGTATCACTACATTATGATAGCACAGTATCACTACATTATGATGGCACATGATCACTACATTATGATAGCACAGTATCACTACATTATGATAGCACAGTATCACTACATTATGATAGCACAGTATCACTACATTATGATGGCACAGTATCACTACATTATGATGGCACAGTATCACTACATTATGATAGCACAGTATCACTACATTATGATAGCACAGTATCACTACATTATGATAGCACAGTATCACTACATTATGATAGCACAGTATCACTACATTATGATGGCACAGCATCACTACATTATGATAGCACAGTATCACTACATTATGATAGCACAGTATCACTACATTATGATAGCACAGTATCACTACATTATGATAGCACAGTATCACTACATTATGATGGCACAGTATCACTACATTATGATGGCACAGTATCACTACATTATGATGGCACAGTATCACTAGGGTGACCAGATTTTCAAATGTAAAAACTGGGACACATTAAAAAATATTTTTAAAACAAATAAAATAAAATGCCCCCCCCCCTTTTTTTGCTTTTTTCCCTCTCCCCCCATCCACCCTCTCCCGCCACCCTCCCTCTCCACACATCCTCCCTCCTTCCTACCTCTCCCCCTCATCCTCACTTTTTCCTCCCCCCATTCTCTCTCCTCCCTCCCCCATCCTCTCTCCCCCCGCTCCCTCCTCTCTCCCTATGCATCCTCTCATACCCCCCACTCCCTCTCCATCCTCTCCCACCCCACTCCCTCTCCATCCTCTCTCCCCACCCCCACTTCCTCTCCATCCTCTCTCCCCACCCCCACTCCTTCTCCATCCTCTGTCCCCCCACTCTTCTCCATCCTCTCTCCTTTCCCTACTCCCTCTGCACCTCCCCCCCTCTCCATCCTATCTTACCCCCACTCCCTCTCCATCCTCTCTCACACCCATATATACACACACACACACACACACACACACACACACACACTACACCATATACACACATACCAAACATTAGTTTAACACACAAATACCATACATTAGTTTAACACACATACCATCTACAAATACACATTTATATTCAACATATACAAACACTAAATATACAACATATACATGCACATAATGCATGAAACACACATATGCATTACAAATACACACACTTACCAGCACACACACACACACACACCTACCAACACACACACACACACACACACACACACATATACTTACCAACGGACACACGGAACCGGGAGAACTACAGAGGAGCAACTCTAAGCAGCAGCTCAAATCAGGAGTTCTCTGCAGCGCCACCTATTGCCCCGAAGCTGTAGCAGCCAACAAAACTCTGCTCTCCTCCTCCCTCCTACCAACTACAGCTGTTCTTATCTGATCGGCTACGCGCTGTGCCGCCGGCATCCTCCTCTGATCTCCTCCAACCTCCGCTCTCCTCCTACCCACCCAAACCGATAGGACACCTCACTAATAACCGGGACGGTTCCAGCTAAACCGGGACATTTTCACAATTTTTGGACAGCTCACTAAAAACCGGTACTAGAGAGCAACAAACCGTGTAATAGCTCTAAGAGCACGTGTAATGGGTGTCAAGCAGGGCAAAATCAATGTTGAATGATAAATGGAGTTGACACCGGGATGAGGGGTTATGGACTGAAATAGTATGACAAGCGCTGGATAACGGGTCAAGCAAGAGAGGGCTATATGCATTTAGGAACAAGAGGTACTTACTCAGTCCCAAGCCCTGGCCAAGTTGTGCCGGGTGTGGAGTCCACGCGACTCACCAGATCACCTCTCTGCTCGCCCTGCTTACAGCTCCAGTCCTGACGCTGTGAATGTGGAAGCGTCTCCCTCTGTGTCTGCGGCTGCATCCGCATCCGGTGGTGAACGCTGATCCCGTCACGTGACAGCAGAGAAGGGGAAGGATCGGTGGTCCATCCGCTCCAAAAAAAATATAGAACTCACCAGCAGAGAAATTAAAAACACTAATTTATTAAACTACATAAAATCAAAGTAACAAACAGCACAAAAAAAATCTCTCCCACGCGTTTCACGCCTACTGTGGCGCTTTTTAAAAAAAAAGCGCCACAGTAGGCGTGAAACGCGTGGGAGAGATTTTTTGTGCTGTTTGTTACTTTGATTTTATGTAGTTTAATAAATTAGTGTTTTTAATTTCTCTGCTGGTGAGTTCTATATTTTTTTTGGAGCGGATGGACCATCGATCCTTCCCCTTCTCTGCTGTCACTAAAAACCGGTACTGTCCCAGCTAAACCGGGACATCTGGTCACCGTAAGTATCACTACATTATGATGGCACAGTATCACTACATTATGATGGCACAGTATCACTACATTATGATGGCACAGTATCACTACATTATGATGGCACTTCCATCACTTGGCTCTCATCCCTTTGCAGTAAATAACAGTAACATAGAGCTTCTGTATATCTCAAGTTTTAATTTCCACATTTTGTTGCAATTTTTGTGAAAATGTTGCAACTAGCATATTTTCAGGGGGGGGGGGATTTAATGGAAAACAGTGGAGTGGGGACATTTTATATTCTTCACCTATTTATCTTTTATCTTTATTTTAAAATAAAGTTCAAACATAATAATTTGAGGCATATGTTTCACTAATCTTACGAAACAAAATTAGGTCATGTGACGTTGCATATCAGGTTCACATGACCCTACAATTTATGGGGGGTGAACTTTGTTTCGATTAGAAACTACAAATTTTACAGGAGATTTCACACCCTTTTTTAACAGTTTACACATCTCTAGTTAGTACAGTAGGTCTGAGTTGGTTTTGGTTTACTATTAGTCTGGTCCTAATCAGTATGGGAAAGCCGGCATTGACAGCTACATACTTTGCTACATATGTAGAATAGCCAGAGAAGATGGCACTGCTGCTTCAACATTGATTTCCAATAGTGATTTCATGCATGACAGCAGTGTTCTCTAAAGCATAATTAATGTGCAATTTTCTCACAAACCATTGGAAGAAGCAGTTAAATGCTACATCAAAATAATAGGCTTCATCATCAAATCTAGTTGTCAAAAGCAAGTAAAAGAAATATTGTGTGTGATTATACCGTATGATAGAGTGCAAATCTAGCGCTAAGTAGTCGTAAAACCAGTCAATTCATGATAAAAAGGTCCAGTGCATTGTGACATCCATTTCAAAACATATACTGCATATGTGCGTATATATATATATATATAGAGAGACAGAGAGAGAGAGAGAGAGAGAGAGAGAGAGAGAGAGAGAGACAGAGAGAGAGACAGAGACAGAGACAGAGACAGAGACAGAGACAGAGACAGAGAGAGAGAGAGAGAGAGAGCTGTGATCTTAAATGACCTCTAATGTGCTTCCCATTAGTGAAAATAATTTCTAATCAGTATCATCTATTTAAAAAAGGAAGCTAAAACATAATGTAAAATGCAGTGGTGGGCAATGTGGACATTCATCCTATAATAATTGTTTATTATAAAGGCTAGACGTTGGATTCCAGCCAAATCATGAGGCATGCATAAACATACTTTTAAGTTGATTCCTGTTATTAGGTTACGTTTTCAAATTTGATTGTGTTTCACTGACAAAGTAATTCATTATTGTGACCCTAAAGACAATTTTCAGAATTAGATGGAACTTTAGGTGGCACACAAAGTACCGCTGAGGACGCCAATTTTATTCTCTCATGGCTCTGTGCAAACAATGGCTGTTTACACTGATTTTACATAACAGTGGTTTTGTGTAACATACCTTGCTCAGAATGTATATGACATCACCATGCTTAAAGGATAATTCATCGGGCTTATCACCTGTGCAATCCCACAAACCTCTGTAGAAATTGGCATATTCAGTGTTGTTCCTTCCTGGGGAAATGAAGAAATCGAGCATTACACAAGTTATAATAATATACATTTTTCATACAGCAGTTTTCTCCTAAAGGGACACACAATTACAGTACAGCGCATGGGACGCAGCAAAGAAGTTTAACAGGCACAGGTCCCTGCCCAGGTGAGCTTACAATCTCTGATTTTGGTGCCTGACGGACAGGGAGATAAAGTGACTTTCCCAAGGTCACCAGGAGCTTACAACAGGATTTGAACCAGGTTGCCCTGCTTCATCATTCACCCACACTCAGTCAGTGTCTTTACACTGAGCCGCTCCTTCTCCAAGTTATGATGATGCGACAAGTATTAGCAATTTAATCAGCAATTTTTGTTAGGCTTCCTCATTTGGAGCCTTGTAACTTCCAAGAAAGTGTTCCATTATCACAGAAGCCCTTGCAGCATGTGGAAATAAGTACAATCAGCAGCGGATTTCCAGATCCGCCGCCCCATACCTGGTGCCGCCTCTTCCGTGCTGCCGCCCTCCACCTTCTTCAAAATCGCAGTGTCAAATGATGCTGCGGACGTCACTAACACGACGTCACACAATGTCTTTTGCCAGCGACGTCATTTGCCGCTGCGATGTCATGTTGCCATGGCAACGAGAAGCCGTGTAACATGAATGAGGGGGATGGAAGCGGTGAAGCTGAGAAAAGATGAAGTGCAGACATGAAAAGGGTTTGTAAATGAAGGGATGAACTCTTTTGCTACAGGGGGGTTTGCATCAAATTTCCCTGCTGCTTCTATGGTAGTGAATGGGTTAATAAAAGGTAGGTATAAAAAGGGGTTGAGGTAAGGGGCGGAGGAGTTAAGGAGAAAGGTAAGTAATTTTTGGGGGAAGGGCAGTTGAGAGTTGAAGGAGGAAGTAAGAGTCCCGGGAGGGTGGGGGGGTCGGGAAGGGTAAAAGGGGAAGTAAATGTTCTATTACCCTGCTTGTGGAAGGATGGGGAGGGGGGATGAAGAAGAGGGGTTAAGGATTCCAGGGGATAAGGGGAGGATGGAGTTAAGAGTCCCAGGTGGGGAAGGTAAGAAGGGGTGGTTAACGATCCCAGGGGGGAGTGGGAGGCAGGAGTCCCAGGCAGGGAGGATGGGGTTAAGAGTCCCAGGCAGCGAGGATGGGGTTAATGGTCCCAGGCAGGGAGGATGGGGTTAAGAACCCCACAGGGACTCAATCAAAGACGTGATCAACTGTTAAAATCCAAATGTAAGCACAAAGAGCAGCTTAGGTGTGGCTTCGTAACACACTTACACGCACCTGCTCCTTTCCTTGTGACAAAAGTCCCTCCCCTTTTTAACTTGTTTATTAATGACCTTGAGGTTGGCATAGACAGCAAAGTCTCCATCTTTGCTGACGACACTAAATTGTGTAAGGGAGTAGAATCAGAGCAGGATGTAATTTCTCTCCAGAAAGACTTGGAGAGACTGGAAATTTGAGCAGGTAAATGGCAGATGAGGTTTAATACAGATAAATGTAAGGTTATGCATTTGGAAAAAAGAATAAACAGGCAATTTATAAATTAAATGGGGATAAATTGGGGGAATCCTTGATGGAGAAGGATTTAGGAGTGCTTGTAGACAGCAGGTTTAGCAACAGTGCCCAATGTCATGCAGTAGCTGCAAAGACAGACAAGATCTTATCTTGTATTAAACGGGCAAAGGATGGAAGGGAAGTATACATAATTATGCCCCTTTATAAAGCATTAGGAAGACCACACCTTGAATATGGAGTACAATTTTGGGCATCACTCTTTAGAAAATACATTATGGACCTAGAGAGATTGCAGAGAAGAGTCACCAAATTAATAAAGGGGAAGGACATTCTAGCTTATGAGGAGAGGCTAGCTAAATTAGATTTATTTACATTAGAAAAGAGGCGTCTAAGAGGGGATATGATAACTATATACAAGTATATTCAGGGACAATACAAGCAGTGATGTACCTAGACATGCACGTGCCCCCGGGCAAACATTTTTTCAGGGCCCCATTATAAGTGAACATATTCCGTAGATTCAGGAGAAAAAATTGCCTCGATTTAAATTGGAGGATATCTCTCCTCATCATCTCTTCCCCATAGACACCATTAACTGATTGATTATTTAGCACTCATCCTTTCACAAGCAGGGTAATAGATTGTTCTTCTCATGCAAATGCCACAATCAGTATTCAGTATGACATACAATTAATACTCCACTTGCCTTTGTGATAAAAAAATATGCGGGGCGTGGCTTGGAGCCGAACCAAGATGGCTGTGTGATGCTATAGCACCACAAAGAGGGATCAAACATCTATATCCATCCTGGCCCATACTTCGCCAAATTAATTGGTCTTATTCAAATCCAAATAGCCCACGAAGCGCTGCATATTTCGAAGTCATAAATACACATATATGACATTAATTGGACATTGCATGAATAACCTGGTGATTTGAGGCCTCCCAGACAGAACAGCAAGTTGCAGCCCCCGAGCAGAGCCCCTTCAAGGATCGTGGCCCGGTATCCATTTCTCCCCTGGCATCCCCAGCTCGCAGGGGGCAAGAGCTATCATAAGGGCAAACTCACAGGAGGGAGAATTTGGTGTGTAGCCCGTGGACTATTAGCCTGAGGCAGCACAAGGCTTTGGAGCGGCTGGTTGGCATCCAAAATGGCTGCCACTGCCCTATAACGGAGAGGGAGCAGAGCTCCGGGCATACCTTCCCCCGGCCGGGGGTCAGTCAGAGAGCGCCTCTCTGTACCTCCCTCCACCTGTCAACTCCACTGTGAGAGGGGGGACTGGGGCTACCGGCAAAGCATAAGGAGGTGGTGCAGGGCCCTGGTGCAGCTGCAGGCTGCCTAAAATGGCCGCTTTGTAAGGGAGAGGGGGCTGAGTGCCGGATTTACCTTCTCTTGGCCGGCGGCCGTTCGGTGTGAGCCGTACCGATCTACCCCCTGCTTACCTGCGTTCCCTCCGCTTCCCTCCGCCTTCCTGTGCCCCCGCTGTGAAGGCTGGGCAGAGCTGCTGCCGGGAGTGGAGCGGCCTGGCCCCCTGCGTTTCAGCCTGCGTGTCGGCCAAATCCAAGATGGCCGCCGCAGCTCTGATTTAAAGACACAGCTCCCCACAGGAAAAAAATAAATAAATAAACAGAAAAAAAACAAAGCAGCTTCAACCTTGCATGGGGCTTGCAGGGTACAGGAGGGGGGCCAGGGCGGTGGAGGGAGCGGGGAGAGGAGAGGAGGGAGCTCTGTGGAGGTGGAGAGGGAGAGGTGCCCGTGTGTTCCAGCCTGCAACTCAGAGGTGTTCCAAAATGGCCGCCGTCGGCCAGAGTTAAAGGCACAGAACACACAAACATATGCAACCACTGGAAAATTGAAAAACAGGGCTCTGAGTTGTTCTCCAATACACTCTCTCCCCATCCCTAATCCTAATAATAAAAAAAAATGTGAATGATCATGGTGCTTCAGGAATGAGGGGGTTTATGTCAATGTAAAAAGAAAAAACGAAACTTACATCACCCAAACAATATCAGCTTCAACTATATGCCAACGACCAACAACAATAAATATGCCACCTACCAAAACACCAAAAAAAAAATCCGCGGGAGGCCGCACTCTTCTTTAAAAAACCAAAGACAGGAACTAAAGATCAAGACGCGTCTATCGCTGGCGAAGATGCAGAACCAGAACCTGACTCTGAAGAAGAGACAGATACTCCGCTTACTCGCAAAGAAATGCTGCTGTTTGTGCAAGACATTAAAAGCTCCTTCCGCTCCGAAATGCAGAGTTTCCGTCATAGTGACAGAGAGGAAATAGCGTCTATAGGAGACCGTATCGTGGACTTGGAGGAGAAAGTGGACACCACCGCCTCTGCCCAGGAGACCCAAGCCCAAGAAATCCACGAATTAAAAACACAAGTTAAAACAATTTTCGAAAAATTGGAAGACACAGAAAACCGATCAAGACGCAACAATCTGCGGATCAGTGGGGTCCAGGAAGAAGTGGACAATGCTCAACTGGACGCATATCTCATCCAGCTCTTTGGGTCTCTGCTACCAGAAATGTCGGAAGACAAACTCCAGATGGACAGAGCACATAGACTGCCTAGACCTAGAGGCCTGGACCCAAAAAAAACACTAGATGTGATTACACGTCTACACTACTTTCGTAGTAAAGAGGAGATACTGAGAGCCGCTAGATCTGCTCCACGGATAGAACAAGACAACGTTCAGCTTCTAATTTTACCAGATTTGGCTCAAATCACGTTGAACAAGCGTAAAATGTTCGCACAGATCACAAACACACTGAGAAACAATAAAATACGCTACCGTTGGGGTTTTCCGTGCAAGATAATATTTATCTACCAAGAACAAACACATATATTTCTCTCTCCAGAAGAAGGCGAAGAGAAATTGAGAGCAATGGTTCTCCTTGAGCCAGAGGAAATGGAGGCCTCCCAGCGGACTCAGCCCCCAAATAAACAACAACGCCCAACATGGGTAAAGACCCCAACTCCACGAAAAGAAAAGAACCAGCCCGCTTGAAATTTGGAGCTGATCACTCATTGAGTTTCCAGTTAATTCTACAGACTGTCGGAATGTTGTTCGGAACATAAGGCACAGCTGAACTTGTCGCTTACTCCAGATATGCTCTTTTTCTTGAACAGGAGTGGAGACACCTGGCGTCAATTCGCTAACTCGAACCACTCTCAAAGACCAAGGCAATCTGGTTATCAAGAATCTCCCGAAGATAACTTCCCATACTGTGAAAGGTTTTAGTTTTAAAATACAGGCTACCACGATGGTTGCTTTGGAAATGTTTTTTCAAAACTGACTGTGTTTCTAAATGGACTGAAAGTCTCAAAGCACCTAGAAACTGATAGACAGCCTGATCTAAGTTGAATGTTTCGTGCAGTTGACACATGTTGGCCCAAGTTGGGGGTTTTCGGGCTCGGTCCCCGGGGGCCGTCGGCGGGCCGGCTTCTGTGGGTGTCCCTGCTTCGGTGCGGGTGGCTCGGACGGTGGCTCTGTCTTTGACTGGGTCGCTCGATGGGCCGCCTGGGCTGGAGGGCATCCCGCTGGTGGCTCTTGGGGCCTGGGTTTGGACACCCTGGGCCTAATTCGAAACCGTTTCCTAGGTAAAAGTATGTCCTGGTTGCAGGATATCTATGTTATTTATTTTTTGCACTGTTCCGTTTGTGTCTCTCTTCCCCTATAGACTAAACATAGATTTTGAGATGGCCGAGCACTGGATGCCAGTCTGATCTACTCAATGTGAGAAAGCTAAGGAAAAATAAGGTGATGTAAATAGTTACGATGTTTCATTTCCCCCTTGTTTTTCTGTATCCTGAGGTGTAATACTACACATACAATCCACCCCGTACTTTCCGGGGTGTTGCTTTTGCTTTTGATCTCTGAAGATTTGGCTCCCAAACACAGGAGCACTGTGGCATTAAGCTGTTGGGCTGCGACCCGCCCCCCACAGGTTCGCGCATCCCGTGACTGCGATACACTCGCATCACGGGACCTGAAATGGTTGGTCCCCCCAAACACAGTTTGGAAACCGGGGTCCTCTTTTTACTCTACCCTACCTTGTCCACCCCCACCCACACCCATTTCTACAAGCATTTGTTACTGCAGAAAGTTAATATGTGTATCTCTCAAGGTGTATGTTCACGACACAGACTGTTTATAATAGTTAAGATTCTGTTTCTTCTGCCATATATAAGTCATCACTCTGTTCACCTGTATCATAAACCTTTGAAGCATCACTATGCCGATTAATATAATTTCCCAAAACACCAAGGGCCTCAATACCCCCGTAAGAGACGAATAGCCCTTTCAGAGGCTAAGAGACTAGCAGGAGATATCATTATGTTACAAGAAACGCATCTGAAAAAGGAGGATCAATCACTGCGACTACCCTCTAATCTATCACTCATCATCCCATACAAAAAAAATGGGGTGGCTACACTTTTCCACAAAAATCTCAATTTCAAAGTAGACAAAATTAAAAATGACCTGGCTGGGAGAATTTTAATTGTTACAGGATTACTAGACTCTACCCATGTGACAATAGCTAACATATATGCCCATAACGAAAATCAAGAATCCTTTTTCCAGGAGCTCACAAATTTAATAAACTCTGTCCAGAAAGGTTTTCTAATTCTTGCAGGGGATTTAAACGCAATCATGGACCCAAATTTAGATACATTTCCCAGTCTTCCACCACCACAAAAGATAGTTCCCTCAACTCGTGGTCTCGTATCCATGACCAAGGACCTGATGGTAGTGGACTCCTGGATATTAATGAACAATAAGGAAAAAGATTTTTCCTTCTTCTCTCATCCCCATAACAGTTATTCACGTATGGACTATATTTTTATTGACCAACAGGTTAGCGATAACATTTCCTCAGCAACAATTGCCCCCTCTGCTTGGTCAGACCACTCTACAATTATAACTAAATTGGGTGGCCTCACAACCAAAAACAAAACAAGGTTGTGGTCTTTAAATGAATCATTATTGTCGAACCCACAAAATCTCCAACAATTGGAAGAGGAACTGGTCCAATATTTTGATATAAATAACACCCCAGACGTTTCCTCTTTTACCCTTTGGGAGGCCCATAAATCTGTGCTTAGAGGTAAACTGATTGCTCTGGCTTCTCGGAAAAAGAAGGAAAAAGCGGAACACATTGTGACATTAACACAAAGTTATCAGAACTAGAAAGTATCCATAAAGCAAATCCCTCCCGAAAAAACTATAGACAAATAATCTCAGTTAGAGGGCAATTAAATCTTTTGTTAGTGACACACGCAGAGAGAGCTATACGATGGACCCAACAGAAATACTACGAAAAAAGTAATAAGGCAGATAAGATGCTGGCACGTAAGCTAAAACAAAAGCAGGTTAAAGCTAAGATCCATAATATTTATACTAAAAATGGAAAGATATCTCATAGCCCCAAAATTATAATTGACGCCTTTAAGGAATATTATGCATCTCTTTACAATCTGCCTGGCCCACTGGGAGAATCGGCTAAAAAGAAAAAAGTGAAAAAAATTCAAAACTTTCTAACTCAATGCTGGCTCCCCACGCTGGAACCAGAAGATATAATAAATCTTGAAAAAAATATAGAACCCCCTGAAATCCTGGAGGCTATCAAATCTTTGAAAAATGGGAAGGCCCCTTGTCCGGATGGATTTTCAAACCTTTACTACAAAAAATTCTCCACAATACTCCTCCCACACTTAACCAAAGTATTTAATGAGATGCTTTTAGGCCTCCCCCCACCCAGAGATATGCTACGAGCAACCATAGTCGTAATCCCAAAAGATGGAAAAGATCCCATGATGTGCTCTAGCTATAGACCTATATCTTTGTTAAATACAGATCTAAAATTATACGCAAAAATCCTGGCCACTAGATTAAACAATATTCTTCCATGATTGATCCATCCGGACCAGGTCGGCTTTGTTCTGGGCAGGCAATCCCTTGACAACACAAGGAGGACGGTGAACTTAATACATGTAGCAAAACAAACCACACGCTCATCATTATTATTTTCACTAGACGCTGAAAACGCTTTTGATCGGCGGGATTGGCAGTTTATGAACGCCACACTCTCACAAATGGGAATCTTAAACAGCATAAACACGCTATACTCGACTCCGACAGCCATAGTAAAAACAAATAACTCCTTGTCTGACCCTTTCCCAATATCGAACGGAACCAGACAGGGGTGCCCACTGTCCCCCTTGTTGTTTGCTTTGGCAATAGAACCATTAGCCTGCCAGATAAGAATGAACCCCAATATCACGGGTATCAATGTTGGACAGAAGGAATTTAAGATAGCTCTCTATGCGGATGACATCCTATTGACGCTCTCAAATCCGCTTATCTCACTCCCCAACCTTTTCCAAGCTCTATCTGAGTTTGGCTCCCTTTCAGGATACAAAATTAACCACTCTAAATCTATGGCTCTTGGCTTAAACCTTCCCAAGGATATGGTAAAATTACTTCAACTTAATTTTGACTTCAAGTGGAATCAGACCCACATTAAATATTTAGGGGTTCAAATAACAAAAGATTACTCATCCCTATACAAAATAAACTTTAAACCTTTATTCGACCAAGTTGCAAAGGACTTGTCCACCTGGAATCCATACATCATCTCTTGGTTCGGAAGGATCGCCACTATCAAAATGAACATCTTACCTAGAATACTGTACCTCTTCCAAACTCTCCCAGTAAAGATTTGTCAGAAGGACCTCAATAATATTCAAAATAAAATTCTGAAATTTGTATGGCAAAATAGACGTCCTAGAGTCCGCAAAGATATCCTCTATAAATTTAAGTTAGAAGGAGGCTTCCAAACCTACAAAAGTACTACAGAGCGGCACAATTAGGGCAACTAGTTAGTTGGCATTCAAACCCAGCCGAAAAAAAGATGGGTCGAACTAGAAGAATTGATCTGCTCCCCATTCAAAATTAAGACTCTCCTCTGGCTTAATAGAAAATCCAGACCAGCTGAGGTTTACACAAATCCGGTGCTATCTTTCGCATGTAATCTTTGGGACTCCCTTAAAGTTAGGTTCCAACTTACTGGTACCCCATCCCTCATGCAACCCGTTTTCAGATCCTTCACTCCCTTTTTACACTAATAACCAACAATCTAACCTTTGGGTTCAAAAAGGACTCCTAAGAGTTAATGATATTCTCATCAAAGGTAAAGTCCCTCCATTCACCTCGTTACAAACGAGCCACGACATTCCCTCCTCTGAATTTTTCAGATTTCTCCAAATTAGGCACTATATCCAATCCATTTACAAGCCAAACCAACCACATGTGTTAACGCTAGTGTGTACCTCAGCCTCTTATGAAGGGCATTACAAACTCCTGATAAATATATGGTGTCCTGGGAGAAGGAGTTAAATACCAATTTGGACCTTGATGTTTGGAAAGATGTTTGGGAAGCCGCCTCCAAAAATTCTTCCTGTGTGGTGATTAAGGAGAATATTTACAAGCTAATATATAGATGGTATATGACTCCTACCAGGTTGAACTCTTTTCTCCCAGGCGTTTCTCCTTTATGTTGGCGTGGTTGTGGCAAAATGGGGAATATACTGCACATATTCCCATGATCTGTTATTTATATTTGTTATTTATATGACATGTATTACTACTGTGAAGCGCTATGTACATTTTATGGCGCTATACAAATAAAGACATACATACATACATATTCTGGTCGTGCCCAAAAATTCAGCAAACATGGAGGGAAGTGATTGCTTTAATACACAGGGTTTGGGGCATCACTGTCCCCCAGGACCCAGTATATATAGTACTGGGAAAGCCAATGGCCAATTGTAACAAAAAAGAAATTAAAGTTATCTCCCAAATTCTAAATGCTACTAGATGCACCATTGCCAAAAACTGGAAACAACCGACACCCCCATCCTTAAACCAAATCAATAACAAAATCTGGCATATAGTCTACATGGAAAAACTCACTGCCTACCTAACTGGTTCCACTTCACAATTCTCAGAGACATGGGCTCCTTGGTTTAGACATGCAGGTAGATCCCCATACTTAGACTAGATTATTCCGAACAGAGTGACTTAAGATTTATGATCTATGTTGTATTTAACCTGTTATTTAATATGTTACATGATTTCAAATGCTGTCCTCCTCCCCCTTCCCATACTCTCCTCCCCTCCTAATGTGTAATCAGAATATTTGCAATATTATACCGTTGTATTGTTCCCCTCCTTTTTTTTCTTTTTGTACCCCTCTTACTTTTGAAAAATGGTTAATAAAAAATCTAAGTAATAAAAAAAAAAAAAAAAAAAAAAAATATGCATCCACATTTTTATTTTTTACTTTGGTAATGATTGGTTTATAATGGGTTAATTTAAAAAGATGAGAATAGCATCAATTATACCAATATACAAAATATTTTTGCGAGATAGCATGTGTAAAATAACAGCAATCTACATTTAAATGCCATCGTTTCATTGTGATGACAGCAAAAATACAGCAGAGTTACACTGGGTCAGCACTGTCACTATAGTTTTGTTATATGATCTTATGAACAGCAGGCTTGCTGGATACTCCAGCACTTTACAACTCACATTTACATATCATTAGCAAATGCTAAGCATAATGTATAACTCATAGATAAATTAAGCAAGCACAGGTTTATCATACTACAGTACACTGACAACGTTCACATTTATTCGAAAGGAGGCTAAAAACAGAAAGCGATTGACATTAAAATGTGTAAAATAAATGAAATAAATATATCTGAGACCACTCATACGTGGCTGGTTCATTTGTGTACGTCTGGTTTAATTTCAAAACAAATATGTGTGATTTTGCCTGTAGTTGTGCACCCTACAATTATTACTCAAAATATGGAATACAATGAAGGGTTCGGCCGGAGCCGAAACAATATATTATGCTATGTAGTATAATATTGACAATCCATAATATTGAATGTATTACAAAAACAGGGGGAAGGTTAATTTGAAAAATCTGAATAGAAATATCTAGTAAAATTATAGTTAATGGAATTGATACCAATGAGAAGTCTAAAGGAAACATTGACTTTGTTAAGATGTTCATGGGTTGCTCACAGAAACACAAGATACAGTACATGTGGTTGATAATTATAGATGAACATGTGCAATATTAGATGCATAAAGCTTCAAGGACTTGGTATTGGGGTCTAAACACCCATCGTTGTTAAACACATACACGTAGCTTCACTTGACAAAACAACCCTGGGTAGAAGTGCATTCTGTTGTAAGAGCACACAGAAGACAAGGATCTGTCAATTGTGTTGTTTGAGTGGGTTCCTGTGGAAGAGATTCTGAAATATAGTGGGCTGGAACTCCACATTGACATTTGACCGGAATCTACGAAATCATTAAAAGGAAGCACCTGTGCCCTTCTAAGGAGCTATAACAAAAAAAGACCGATCAGATTAATTTGGATTTATCAGTGGAAAGAAGTGTGTCAGTTCTCAAAGAATCATTAAAAACAAGTTCACAAGCACTCTATTTGTACTGGGCGGAGGGCAACACCGGTTTAAGGGTGGCTGACACAGAAAGGCAATGGTTAGAATAAATTGTTTTAAGTGCTGTTAATTTCACACCATTTTTTTGTGGAATTATTTTAGTGCCTTGTGGTGGTGACATATGATGACCTAGTGCTTACTTCCTTTCTGCGAAAAAAAACAAAGCAAGCCTAAACACTTATGGCAACCTGTTCCAGCTTTCCTGTGTGGGCCCTGAAATCAGTCCTTTGTTTCCTGTCCACATGTCGTAGTAGGAAAAGCACCGGAAAGGTACTTCCTGATCATGGTCTCCATGTCCACCCTTCTTCTGACAGCACAAGAGGAGTGATGTATATGGCACGTACGGCTAGGAGGGTGACCCAGACTACATTTCCTTACAGGACACGGTTGAGATATGGCAAAACTTGCCTTTGCTTTACAGAGGTGTAAAGTCCTGATAAGAAACACATCTTCAGTAGTTTCTCTGTCAAGTAATGTCTTGCTTATCAAAAGTACAATGTCCTTGAGTTTAGTGATAGATCTTGTTTTCAGCTCAGCTGGAAATGCCTTGAAGGCTACCAAACTAGTCTACATCAAGTGCCTTTACACATGGAGTTATTTTTCACGTTTAGTGATACAGTAATTATCACTAAGGCATGTTGCCAAGCTTTAGAAGATAGCAGAATACCCTTCATCGCCTTCGTTGTTTTAAGAGCTATGTCCTTTTCCAATTTCCATGCTGCTACCATTGGTATCTGGCATTTCTATTTCCAATTCAATTGCTTTCTGTTATAATCATATGCAATGAAGATATGCATGGCCAACATTTAAACAGGCTGCAGATCAATTAGTGGTCTTAGGTTTATCTGATTTTTATCAAAGAAGACAGAACTGTGGGTCGATTGTCAGAGCCTGTGTCAAGTTGACCTTTTCAGAGACGTCTACATTGCCAGTCTCTTGGGCTACTTGTTGTCCCCTGTCATCCTCTGAATGGCAGAAGTCTGTTCTGTTCAAGCACAAAGTATACACAGATGTCTATATTACATTCTCATAGGTGTGACAGCAACTGCATGTTGTATCTATAAACTGTCCTTTAGCAGTGACACTTCCTCAATGATGATAAGCTAATTTATGCAACTAAATCTCCTTTGTGCAGAAATGAAAGCTAATTGAGTCATTACAAAGTAATTCAGGAAGGAATACCTTGTATAAATGGGCTTACTTTAGAAATCCTTCTCAAGTGTTTTCCATGCATCCTAAATGGTGATAAGTAGCTTAGCTGCCACAGAACATCCAGCCCAAACAGACAACTTTTTAGAGACGTGAATAAATTAGATGTTACAAACAAATGAATGGTACATGCTAATTACCTGGAGTATTGCTTGAGAGATTCTGATTTGCTTTTGGGGGCTCTGTTTCATTCACAGGATCGATGCTTTCTTCTAAAAAAAACAAACAAAACAAAAACAAAGATTTAAAGTTCAGCCAATCGTTTAGCAAAATGTCTCATGGCAAATAAACATAATACAGTACATAATGCTTGAAGCCAGATCACACGTTGAAATGAATATTATATTATATACATCAACAAGAACTAAATTTGTAGTTTAGTAAATCATTTCTGTAACGATAACACGACCCCATCACTAAAAAATATCTGTTTAAAGTTGTTTCTCTCTTGTGACTAGGAATACATTGATTCTTCTTCGGTGTACTATATATAGTACAAAGGAAGGGAAATAGCTACACAAGTAAAGTACAAGCAGCTGCAACACAAACATTTTCACAACAGCCTGCCAATAAGATTTACAGTAATCTGTTCCTCTCAAGGTGACAGATTAGTTGGGTTCCCCTGGCCTATCAATCCTTGGCCTTTCTTGTGAAATAGTCAGTGAGACTGACAACTTTGAGAAATGGAAACCAGTAACCACTAACTAATTTCACCTGGCTTCAGGAAGGTAGTGGCTCTGATCACTTAGAATCAGTGACTTGCAGATAATCCCGATAACGAGCAGAACACAATGCTACAGCGTGCCAGGATATTGCTGGCCATGGCAAGTGTACCAGTTTTCTTCCATCTTGTAGGTGCTGTCAAGGCTGCCGACAGGGTCTCCTGCCGCAACCCTAGCATGTAATGCCAGATCAGCAGACTTGCCTCTTAGAACAAGAGGGCAGGCTCAAGTGTCAGAGGAAGTATTCTGGAGGCTGTTAGAAGGGAAGATTCTCTGTCAGTCACCTCTTTGGGCACCTTCCAGCACGCTCCCTCTGACAGGTACTTATGCGGGCCTCCTCAATCCTCAAAGGCTGTAGGTGGACCCTCAACTCTTCCCCCTCCACTCTATTGTGGGCCTCCCCCGAGGGCTCCTAACTATACACCCAAAATCATACTTCCTTCTCCCCCGCCAGGTCCATAACTACCCCCCCATCCCAGATGCATAATTACCCCCCTAGTCCATAACTACCCCATTCTCTGGTCAATAACTATCCCCAGGTCCATAACTACTCAATCTAGGCCCCTATCTCCTTCTCCCCCCAGAACCATATCTCCTTCTCTTACCCCCTCGCCACCCCAATATCTCCTTCAACCCCCCCTCTGCAAATCTCCTCCTTCCTCCCCATCAGGCCAACATCTCTTCACGTAGACCCATATCTCACCTTTGAGGCCCATATTCCCATCTCCCCCCCAGACCCACATCCCCCCCCCATATCTTCTTCTCTCATCCCAAAGCCCATATCTACCCACTCCATGCCCTTATATCCTTCTGCCCCCTCCACCCCCCCCCCAGGCCCATACCTCCACCCCTCAAGCCCATAGCTCCTTCACTCCCTGCCCTATATTTCCTTCTTCCTCCCCCCCCCCGAACATATTTCCTACCACGGCAGGTCCATAACTACTCCCTCCAGACCCTTACCTCATCACGCACCTCAGACCCATATCTTCATGTCCCCCAGGCCCATATCCCCTCATCACCCATATCCCCTTCTCTCCTCGGATTCATAACTACCCACTTCCCCAGGTCTATACATCCTTCCCACCCCCCCCCCCCTTCCCCTGCCCTACCAGGCCCATATCTTTTCCCAAGGGCACAACCAGAAATTCATACTAGGGGGTTAATTTTTGTTTTGTATATAAATAAATCACTGTGCAGCATATTTGCTATATCAATGTATTTATTATTGCACACAAAATAATAAACTACTATTTCAACTTGGAACACCAAGTCTAGTTTCCTTTTATTTTTTTATAGTATCTTTAAAACTTCATCTTCCTCTACTCTTATGTTTTAATAAATATAAAACAAGAGGGCAGTGGCTGCAGAATGGAGAGACAGAGAATGGGGCAGTTGGCATAGACATGGGGCAGGGAGTTCCGGAGAGGTACAGAGGGGGGCAGAGACAGAAAGGCAGTGGCTTCAGGAAGGCGCCACAGAGGGGGAGACGGGCAGTTGTTGCATGAGTGAGGCAGATGGGGTCATGGATGCCGAAGAGGGGGCAGTGAGAAAGGGGCTGTTGGTGCAGTGGTCATGGCAATGGGCATCACATGATGCCATGTAGCATCCTGTTGTCATGGCAACACGGCACCATTTGACATTGGGCAGCCCATTTGCAAGGGGAGATGCCACTGCCACCTGGAGATTTTTCAGGTAAATCCATAGCCCTGAGATACGCAGCCGAAACCCTTTGTCTCAGGGTCAAACCCGGAGTGGTGGCAACCTTGGGTGCAGGAGAGGGGGTAAGTGGGTGCAGGAGGGGGTCAGACAGAGGGCAATGGATATAGGAGACAGGGAATACAGGAGAGGGGCAGTGGGCACAGAGAGGCAGTGGGTGCAGGGAACGATTACAGGAGGAGGTCACATGGCAGGCAGACTCTGCACTGAATGGCTGCTGAATGGCTGCTGACTGCCATGTGACCACCTCCTTCTCAGGGATTCTGGGACATGTTAATGCTGCCTTTCTAAGTTGTAGCATTACATTAGGAGCTGGACTACAACTCCCTGTAGAGATGTGCTGGTAGTCATTTAATTTTCCCTAGCGAGCAGTGGGAGGGGATGTCCCAGGTGCCGTCCTCCTCCTCTGCCGCCCTACTCCAATATATGCAATTCTTGAAGGGTGCAAATGTTGCACTAGTCTTCGTCCCCTCCCCCCAGACCCATGTCTCCTTCCACCCCCTCCAGGTTTATAACTACCTCTCCAGGCCCTTATCTCCTCCCCAACCCACAGGCCCATACTTTCTTCCTCCTCAGACAGACATCTCATTCCCCCTCCCCCCCCCAATATCTCACTCTACCTCCACCCAGTCCAGAAATACCCCCACAATCATGGTCCATACCTCCTTCTCTCCCCCCCCTACCAGGTCCATATATTTCCTCCTCCCATGCCCATACCTCCTTGTCCCCCCTCCAGGTCCATCACTACCCCTCAAGGCCCTTATTTTCCCTCCCAGGTCCATATCTCCCCCCCACCCTCATGTCCATAACTAACCCCAATCCCCAGGTCCATAACTACTCCCTCCAGGCCCATACATCCTTCTCTCCCCCCAGGCCCATATCCCCCCCACCCCAAATCACCTTCTCACCCTTGCTCCTTTTATTTGTCCTGGGCCCCAAGATTTATGTTGGCGGTCCTGAGTGCAATCACACACAGCAACATATATTGGGGTTGCACTAAAGTCAAATCCCTTGTCCATATATAACAGATTGTCTACAATTCTGACAGTTGTGTTATAACTGCTTATGTTAATAGATCAGTTTCCCGTACATATTATTTTTACTCCCCCTCCCTATTTTTACTATGGTGGGAAGCTGGCAATCTCTGGAGCTGAACTGCATTAATTTCAGCTCAGGTGACGCCCTGTTTCCCAAGTTACTTACCAAGAAACATGCTACTGGTTCCTACCCTCCAGAGGATACAAATTGGAGGTTTAAATCTGCTGCGTCACGCGGGTCAATAGGAAGCTGCAATGTCATCCATCTCTGCTTCCTGTTGTCCCGCATGATGCAGGGAATTGAAACAACCAGAGAGTTACTGCTGCATCTTCCCGTAAGTATCTCGGGAACCAGGGTATCCCCGGTGCTGAAATTAATGCAGTTCAACTCTGGAGACTCCCTTCTTTCAACCTGTGTAAAATAAAGGTAGGCATTTAACGTGGAATGCCCCTTTAAATAGTAAGGGTCATACCTAACTGAGCTATAGAGCATGTTTTACATCATCATAATGTTCTTTTTTTTAAGTATTCCTGTAATTTCTAATCTATTTAGCAACAATTATTATAAGGAAGAATATTATGGTTGACACGAGACTCTTATATTTAACAAACACAACATTGTCCAGCCTCTCTTAGGCTGAAATTATAGTGCGGGCGATGGTGTGCGACATGAACAACAGTCTGATTCCCTATAAGGCCACCCAGATAGCGCATGACCGCGCTAGCGATGCACAGAGACCGCGCTAGCGATGCAGAGAGACCGCGCTAGCGATGCAGAGAGACCGCGCTAGCGATGCAGAGAGACCGCGCTAGCGATGCAGAGAGACCGCGCTAGCGATGCAGAGAGACCGCGCCAGCGATGCAGAGAGACCGCGCCAGCGATGCAGAGAGACCGCGCTAGCGATGCAGAGAGACCGCGCTAGCGATGCAGAGAGACCGCGCTAGCGATGCAGAGAGACCGCGCTGCAGTTTTTTGGAAAAGACAAACTATTTTGTCTTTTCGTGTGGCGGCCGCGTCACATGAGCGGTTTAGCCAATGAGAGTGAACCAGAATGGTGACGAGTCTGCCACGCCTTCCCAATCGCTGGAAGCTGAGTTCACCCATCGCTCGGGAAAGAGGCGCGCACACACCCCCTCTAAATTTCAGCCGGCTTTTAACTACAATGAACTAAAATACTTGAACTTAATATATGGGTAAAAGGCACGACAAACTCGTAAAACTTTACTAAACGATGTTCAATCAAGTTACAAACGACACCCCACAACTTTCAGTGAGAACATAGATTTGATGTATAATTTGTAAAGGGGGCGGAGTTCTTGGCCCTCAAATTATTTTATACTCCCAATGGTGGTACACCATGTTAACACTTTTTTCAAATGGAACTGCTTATTTAGCAAGTACATTATGTGCCGGGCATCATTAAAAAAAACACCTCTGACTGATTCACAACAAAGATTTCATAGTTTCAATGACTGAACTAAAATGCATGTGTAATTTCAGCACTTAGTAGCTTTTGGCAACCAGTAGTTTCTCTTTAGAGTACTGTTGACAAATTATGCTTGTTTCTCTGTGCCATATGCTCAAAAGCTATTAAATGTAACATTTATTAGGCCTTTTTTTGAAGTATGATGACACTATGCCTGAATATTGGGGAAGAAAATATAGCCATTGCATCCTTCCATTCACAGGAATTCCACATTTATAATTCATGAGCATACCAATCTTCTTGCATTATACATGGACGCGTTTCTAATCTTCAAAATAAATATGTATAAAGTTTGCAAAATCTTGCCCTAGCTGTGGCATACGGTAAAATTACTCTTTATGATGGAGGTTTATTGAATTGTAGAATGAGACAGACATTAAATGGTTTTACACTAATAATTAATACTATTTGTTGGTTCATACATTCTTTTTTTGGGGGATTTTATTAACAGTAAACAAAAACAGCTCTGCCATGCAGCACAATCCATCAAACCTCACAGATGGTTGTAGGGTTTTCATTATGTGGTTTCCATGGAAATCAAACTGCAAATCGGGAAGATTCTTGCAAATAAGCAGCTTGTGTTTACATGCCTCTCTGCTGCAATGTAGAACTCTTCAACAAATCCAATTATTATTCCAATCACATACTAATCATATAGTCAATTGGACAGATTTTAGTTACCCTAGTTATAATACAGCAGAAAAGTATTAACAAATAATTGTATGTGTATTCATACGAAACTGAATTCTTCTTAGGTTCCGATACCCTGGATTGGATCAGAATGAAATTTGACAGGTTCATACTGTGGCTTTTTTCTTTAGCTTCTGTTACCGCAACTTTAACAAAAAAGGTTTAATTCTAACATATGTACCCTTGTTGAGTCCCTTTCGCTTATTGTTTACTTAGCAAACTGGCTCAAAGTTTGAGAATAGACACAGAATTACCACTATAGTTTGTCAAATGTCATTCTGATTCAAAGAGGGGTATCAGAAGCGAAAAACCAAAATTACGAGGCTGCATTGTCTTGAAAACTCAAGCACTAATAAATATGTATCATTTTTACTCTTGACCACGTAAAAGGCATTAATTACCCCTTGCATATACTGTAGTTCTAGTTTATTGGGCAAACATCATGTCATCAAAATAATGGAGCTACAATGAATAGTGGTCTCTGTGTACCTAGGAATTATGCTTTACGGCAACATTTTCTGAATTTGTGTAATGTATTGGAAGTATGTCTTGGATAAGATCCTAAAAACTTCCATACATTTGAATGCAAGTTGATGCCTCTGCATAATAAAATATATGTGCCTGGAGCTCGGATTGATGCAGCTCAGTATCTTTGCCCTTACATGGTGCCAGCAAAGTAAAAAAAAACAATCCCCAGATGGCTAACCAAAATGTTGGAGACACATAATATTGCCTCATGAAAAAGATATGACTCCAAGGTCAAGTGACATACAGTGGCGACCAAATTTATTCTTACTTGGCTAGCTCCGCGAATTTCAGAGTATCCCGGTGATGTGCGGTTTTGTGTCATTTTCTCCCGGGGTGTATAGCGTTATTTCCGCGGCTGTGATTTAAGCATTTTATTCCGGCTGGCTGCAATACTGCAATGCCGTGTAAAAACGCATGGGGGCGTTTGCGAGCTGTTGTCTTTGAAGCCGAGAAATTCATGAATTGTAATGCAGTATATACTGTATATATACAGTACTAGCTGAGAGACCAGGCGTTGCCCGTGAGTTAAATTTCCCGCTAGGAGGACGGGAGAGCGGACAGGGGGAGGGCGGGGGGGGGAGAGCGGAGGGGGGGGGGGAGCGGAGGGGAGGAGGGGGGGGGAGAGAGGAGGGGAGGAGGGGGGGGGGGAGAGCGGAGGGGAGGAGGGGGAGGGGAGGAGGGGGGGGAGAGCGGAGGGGAGGAGGGGGGGGGAGAGTGGAGGGGAGGAGGGGGGGGAGAGCGGAGGGGAGGAGGGGGGGAGAGCGGAGGGAAGGAGAGGGGGGGAGAGCGGAGGGGAGGAGGGGGGGGAGCAGAGGGGAGGAGGGGGGGGGAGAGCGGAGGGGAGGAGGGGAGGGAGAGCGGAGGGGAGGAGGAGGGGGGAGAGCAGACGGGAGGAGGAGGGGGGGAGAGCAGACGGGAGGAGGAGGGGGGGAGAGCAGATGGGAGGAGGAGGGGGGGGGAGAGCAGGCGGGAGGAGGAGGGGGGGGGAGAGCAGACGGGAGGAGGAGGGGGGGAGAGCAGACGGGAGGAGGAGGGGGGGGAGCGGATGGGAGGAGGAGGGGTGGGGGAGCGGACGGGAGGAGGAGGGGGGGAGAGCGGACGGGAGGAGGAGGGAGGGGAGAGCGGACGGGAGGAGGAGGGGGGGGGGAGCGGATGGGAGGAGGAGGGGTGGGGGGAGCGGACAGGAGGAAGAGGGGGGGAGAGCGGACGGGAGGAGGAGGGGGGGGAGAGCGGACACGAGGAGGAGGGGGGGGAGAGCAGACGGGAGGAGGAGGGGGGGGAGAGCGGATGGGAGGAGGAGGGGGGGGAGAGTGGACAGGAGGGGGGTGGGTTGGTTAAAATTTCCGGGTCTCTCCACTCCCCCCTCTCTCTCCCCTCCCTCTCCCCCCCTCTCTCTCCCCTCCCTCTCCCCTCCTGCCCCCCCATGTGACACAGACACACAGTGACACACACACACAGTGTCACACACACACAGTGACACACACAGTGAGAGACACACACACAGTGAGAGACACACACACAGTGACACACACACAGTGTCACACACACACACACACACACAGTGACACACACACACAGTGAGACACACACACACACACACACACACAGTGAGAGACACACACACAGTGAGACACACACACACACACACACACAGTGAGAGACACACACACACACAGTGAGACACACACACACACACAGTGAGAGACACACACACTGTGAGACACACACACACAGTGAGACACACACACAGTGAGACACACACACACACACACATTGAGACACACACACACAGTGAGACACACACACACACACGTCACCTCTCCTTCCGTGCGCCGCCATCTTAGTTAGTCCGCGAGGTAGGAAGGGGGTCCTTCGGGGTGCCGCCATCTTAGGTGCCGCGTGTCCCCCCGCCGGGGAGGGAGGTGAGAGCGGGAGGGAGGTGAGAGCGGGAGGGAGGTGAGAGCGGGAGGGAGGTGAGAGCAGGGGGAGTGGAGTGCGGGAGGGAGTGGAGCGGGAGGGAGGTGAGTGGGAGGGAGGTGAGTGCGGGAGGGAGTGGAGCGGGAGGGAGGTGAGAGCAGGAGGGAGTGGAGTGGGAGGGAGGTGAGTGCGTGAGGGAGTGGAGCGGGAGGGAGTGGAGCGGCTTCCGGGCGCCTATTAGGTGGCCGCGTGTGCCCCCGCCGGGGAGGGAGTGGAGCGGGAGGGAGTGAAGTGGGAGGGAGGTGAGTGTGGGAGGGAGGTGAGTGCGGGAGTGGAGCGGGAGGGAGTGGAGCTGCTTCCGGGCGCCTATTAGGTGGCCGCGTCTGCCCCCGCTGTGGAGGGAGTGGAGCGGGAGGGAATGGAGTGGGAGGGAGGTGAGCGGAGGTGAGTGGAGCACCGGGGAGGGGGGGAGGTGAGTGTGATGGGGGGGGAGAGGACAGAGAGGTGTGTATGTGTGTGTGTGTGTGTGTGTGTGTGTGTGTGTGTGTGTGTGTGTGTGTGTGTGTGTGTGTGTGTGTGTGTGTGTTTTTTGGACCTTTGGCCCGTCACTCCGCCTCAGGCCAAGGGGGTGGTGTGAGTGTGTGAGGCCAATGAGAGGTGTGCGGGGGCGGGTGGCCCAAGGGACCAATGAGATTGCCGCTAGGGACACAGGCCATGCAGACAAACATACAGTGCTTTCACAAATATATAGTAGATATACTGTATAACAACAACCCCTATAACCACTAACATACACATACAGTACTGTATATGCACATCAATGATACTATAGGCCGTCCCCTGGCGAGATGTGTTTGCAGCAGAGAGAGAACCGCTGCTCTCTCTGCGCAAACATCGGCACATTAAAAATTATTTAAAATACTTTTTTATTGATAGTGTAGATGTGCAGGGGGTCTCCGGAGCTGAACCACGTTGGTTTCAGGTCTGGGGACCCCCTGCTTCCCGAGATACAGCCCCCTTTATTAGGTGCCGGTATCCCTCTGCGTTTAAAGGTCCCGATCACGTGATTGCGGCCTGTAAACAAAGCAGAGGGATACCGGCACCCCCTAAAGGGGCCTGTTTCTCGGGAAGCAGGGGGTCCCCAGACCTAAAACCAAAACGTTTCTGCTCCGGAGACCCTCTGCACATGTACAGTATGAATAAAAAAACATATATAAATAAACACTCGTTCCTTACCTTAGCGGTTATGTGCTACGGTAATGAAGCAGCATTTCTGTATTTTAATAATATTGTACAGTGAGCAGGGGGTTCCCTGAGCCAGAAATTAATGCTCAGGGACCCCCTGCTCCTGCACAATATTATTAAAATACAGAAATGCTGCTTCATTACCATAGCGGATAGCCGCTAAGGCAATGAAGGGGTTAACTCACCGTGCCCGCTTTATTGTGGGTAGCGGGGGTGGGTGAAGGGGGTATTTGGCCGTTGGTGTGTGTTTAGGACTTGCGGGGGGTTGCGGGTGCACTTAACCCCTTCACGACCGTAGCAGTTAATACCGCTACGGTCATGAAGGGGTTAAGCCCTCCCGCTACCCCCCCGCAAGCCCTAAACAAGCACCGTTGGGGCTAATACCCCCTTCACCCACCCCCGCTACCCACAATAAAAAAAAACTCACACACAGCAGCCGCCAAAAAATAAATAAATAAATCTAAATAAATAAATGACTATAAATAAATACATTTGAAATACATTTTTATTTATAGTGTAGATGTGCAGGGGGTCTCCGGAGCTGAACCGCGTTGGTTTCAGGTCGGGGGACCCCCTGCTTCCCGAGATACAGCCCCCTTTATGAGGTGCCGGTATCCCTCTGCGTTTAAAGGGCCCGATCACGTGATCGCGGCCTGTAAACCAAGCAGAGCAGAGGGATACCGGCACCCCCTAAAGGGGCCTGTATCTCGGGGAGCAGGGGGTCCCCAGACCTAAAACCACAGCGGTTCAGCTCCGGAGACCCTCTGCACATCTACACTATCAATAAAAATGTATTTTAAATGTATTTATTTATATTCATTTATTTATTTATTTAGATTTATTTATTAATTGTGCTGCTGCTGCTGTGTGTGAGTTTTTTTTTATTGTGGTTAGCGGGGGTGGGTGAAGGGGGTATTAGCCCCAACGGTGCTTGTTTAGGGCTTGCGGGGGGGTAGCGGGAGGGCTTAACCCCTTCATGACCGTAGCGGTATTAACTGCTACGGTCGTGAAGGCGTTAAGTGCACCCGCAACCCCCCCGCAAGTCCTAAACTCACACCAAGGGCCAAATACCCCCTTCACCCACCCCGCTACCCACGATAAAGCGGGTACGGTGAGTTAACCCCTTCATTGCCTTAGCGGCTATCCGCTATGGTAATGAAGCAGCATTTCTGTATTTTAATAATATTGTGCAGGAGCAGGGGGTCCCTGAGCATTAATTTCTGGCTCAGGGAACCCCCTGCTCACTGTACAATATTATTAAAATACAGAAATACTGCTTCATTACCATAGCACATAGCCGCTAAGGTAAGGAACGAATGTTTATTTATATATGTTTTTTATTCATACTGTACATGTGCAGAGGGTCTCCGGAGCAGAAACGCTTTGGTTTTAGGTCTGGGGACCCCCTGCTTCCCGAGAAACAGGCCCCTTTAGGGGGTGCCGGTATCCCTCTGCTTTGTTTACAGGCAGCGATCACGTGATCGGGACCTTTAAACGCAGAGGGATACCGGCACCTCATAAAGGGGCTGTATCTCGGGAAGCAGGGGGTCCCCAGACCTGAAACCAACGCGGTTCAGCTCTGGAGACCCCCTGCACATCTACACTATCAATAAAAATGTATTTTAAATAATTTTTAATGTGCCGATGTTTGCGCAGAGAGAGCAGCGTTTCTCTCTCTGCTGCAAACACATCTAGCCCCCCCGGCCTATAGTATCATTGATGTGCATATACAGTACTGTATGTGTATGTTAGGGGTTATAGGGGTTGTTGTTATACAGTATATATATACATATACATATATATACTGCATTACAATTCATGAATTTATGACATTTGGCGGTCACGCGAAGCATTGCAGCCTAGTAAATCCTGAACCATTATTAATTAACACATCAACCTCTGCCGTGTAATGCGCCTGGCTGGGAAGGCAAAAGGAGCCCGGCATGCTCCAGGTGAACAGAGTGGCATTCCAGGAACATGCCAGGTACATGCCAATGATTAGTAAGAATAAATGCTGCCGCTGCTGTAAAGATGGCGAAAGCCTTAATTTTTTTTTTTTTTTTTAATAGGAAATACTTTTCTCTGTAGAAGAAATCAAAACTCTAGTAGACAAAAAAAGTGTACTCCTTACATTTTCACCAAAGACCACAACAATTTGTGAGTCAAAGTTAATGTTTGTGAATTTAATAAATGTCCTTACAACGTCCACCAATAATATCCGGAAATCAACCCCAAGAATGCGATAACAAAACTTGTTAAACTAAAATGCACTCACTACAGCTCAACCCTGTTATAATGCGATCCGTTACAATGCGAATCCGCTTATAACGCGATGCAAGCATGGCTCCCAATTTTTGTATTGACCCCAGGCACAGCGTTATAAGGGGGTTGAGCTGTACTTTTACAATGCTTTCCAGAACAAAACAACAATAACAACAAAATATATATATATTTTTTTTTAACTAATTAAGTTCCATCAAATAACCCTAAATTGATTATTTCTCCTCGACATATTCATAAATATGCATATTTTAACATCCTCTGCCTTTTTCCAGTACCTCTTCTTTTCTATCACTTCTACACTATAACAACTCATGTAAGTATTTCCATTATAAGCCTGTCAAAATCATATGCAGAATCCAGGACGAGACTCTGCCCAACCCTTCACTCACTGAATACCAGTGGGGTGAGCTATGATGAAGTGGTGAATATGTAACAGGGAGAGAACAGACATCTTGGTGAATGATGACTCCGTTCAAGATAATCCTGACTGCATCTCAACTCAGCTGTGCCAGCTCTCCTGTCTGATCCCTGTGTTGCCTGACATGACTCTCTCCATCACAGTAATTGTTGAGAGAGAGGTCTTCTGGCTTGGCACTCTGCCCAGCCTTTCCTATTTCTCTTAGTATGCAATCCTACCAAAAAAAAGACTCTTCTTTTCCAAACTATACACAACTGTGCTACATCAGACTGGCATCACTGGTTGAAGGGTGTAGTGAAGTTTTCCTCATCTTTGGTGCATGCATCGTCATTCCCTGTTCACTTTAGCATTGCATTCCCAGCAACAACATTAGAAATACACCTGGAATTGAGCAGGATAATTCAAGAATAAAGAAAAAACAGATCTGTAAATCGAACAGGATGTTTTGCCAATTAAATTATTCCAAACAGAATCATTGTAACTTATTGTAATTTTGGTCCACTCAGCAGGCTGTAGGATTAAATATACAGCAAATAAAAATATCACTTGTGAACACATTTACATGTCTCAGACAGGTCTGCAATCCTGCCTTTCACCATTATCTCTTAGCATATGCAGTGCTTCCACTGCAGCCAGGCATTCTGGGAAATGACATGCAAATGAGCACACAGTGTCACCTTTTGCTTCAAATCCATTTTAATATGGACTCCTAAGCATATGCCTGCCGTATTACATAGTTTTCAGAACAGCCTGGGTTAAAGAAGTGCATAAACCTACTCACAGACAGCTGTTTCAAACTTTTGGGTCTCATCAGTGTGAGGATGGTTATACTAGCTATACAATTTGAAGCTGGGATATGTTTCAACCGCACCATACATACATTTTGGTGGATAAAAACGTGATAATAACCCTCCACCTTCCAGCATACAGCAAATAAAAAATATCACTTGTGAGCACATTCGTGTCTCACACAGGTCTGCAACCCCGCCTTTCCCCATTACCTCCAAGCAGAATGAGCAGGGGATAGATAAAGAACATTTGATGGATGATCTTTGCGGAAAGTGTTGTGCCGAAATAAATTATAAACTCAGGTGGTTTAGCAGTTTATCCTTAGATATTGAACATTAAGCAAGACAATTCATATTACAGTATGTCTGGATTTATAGAACAATCGTCTTAATTAATCAAACATATCACATTGTATTGTATTGTATGTCTTTATTTATGTAGCGCCAAAAATGTACTCAGCGCTTCACAAAGAATACAGTACAGGGAATTATAATAATACAATAACTGCTGCAAACTCAGACAATAGGAAAGGAAATCCCTGCCCCGCAGAGCTTACAATCTAAGAGGTTTAATGGGAAACTTACAGAGACAGTAGGTGGGATGGGACTCTGCTTTGTATCCAAAGCCAGAACATCAAAATTAGATGTACATTCCATGACATCATACAGTACCGACACACTTTATTGCAGTGTGGTCGGTACCGCAAGCCGGGAAATCTCCCGGCTTGCTAGTGGCCGCCCCTCGGCGTGCCGCACGTCATAGACGCGCGGTCACGCGTCTTCGGGAGCGTGCGCCCCCTGCACGCGCGTCCAGGGGCTCCCCGAGGGAGCACTGGTGTCCCGCGATCGCGGGACAGCGGCAGGGGGTTCCGGGGGACCCGGCGGACCCGGCAGCGGTAGGGAGAGCGCCCCGATCGGAGGGCGCTCTTCCGCTGCTTCGGCGCGCGCCCGTCACTCTCGGGCGCGCGCCAGGCTACTGCTGCGGCAGAGAACGGGCAAATGCTCGAATAAACTCTGCCGCAGCAGTAGTTAATAATTGGGATTAAGATTAGGAGAATTATGTCATCTGCCCAGGTGATCAAAGCAAGATTGTCTTATGTATACAATACCAGTTCGGCATAAGATTGAGTAGCAAGTATATCAAAGTGTAAACCAAAATTAAGCAGGAGTCAAGCCACATGCATAAATATTTAAAATCAGTCAGCAGAGTACAACTGACCTCCAGAAGACACTACTTTTCTTGTGGACACTTAATCATCTCTAGCGTTGCACAGGTATTTGTGAACATTTTGGTAATTTTAGAATTTTGTTCAAAGTGACATAGTGACTTTAGTTATTTTTTGCCAAATAATGGCATGTAAATATTAAAACAATATTTTTCATATTAAAGATGACAAAAAAACTAATAATTGGAGTGACAGCTTAGCAGAGATACACAAGCATACCGTCCTAGCAAGTAGGAATGCAACTACAAAGACAGTCTGCCACCCAAAATATTAGTTTCCTTTCGTATACATAATTTAAGAGCATAATAATATTTTATAGCGTTTTTCTGCTTTAAATATTGTTTTACATCCCGACTTCCAATTAGTTTCTTTAAGGTATAACAGATATGGCACCATGGAATTAGATTACTTCTGATTTTGGCCACTTTGGAATGTACAAATAGCCTTGGATTGTCACATAAGTTCTGACAGGTTGCCACGGACTTCAAGGAATGGTCAACAGAAATATAAGCTTTGTTTTTCATAAAACAGAGCACTCTGAGATGCTGGGCATTTTTTAAATTCAAATGAATACTAAAAAGCACCAAATATTTGTTCATGTTGCTCTTAGTAAATTGCAAGTTTTAAAGAACATGTGCTAATGAGTGCTTAAAAATCTAAGGATATAAATAACACAAGTGTACTGTAACTAGCGTTTGTATATTTGAGCTAACTAACATAGTGAAATAGAACAGACCTGGGTACTTCATTCCTTAAGTAGCAGAAATATTTGAAGTATTTACAAGCTGTGCTTCATTTGGAAATATGTTCTGTTATGTATAGAGAGACAAGAAGATTTACACGGACTCATTACAGTAGGTAACATGCGGTTACTGTAGACTGATGTAAACTTGGCCCTATTGAAACAGAAGCCTAAGAAAGTAATTTATAGAACATGACTAGAGGGGGGACAGTCATTTCACTGTACTGTAGTACACTTCAGAAAAAGGAAATACAGCTCTTGGCAGCTTCCACAGGAAGTCTGGTTACCAGATGCTTCTTTCTATCCCACAATTGCTTATAAACAACTGACTTTTTGCACTTAATGCATGGGTGACCCTGTAACAGGGACTTATCCCTGTTTAAATAAAGCAGCCTCAGAGCTCTGAGAATCCAGCAGAGAGATAGTTAATTGCAGCCACTCATTTGACTAGTCTCCACCTGGACTAATGAGAGCTCTGTAAAAAGCCTCATGTGAGACACAGGAGAGATTTTCCGTAGCTCACATTTGGGCTGACATAAGGAGAAGGAAGGATGAATCTCCGGGAAGCGCAGGGATATGTGAAAACAAAAATGTATATAGATAGTGCAATATTGCTGTGACAAATTAAATAAATTGTCTGATCTAATGCAGATGTACTCACAAGTGTGAGGTTAAAGGCACGTAAAGGTATCTTTCCCAGAGTATGGATGTCACACTGTATTCAGGAAATCAATCTCAGCCCCATATAGAATCCAAGAGACCTTAGAAAAGAAGACTGGACATAGCGCAGACTGTATACCAAGAATTTATAAAAGGTAAGTGAAAGGTATTACACTCACATGATTTCAAAAGTTTAAAAGCATTTCGATCACACGCAGTGGATCTCAGCAGCCGGATAGATGGTGTATCTTGTTCCCCTCCTTCCGTGGCGTGCGTGTCACTGGTTTGCGTTCCAACTGCACAGGAAGTGATGTCATCGGCTTCTAGGGGTTCCGGCCAGTAGTACAGACGTCACTCTACGCGTTTCATCTCATCGATTTCATCAGGAGTGACTTTGTGATGGGTGTGGGATGCATATATACCCCTAACTTAGTTCCCATTGGTGAATGGCTAACTAGATTTTAATTGGGTTAACGATTATACTGAGTGGATACACATGAGATAGAAAGAGACATGTAATTAATCCCTCTACATCTTACATATGCAGAGGTCCAAAAAATAATACAATCAATCAATGTTGAAAATTTAATGCAGAAATGTATCTTTAAAAATGCTAATGCATAGATATAAAAAATGTTTAAATAAACATTATAAAAATATAAACATAAAAACAGGTATATATGAAATAAATAGGCAGTAAGTAAAACAATATGAGTCAGAACATGGAAACTAGCTAATTATAAAGCATAGTTGATTCATAGGAATAGATGAAATCTATTGTGGAAACAAGAAACAGGGCATAAGTAACATTATAGAAAAGGTTTCAAATCAAATTCCAAATTCAGACCAGCAGGAGACATGGTTTTTAGTTCGAACATCCAATATGATTCTCTTTTTATCAGTGCTTTATCTCTATTACCCCCTCTCCAGTGAGGCATAACCTGTTCGATGGCTTTAAATTTTAACCCTTTAGGATCTGAATTGTGTGATAAATAAAAATGATTTGAAACACTGTGTGTGGTCAATTTTCTTTTTATGTTTCCTATGTGTTCCAATATACGGGTTTTTAAAGATCTTATAGTTTTCCCAATATATTGTAGACCACATTCACATTCTAGTAAATAGATTACAAAATTGGACCTACAATTTAAATGTTGTTTTATTTTGTAGCTTTTTTGTGTAGTATTAGAATGAAAGCTATCAATAATGTTAGAGCTATATTTGCAGGCAGTACAGTATTTACAATTGAAAAAACCTTTCGGGGGGTCCAACCAGGTTGGATTGCTGTTTAAACTAACATTTTTTAGTGCACTTGGTGCTACCTTATTTTTAATGTTAGGTGCTTTTCTATATATCATTTGAACCTTGTCGGGTAGAAGAGTTCCTAAGATAGGGTCATTTTTAAGAATAGGCCAGTGAGAGTTTAGTGTTTTATTAATTCTATGTGCATCTCTATTGTATTGTGTAACAAATGGTACCTTGATGAGTGCACTATTAGTGTCCTTTACTTTTGGGACCAGCATAGATTCTCTTGGTGTACACTTGGTCTTAGCCAAAGCTTTCTGGATGACATCCTGATTATAATTCCTCTCCACAAACTTTCTGGACAGCACGTTGGATTGCTCCTCAAAAACACTGTTATCCGTGCAATTACGTTTCAGTCTACAGTATTGACCATATGGTATATTATTAATCCATTTATTCAAATGGCAACTAGACTGTAGGATGTAGTTGTTAGCATCCACGTCTTTGAAAAAGTTTTTTGTTTTAATAACATTGTTATCCAAATATATAGTAAGGTCCAGAAAGTTTATGGATGTTTTACTCATGGTGGAAGTGAATTTAAGATTAAACTCGTTGTTATTGAGGTACTGGAGGAATAGATCTAGGTCCTCCAATGTACCCTTCCACACAAAAATGATATCATCTATAAATCTCCGCCAGGTTACCAAATTCGCGTCCAGACCTGCCCAGGACCATATATACAGATTTTCCCATAGGGCCATTAGTAAGTTCGCATAACTGGGCGCGAATTTGGTCCCCATAGCGGTTCCACATAATTGCAGAAAAAACTCATCACAAAACCAAAAGAAATTCTTATTCAAAACAAATTGGATACATTTAATAATGAACTCTATCTGTGCTTCTGGAATTCTCCCTTCTTTTTCCAGAAAGAATTGGACAGCCCTACATCCATCAGTGTGTCTTATATATGTATATAGTGCTGTTACATCTGTGGTGACCAATATATAGTTATCCTGCCATTGGATATCCCTGAGAAACATAATTACGTCTCTGGTATCTTTGATATAAGATTTTTGTTGTTTTACAATATCCTGTAAATAACTATCGATAAATTCAGACAGATTGGCAGTTAGTGACCCTATTCCTGAAATTATTGGTCTTCCCGGTGGGTGTGTAAGGTTCTTATGAATTTTTGGTAGAAAATAGAAGACGGGGAATACTGGGTCCTCAACATTTAGGAACTGAAACTCATGTTCTTCCAGTATTCCCCGTCTTCTCCCATCCTCAAGCAAAGACTGCAGTTCTATTTTATATAGGTTGGTAGGGTTGCCTTTTAGTTTTAGGTAGGTAGTTGTATCTCCCAAAAAATTTTTTGGACTCAAGCATATAATAGCTATGGTCCATAATTACAACACCCCCTCCCTTGTCTGCAGGTTTTATTACAATTGTTTTGTCTGCTGTGAGTTCCTCAAGAGCAGTTCTCTCCTCCCTTGTAAGGTTATTGTGCTGTCTGTCTTTTTTACTCAAATTTTCTAGGTCTTTTGTAACTAGTTGAAAAAACACCTCTAAATGGTTCCCTTTAGCAAATTTGGGGAAAAACTGAGATTTAGGTTTAAATTTGGAATGTACAAATTCAGAGGTGCTAGAATCTATAGCTTTTTTGTTATCTGTCCAGTTCCTGGTTTCTGCATCTTTATTAGCAAAAAATCTTTTTAATGTAAGTGATCTCAGAAACTTATGTGTGTCAACATAAAGACCAAATTTATTTGGTCCAATAGTGGGAGCAAAAGTGAGTCCCTTACTGATAACTTTATTCTGGCATTCTGTGAACGTTTTATTACTTAAATTAAAAATATTTTTTGTTGTCTTTAATGTAATTTTCTTGTCTTTCCGTAATCTTCCCCCTCGTCTCCCTCTGACATGCGTCTTTTGTTTCTTTGAATGAGGCCTGTTTTTTGAGTTGTCAGGGGGTGAAATGGATTCCTGGTTTCCCAAGAACTCATACACCCCCTGGGCTCCAAAAAAGAGGAAGAGGGTTTCTCCAATTAGATATCTATCTAAGCTACCACAAGCCAATACGAGATGGCAAGTTCAAATGTATTTCAAAATAGGACAAATAGAAATCTGAACCTAGACACGTATTTTAAGGATGCAAACCTATCCTTTAAAGAGGATCAGGATCAAATTAATGCAACCTGTATTAAATTGGAACGTACACTGATTAAAGATACAAAAAAATGGATAGATTTACTATTCTTAAGGAAATATGTAGAATATAAAATTATCCCAAGAGGCCTAAGAGTACAAAAAAATCCATCAATGGATTTAAGTGATGAAGACTTTCTGCTAAAATGGAATAATGCACAAGATGAATGTTCTTTTAACCTAATTAAAATCATTATGTCACAACAAGAGAAACACCTAGTGAAATTGGATAAAGAAATAGAAGACTTACGGTTAGAACTAGGATCCTTAGAAAATATAAAAGATTATCAAGAGAGAGACGTAAAAATGCAGAAAAACATTGACAATTTAAAAAAAGAAGTTATCGAGATTAAATTGCAAAAATTCAGGAGGGATCAGGATGATTATGCAAAAGGCATTGAGAGAACATGGAACAAAGGTTCCAAAAATGGGAAGAAATCCCAAATAAGTCCTGATCCCTCGGGGAAAACCCCTGTATCAACATCCACTATGGATACTTCATACAGAGGGAGATTTGCAGATAACTATCCCAAGAACCATGCTGGTTTTTTATCCCAGGTTTTAATAAAGAAAAGTGAAACAATAAAAAATCCTCCAAATGGAGGTAAAGTTAAAGAAAAAACTAAACACCTTGAAATTAAGGACATTATCGAATCGTCAGGGAAGGAAAACTTGAAACAGGGGCAAAAATTGGAGAAACCCTCTTCCTCTTTTTTGGAGCCCAGGGGGTGTATGAGTTCTTGGGAAACCAGGAATCCATTTCACCCCCTGACAACTCAAAAAACAGGCCTCATTCAAAGAAACAAAAGACGCATGTCAGAGGGAGACGAGGGGGAAGATTACGGAAAGACAAGAAAATTACATTAAAGACAACAAAAAATATTTTTAATTTAATTAATAAAACGTTCACAGAATGCCAGAATAAAGTTATCAGTAAGGGACTCACTTTTGCTCCCACTATTGGACCAAATAAATTTGGTCTTTATGTTGACACACATAAGTTTCTGAGATCACTTACATTAAAAAGATTTTTTGCTAATAAAGATGCAGAAACCAGGAACTGGACAGATAACAAAAAGCTATAGATTCTAGCACCTCTGAATTTGTACATTCCAAATTTAAACCTAAATCTCAGTTTTTCCCCAAATTTGCTAAAGGGAACCATTTAGAGGTGTTTTTTCAACTAGTTACAAAAGACCTAGAAAATTTGAGTAAAAAAGACAGACAGCACAATAACCTTACAAGGGAGGAGAGAACTGCTCTTGAGGAACTCACAGCAGACAAAACAATTGTAATAAAACCTGCAGACAAGGGAGGGGGTGTTGTAATTATGGACCATAGCTATTATATGCTTGAGTCCAAAAAAATTTTGGGAGATACAACTACCTACCTAAAACTAAAAGGCAACCCTACCAACCTATATAAAATAGAACTGCAGTCTTTGCTTGTGGATGGGAGAAGACGGGGAATACTGGAAGAACATGAGTTTCAGTTCCTAAATGTTGAGGACCCAGTATTCCCCGTCTTCTATTTTCTACCAAAAATTCATAAGAACCTTACACACCCACCGGGAAGACCAATAATTTCAGGCATAGGGTCACTAACTGCCAATCTGTCTGAATTTATCGATAGTTATTTACAGGATATTGTAAAACAACAAAAATCTTATATCAAAGATACCAGAGACGTAATTATGTTTCTCAGGGATATCCAATGGCAGGATAACTATATATTGGTCACCACAGATGTAACAGCACTATATACATCTATAAGACACACTGATGGATGTAGGGCTATCCAATTCTTTCTGGAAAAAGAAGGGAGAATTCCAGAAGCACAGATAGAGTTCATTATTAAATGTATCCAATTTGTTTTGAATAAGAATTTCTTTTGGTTTTGTGATGAGTTTTTTCTGCAATTATGTGGAACCGCTATGGGGACCAAATTCGCGCCCAGTTATGCGAACTTACTAATGGCCCTTTGGGAAAATCTGTATATATGGTCCTGGGCAGGTCTGGACGCGAATTTGGTAACCTGGCGGAGATTTATAGATGATATCATTTTTGTGTGGAAGGGTACATTGGAGGACCTAGATCTATTCCTCCAGTACCTCAATAACAACGAGTTTAATCTTAAATTCACTTCCACCATGAGTAAAACATCCATAAACTTTCTGGACCTTACTATATATTTGGATAACAATGTTATTAAAACAAAAAACTTTTTCAAAGACGTGGATGCTAACAACTACATCCTACAGTCTAGTTGCCATTTGAATAAATGGATTAATAATATACCATATGGTCAATACTGTAGACTGAAACGTAATTGCACGGATAACAGTGTTTTTGAGGAGCAATCCAACGTGCTGTCCAGAAAGTTTGTGGAGAGGAATTATAATCAGGATGTCATCCAGAAAGCTTTGGCTAAGACCAAGTGTACACCAAGAGAATCTATGCTGGTCCCAAAAGTAAAGGGCACTAATAGTGCACTCATCAAGGTACCATTTGTTACACAATACAATAGAGATGCACATAGAATTAATAAAACACTAAACTCTCACTGGCCTATTCTTAAAAATGACCCTATCTTAGGAACTCTTCTACCCGACAAGGTTCAAATGATATATAGAAAAGTACCTAACATTAAAAATAAGGTAGCACCAAGTGCACTAAAAAATGTTAGTTTAAACAGCAATCCAACCTGGTTGGACCCCCCGAAAGGTTTTTTCAATTGTAAATACTGTACTGCCTGCAAATATAGCTCTAACATTATTGATAGCTTTCATTCTAATACTACACAAAAAAGCTACAAAATAAAACAACATTTAAATTGTAGGTCCAATTTTGTAATCTATTTACTAGAATGTGAATGTGGTCTACAATATATTGGGAAAACTATAAGATCTTTAAAAACCCGTATATTGGAACACATAGGAAACATAAAAAGAAAATTGACCACACACAGTGTTTCAAATCATTTTTATTTATCACACAATTCAGATCCTAAAGGGTTAAAATTTAAAGCCATCGAACAGGTTATGCCTCACTGGAGAGGGGGTAATAGAGATAAAGCACTGATAAAAAGAGAATCATATTGGATGTTCGAACTAAAAACCATGTCTCCTGCTGGTCTGAATTTGGAATTTGATTTGAAACCTTTTCTATAATGTTACTTATGCCCTGTTTCTTGTTTCCACAATAGATTTCATCTATTCCTATGAATCAACTATGCTTTATAATTAGCTAGTTTCCATGTTCTGACTCATATTGTTTTACTTACTGCCTATTTATTTCATATATACCTGTTTTTATGTTTATATTTTTATAATGTTTATTTAAACATTTTTTATATCTATGCATTAGCATTTTTAAAGATACATTTCTGCATTAAATTTTCAACATTGATTGATTGTATTATTTTTTGGACCTCTGCATATGTAAGATGTAGAGGGATTAATTACATGTCTCTTTCTATCTCATGTGTATCCACTCAGTATAATCGTTAACCCAATTAAAATCTAGTTAGCCATTCACCAATGGGAACTAAGTTAGGGGTATATATGCATCCCACACCCATCACAAAGTCACTCCTGATGAAATCGATGAGATGAAACGCGTAGAGTGACGTCTGTACTACTGGCCGGAACCCCTAGAAGCCGATGACATCACTTCCTGTGCAGTTGGAACGCAAACCAGTGACACGCACGCCACGGAAGGAGGGGAACAAGATACACCATCTATCCGGCTGCTGAGATCCACTGCGTGTGATCGAAATGCTTTTAAACTTTTGAAATCATGTGAGTGTAATACCTTTCACTTACCTTTTATAAATTCTTGGTATACAGTCTGCGCTATGTCCAGTCTTCTTTTCTAAGGTCTCTTGGATTCTATATGGGGCTGAGATTGATTTCCTGAATACAGTGTGACATCCATACTCTGGGAAAGATACCTTTACGTGCCTTTAACCTTCTCACACTTGTGAGTACATCTGCATTAGATCAGCCAATTTATTTAATTTGTCACAGCAATATTGCACTATCTATATACATTTTTGTTTTCACATATCCCTGCGCTTCCCGGAGATTCATCCCTACTTCTCAACACGAGGACTGACAGAGCAATCCTCACCGGGTCATAGCAGCACCTGTTTTATGTGTTTGCATAAGTATCACCTTTTGATTATTATTATCACTACGATTATATGTATAGCTAGTATTTTTATATAGAGCGCCACTATTAGATAAGTTTCCTTTTTCACATAAGGAGAAGGAAGACTGCAGAGATTTTCCTTAGCCCACAACCGGGCTGACCTGAGGAAAAGATGATGTCTTGATGGACACTTGATGTATGTATGTATGTATGTATGTATTAGTATATATATGTACATACATACATACATACATACATATATATATATATACATGAACAGAAAAAAGGCTATAAACTGCTGCGCTAACCAGATAGGTATACTGTAAAGGGGTAGGGTGCATACAGTAATATATGACAGTGCAATCGTCTCCTATTACCACTAGTTGAAATGTACTGGCTATTGAAAACAATTATTGATGTACATATATACAAATACCATAACAAACATATACATATAACAACCACAACTGGGGGGACACAAACGGAGGGGAAAATGGCCAGGAAAGGAATGAAGGGGGGAAATGGAGGGGAAAAAAGAAGGGGAGGGGAGTGCAATGGGGGGAAAAAAGCCCAAAAGAGTTCAATAAGAGTCAGTGTATATCAAGGATGAAAAATAAAAATAAAAGTAAAAAGTGTCCTTTGAATGCTACTAGGTGTCGCTGCCAGTCTCCAGGAAAAAAACACCTTCCTCTTGACCTGTGTTAACGAAAAAAAGACAGCGCGGCTCCCATAGCATAATATTGTTTTTAATGTTAAAAAATCTTCATACACGTGAATTAGTGAACACTTACAATTTGTGCTGTAATAAAGGGCATTGTATAGGGTCTTTTTCTTCACCCGATCGAGCCTCTGTGAATCTCTGTCTCCTGGGGGGTCCAACACTCTCTCCTTGTGGATCACGGAGGGATGCGCGCGCACTGTCCTCTCCCTGAATGGGAGTCTCGCGAGAGTGTAACTCCAACGTGGCTGGGTATGGACACAGCGGTATAAACCCCTTGTGCAGTCCCAAACACACAGAAACGGCTCAGCAACAGGGCGAACAGGACTCCTCAACGTTGCACAATGATGATTAAAAGACAGTGCCAGCTACTTCCCTACGCGTTTCATCACATAAAGTGACTTCCTCAGGGGTTAAAGCTATACTAACAGTGATCTCATGGGTATTTATACCCACTCAATAGCTAAGCACATTTAAAACACCTGATTTTTAACAATACTCATACACTGGCGACACACTTTATTCGAGCTTGGCTAGTCCCACGAATTCGGGTATACCCGGGTGTATTGAGGTTTGTGACTGTTTTCTGCCCGAGTGCATTGAGTTATTTTCCAAGCAGGGATTGAAGCATTTTATTCCCGCTGGCTGCAATACTGCACAGTATATATATATAAACTGCATTACAATTCATGAATTTATGCCATCTGGTAGACACGCGAAGCATTGCAGCCTATTAAATCCTAATCATTATCATTTAACAGATCAGCCGCCCATCAGCCAGGCATGAACCCAGGCTGGGAAGGCAAATGCAACGGGGCTTGTCAGAGGTTAGGAGCGGCACATTCCAGGTATCTGCCAGGTACATACCGGGTATTTGCTCGAATAAAGTGTGTCGGTGCAGTATCAACTGTCTCTCCACCTATATAGTGTATCTTATTTCATGTTCCTGTGGAATACAATACATAGGGAGGACCATTCGATCTATGAGTACCAGGTTTCTGGAACATAGACGTACTGTAACATCATTAATGGCAATATGGCTCACAGTCTTTCCAGGCACTTTTCCATCTGTCATGCTAAAGATCCTGCTTCTCTCACCATTAGGGGCATTGAACATATACCGATGTCCCTGTTGGGGGGTGATAGATTCAGGAGGTTATGTATGCGGGAGACCTTCTGGATCTATACCCTTGATACTTTGTCACCCAAGGGGTTTAATGAACAAATAGATACTGGTACATTGGTATAATAGTTTAGGTGCCCGTTCTTTTCACATCAATGCATATATCATGTTATAATCAGTAGTAACTTTTAATCTATTTTATTAGTACACAACACACATCATTGTGCAACGTTGAGGAGTCCTGTTCGCCCTGTTGCTGAGCCGTTTCTGTGTGTTTGAGACTGCATAAGGGGTTTATACCGCTGTGTCCATACCCAGCCACGTTGGAGTTACACTCTCGCGAGACTCCCATTCAGGGAGAGGATGGGTGCGCGCGCATCCCTCCGTGATCCACAAGGAGAGAGTGTTGGACCCCCCAGGAGACAGAGATTCACAGAGGCTCGATCGGGTGAAGAAAAAGACCCTATACAATGCCCTTTATTACAGCACAAATTGTAAGTGTTCCTAATTCACGTGTATGAAGATTTTTTAACATTAAAAACAATATTATGCTATGGGAGCCGCGCTGTCTTCTTTTCGTTAACATATATATATATACATATACATATAGACCCTAGATTGCAGGGGAGAGTAGTCATATTTGATTTCTTGTTGCGGATCACATAGCCCTAGCCGTGTTTATTTAGCCCGTTGGGTGTCACACCAGGTTTATCTTGTCAGGTACCTTAGAACACTATCTAAGTGTATTGTGGGCAATTTTATTGGAGGATGTGTCTAGCTTTGTAATGAACAGGGGATCCATGCTGTATTTTAACAATTTCTGTGCTTTGTTTTAACAATTTTTGTTCTGTGACAATACATCAATAAATATTATGTGATTTGTACTTTAACACATACTAGAGTGCTTTTTTAGGGCCTTCTTTTCTCTCTCAACATATACATATACAGAGAGAGAGAGACCTGGTAGGTTTTGGGCTATTATTCTTTCCTCCTCCTGGGAAATAATCCCTGGTAAGGGCAGGTTTGCCAGGAGTTAAAATGGGTTTGCCCCAACCACTGTGATTCAGTTGGTCAGAGAAGGTAGTGCTCATGCTTTGTGTCAATCAAAGGCACAGGGGTGGGACTACTGGATCTGTACTAAAAGGATTACCCCTTCCTGTGTGTCAGAGTTCATTTGTTACTCTCTCGCCTTGAGAGAGGTGGTTCCTCTGCAGTTAAGAAAGAGGATGGTTGGTTCAACTTAAGCTGCCAGGGCTCTGGTAAGCTGAAATGCTCTCCCTTAGGGGAGAGGGGAGATATGTTCTCTTGTTCCACAAAGGAGTAAGGGAAGGAAAGGACGGCTCTTATATTGGACAAGGAGTGTGTCTAGAGATCCTCCTGGTGGTGAACACCCTTCTGCTGAAGTGCTGTGTGCTGTGCAATTGCTGCTACCAGTCTGGACAATAAAGAACTCTTTTGTTTTACCTCCTGCCTGAGAGTGGAGTATATTGGGAGGAGAGGGAGATATCTCTTTTGCAGATACTCCACCCCATACACCTGGGGGCTGCACAAGATGGAGGCGCTGCACCATTAAGAAGAATTCAGGCTCAGCCCCAGAGAAGCCTGTCCTGTTATCCCCCATGACATCGTGGGAGACCCAGGCCCTCCTGTTACCAGCAGGTAAGCACCACCAAAGTCCCTATAGCCAGAATGAGAGTTCCCTGAGGAGGCCCAATGTAAGGTTGGGACAGGGAGGACCGGCTACATATACGTATATATTTGGGTGGTAATCATCTTACAGCTGCAGCGGCTGTTATTGTAAAACTTCACGGCGCCGATTTCGTGTACTCTGCTATACTCCACGCGGCATGAACGCAGCCAATCGCCCCAGGCACCCGCGCTTATCGCGATTGCTTTGTTGAATTTTATGGATTCTGTTTCTTTGGGTGCAATGAAATGAATGAATTGCAATGTGTACAGTACTGTGCGACTGTGCTACTGTGTCAATTTAAGGTGTTTAAAAACAGAACTCTAAAATGCCATTTTCAGCACTTGCCGCACTTGCCGCACTCGCGGTACGGTTGGAAAACATCACGCGCCATGACAGGGGTATTCCGAGTGATACACCGGGCGAAGTTTTAGAATAACGGCCGCTGCAGCTGTAGCTACCCACCCAGAGAGGGCTGGAGGAAAGGTTTACTAAATTCTCCAAAGCGGAGTAGGCCTTTATTTTGAATGTTTTGCCTTGCTAAAGGAACAGGTGCAATAAAGCCGGGATTTAATTTCACCCTAATCGGTCTCCATTAAATATACCTCTGCACACATCTCTTACAGACCCAATGACAATCTTTTTTTTTTAAATGGGGCATTACTTCAAAAACTAACAAACTCTTAAGCTTAAAGCAAGCAGTATATGTATGTGAAATGCTGAAAGTAAACATGTTTTATTACGCTTTCCTTTGTTTACAATACATTCTTAGTACTACATAACAAGGAATAGATGGACAAATAAAATGTAAGTAGCAGTGTATTTTTCTACTTTATATAAAATTATTACCTCTCTATGGACCTTAGGCCTCATTCAGGGTGCCAGCTGCAGGACTCGGAGGGAGGGCGGGAGGGAGGGAGGCAGTGCTGCAGTTTGCTGGGCGATCTGTGTTTATCCCCCAGCAGACTTTTCAGCGTTGGGGAGGGGGCGGGGTTACACACAGCAGGGTAAGTATCGAGGTTGCAGTCATGAAATCATTCTGAAGAATGATTTCATTGGCTGCCTAGGTCCCTGTGACGCTGCTGCAGCTCCAAAAAATGAAAATTTCGTTTATTGAAACTGTAGTCAGCTTCAACTCCTGGCCTCGGAGACAGGGCGGTTGCTACCCTGACAACCAGTATTCAAATTGAATACTTTGTTTCTCACGGCAGCACGCACGGCAGCACGCCCTCCCTCCGAAGCCAGCACCCTGAACGAGGCCTTATTCAATAATGTCCAAAGTGGCTGATTGCACTACGATCTTTTGAAAGCTGCCATTGTTGCTTCTGGCATTATTGAATAAGCCCTATTGCTTAAAGTATAAACAATAACGTATATCAGGTTTGACATAGCCCAATATCCTTATATTGATCATTAATAACTGCAATAAAAAAATATTATTACTCAAGAATACATATACCTACTGTATGATTCATACAATAGTTAGAAATGTACAGTATTGTTAACTTTAGACATTTTACATTTTGAACATGCCATTAGCCAAAAAGAAAATGCAGTAACATTAAAAAGACAATCCCAGCATACGATTTTTTTGTTTTTGTTTTTGTTAATTTTTTTTTAAATTTAACATAGGATTGAAACAGGGGGTCTTCAGAGCTGCACCCCATTCATTTCAGCTTCCGCAGATACTTACCTCTGAAGGGCGTGGCGGTAGTGGGTACGCTCGGCTAGCAGGAATCATATATTGGCGGAGTTTCAATGCTTCCACAACCTGCAGGCCAATAGGAAGCCGTGACGTCATCAGTTTCGGTTTCTTATTGGTCCACGTAGCGCAGGTGCTTTAAACTTTGCCGAAATACCTCTTTGGAGGTCTGTATCTCGGAAGCAGTGGGTCCCTGGAGCTGAAATGAATGGGGTTCAGCTGCAGAGACCCCCTGTTTCAAACCTATGTTAAAAAAATAATAAATTTAAAAAACGCTTAAATTGCTCCTTTAAGGCCGCGGATATAGTAGGCGCGTAGCCGTGACGTCACGTGAGCGGCTTACCCTCATTGGCTGAACCGCTCACGTGACCCGGCCGTCCCGATTCCTCACACACACGGTCGCGCACTCTATGGCTAGCCCCATAGATGTACGGCCTTTTGTTCGCGCCGCGCAGAGTATGGACGCGGCCTATGGCAGATCTTCATGCTTGAAATGCATCTAGAAATAGGAAAAAATAATTCGATCACATTTTAACCTCTATATGAATAGTTATTAGCAAAATAACTTTCCTCTTCCATGAAAGTGTTTCCGTTTTATGAGATGCAAAAATGGAGTGACGTCATTAGCAAAACCACCATCGTGACATTACCGGTATGAAGGGTGATTATCGCTGTGCCGTGACGTGACGTGTTAAATAATACACTGCACATGAGCATTGGGGAAAAGTATAATGTGCGTTCCAATTAGCGCACATGCGTTAGTGACGTGTTACGCATCTGCATAACCCAACATAACGCCCATGAGCATGTTGCAATTTCAAATAAATATAAATTAACTGAATTACTCAGCTATATCAGCTAAACTGCTGAACAGTTGACATGGCTGAGCAGGCTTTCACCTTATCTGCTGGATCAGCTTCTTCTTGTGAGGCAGCGAGGATTCAAAGCCTAAGGCCGTGCGTATCGTGCCCGCGACGGGTGACGCGACGCCGCCCAAAAACAAAGACATTGCCGCCGCGTGCGCTTATAGTGTCGTGGAATTTGGAAGCCGGGAATATTTGATTTTTCAAGGGCTGTCGCCTCATGTGACAGCCCCTGAACAAACCAAATACCCGGAAGCCAGAGACACCGCCGCAAAGCGAATTATAACTTTCGCCCGTCCCGTCGCCAGTTGCGGGCACAATATGCGTGGCCTTAAATTTACAGAGTAAGAGCTGGAGATTCTAATAAATGCAGTGGTGACAAACACTCCAAACTTAGGGTCTCTCTGCTTCCGCAACCAGCACTGTGGATAAGCACGCTTTTGGGACAGAATCCTCACCCGGATTAATGTCCTGGTCAACACGGCGAGATTGGTGCATATACTCAAAAAGCGCTGGGCAGACAGCAAGCGGAAGATGAAGCGCAGCTGGCTAACCATGCTGCCCATGCAAGGAAGACGGGGGAGGGGGAACAATTGTTCCCCTGCATCTGCATCTTACCCTAATTGAGGAGCGCCTGAGCTCAGTGATTGCCACCTCCCAGGTAGTGGGACGACAAGAACTGGTGGACACAGAGCATGTGGAGAGGCCTGGCAAGTGAAAATACAGTACATATATAATACACAATAAATCAATCCAATGTATACATGTCACTTTATACACAACCTTGTACATCAGAACAAAGATTACTGTCTTGTTTGCAATGCACTCACACATACAAATGAGGAGCACATAGCTAAATCACGTATGTGACAATTGTGATATGCTTATGTAGCCCTCTTTCCTACTGCTTTCGAGTGACTACTGATACCGCACACAACGTACCTGTTGGCTCAGGAAGATCTTGGCCTCCGCTAACTGGGAGCCTGGGGTAATATTAATAGTATTAATAGTATTGGCAGCGCCTTCACTTACCCAGGATCCCCAATGAGTGAGATTCCCCTAGGCAAGAATAATAGCAACACACATCTGATTGTAACTGTTTACTACTAAGCATTGGCAGAACCTTATCTTATAGTTATAGTTATAGCAATAACATACATATGACACATGAGATACCATTAACCAACTACTTGCAATATAACCTTGTGGCTCGGCCACTCTCCTAAGGAGAAATGTCACTGTCCCATCACCGCATGTCCCCACACCGTGTCCATACAAAATAGAGATATGTATATAGTCTCAGTCCTTTGGTCACTCAACCCAGTGTCCCCAAAGAGTGTGTCCCAAGGCGGGATCAGCGCCTCTTAGTACCGGTGTTGGTGCACTTAGTAAATACCTTCCGGTCACTGGGGTGACCGGCAACAACTTCAAAAAGGATCCGCCGATCCAGCTCAGTCTCTCACGAGTGGATGATGTACAGCAGCCTGGGTCCAAACGACTGTCACCACCGCAGCTCCGCAACACTGTATCCCTATCTGTCTATGCAGTAAGGGAATAGTTGTCGCTACCAATATAGGGTGTCCCTGCAGCACCACAAGCTTATGGTGACTCAGTGAATACACTGGGGCCTGAGGGGAAATCTGCCTACGCAGGTGGGTCACTGACCCCCTGCACGCACACTACCTCTCCCCTCCGTTGCCCTCTGACTAGCGTGGTCTCTCCGCCACGCTTCCCTTTCCTGCCTCTCGCAATTCCTGCATTCTCATTCGCTCCCTGGCATCAGGTGACTTTACTGAGGCTCCTGGGGGTTGTAGTTACTTGCTGAGCCTCTTAATGATTGGCCAGCCATTCGCGCGCTTTGCACTGCGCGTGTGCGAACTCTCTCCGCTCTAACAGTCGCTCCTGACTATTGCGCAACAACATGGCAGCGCCCTGTGCTGCCGATCCGCTGCGGAACCTTCCAACCACTCCCTGTATAGACACGCTGCAGCGAAGGTAGAAGCAACTAAGACATCCCTACATTCTCCCCCTCGTAGAATCAAACGTTCCCGCTTGGGAACGTAACTATACACATATTTACACAATAAAAATGCATACTTGCGAAATACATCTTATCACTGTATACTCTACATGAGGTTATACATTTCATTGAACACCCCAATTACAGATCTCACTTTATGACGAGCCCACTGCTGAGCCTCATAACGGGGTGCCCCAAATTGATCGTACACCATCCTCATGGGAGGTTGACCAGTTCTTTGGCTTCTGCACAGGTGCTCTTCTGTTACTCCCTCGGGAGAGTAACAATTCTCGCTTGGCAATTCAAATTCTGCCCTTGAGGGGCTCAATGTTTCTACACAGTCCTCTTTGGGGCACAAAGCACGGGCTCTGTGGGTCTAGTGGCTGGCTCATTGGAGTCAGCGTATCTGTCGTTGGAAGGGGCCCTTTACCCATAGCTCCTTCAGAAGATGCCCCCACGGTCGGAAGGCCCCTTTGAGAGGTTCCTTCCATAAGACCTCAGAGGTGGCATTTATTACAGTCTCTGGGCCATCCTCTGTACTATCTAACTCTCCATCAAGATACACTGTGGGTATTTCTAATTCCTGATCCCCTACTTGAGGTATGGGAAGGAGATGATTTCTATGCCATACACTGGCGACACACTTTATTCGAGCTCGGCTAGTCCCACGAATTCGGGTATACCCGGGTGTATTGAGGTTTGTGACTGTTTTCTGCCCGAGTGCATTGAGTTATTTTCCAGGCAGGGATTGAAGCATTTTATTCCCGCTGGCTGCAATACTGCACAGTATATATATATATACTGCATTACAATTCATGAATTTATGCCATCTGGTAGACACGCGAAGCATTGCAGCCTATGAAATCCTAATCATTATCATTTAACAGATCAGCCGCCCATCAGCCAGGCATGAACCCAGGCTGGGAAGGCAAATGCAACGGGGCTTGTCAGAGGTGAGGAGCGGCGCATTCCAGGTATCTGCCAGGTACATACCGGGTATTTGCTCGAATAAAGTGTGTCGGTGCAGTACCTTTACCTGGCCTTCGGAGTCTTTGTAGCGGTATACCGGGAGGCCAGGCATCTGTGATTCCACTTCATACAAACCATCTCTCCAACGGTCGGCCAGTTTGTGCTTTCCGGGAATACCCAAATTGCGAAGGAGAACCGCGTCCCCTGGGCAGATTTCTTTATGTCGCACTTTGTGATCATAACGCCTTTAATTACTCGCATTTAGTTGCGCCGCTGCCTTCTCGGCCAGTTGGTATGCCTGCTGCAAGCTGCACATACTGAAAATGCGCCCTGTTGGATACCCCATCGGAAGATATCCGTAGTCGCACATCCACTGGCAGCCGAGCTTCTCGTCCAAACATCAGGAAGTACGGGGTATAACTTGTAGACTCATGTCGAGTACAGTTGTAAGCATGCACTAACGTCTCGACGTGCTTACTCCACTCCGTCTTCTGTGGGCCCTTCAGGGTGACCAACATGTCGAGTAGGGTTCGATTGAACCGTTCGGGCATAGCGTCCCCTTCCGGATGGTACGGGGTAGTTTGTGACTTGGTGATGTTCAGCAACTTCAGCAGTTCTCGAATGAGGTTACTCTCGAAGTCCCTGCCTTGATCAGAATGCAATCGATTCGGAAGCCCATAATGAATGAAATATTTCTCCCACAGCACTTTAGCCACTGTCACCGCCCTTTGAACTTTGGTAGGAAAAGCTTGAGCATATCTTGTATAGTGGTCTGTAATCACCAGTATATTCCCAATACCCCAGGTGTCGGGTTCGATGCACAAGAAATCCATACATACCAGATCCATGGGACCTGAGCTTTTCAGATGGGCCATGGGAGCCACCCGGGTCGGGAGTGTCTTTCTCTGTATACAATGAGTGCACTGCCTACAATGTATTTCTACAGATTCTCTCATTTTGGGCCAATAGAATCCATCACGGAGTAGACCGAACGTTTTGTCAATGCCAAGATGACCATGATCGTCGTGTAAGGCCCAGAGTACCATGTTTTGTAGAATTTTGGGCAGGAATAACTGTCGCCTGTCGGGATGATTGTGGTACGGTACAGTTGTCCAGTTCAAATTTTCCGAGCTCCTTCATTAATAGGGCCACCAGTTCTCTGGGAGCTCGTCTAAGTATGGAGGGGTGCTCTTGTTGCAAGGCTTGACAAACTAGTTCAACCACTGGATCTTGAACCTGATATTGCACCAATTCTTTCCAGGCAATAATCTTATCCTCAGTGATATTCATCCCATCTGGATGTCGGTACGCCCTAGGAATTGCTCTGGACTGGCACCCTAGGGAGTCTGCTATTTTTAACTCCGAGAACGCTACTCGATCGTCAACCACGGCAGCTAGAGAACACAGCGCACGTATGCCAGGCCCCGGGATTTCCTCCCACACTTCCTCGTCGGTAGTAGGGTGGAGCCCAGGGTCTTCGAGACAGAGAGTCTGCCCCTATGTTGGTAGGCCCTGGTTTGTACTTGAGATTGAATCGATAGTTTGCCAGCGCCGCTAGCCAACGGTGGCCTGTCGCATCCAGTTTAGCAGAAGTATTGATGTATGTCATCGGGTTGTTATCAGTCCTGACCTCGAACAGCACACCATACAGGTAGTCGTGTAACTTATCCACTATAGCCCACTTGAGGGCTAGGAACTCCAATTTGTGAACTGGATAGTTCTGTTCACTTGGGGTCAAACTTCGACTAGCATACGCCACCGGTCGGAGTCCGGTGTCATGTTTCTGATGCAACACTGCCCCCAAGCCGTTGAAACTTGCATCCACATGCAGGATGTATTCTCGGTCAGGGTCTGCATATGCCAGCACCGGTGCCTGGGTTAGATTGGTCTTCAATCCTAGGAACGCCTGTTCACAGGCAGGGGTCCACTTGTCCCCAAATGGTGCTTGAGCTGATGTGGCTTTCCTTCCAGTATCTTCGGGGTATATTTTTAAGAGATTGTTGAGGACTTTGGCTTTACTCGAGTAGCCTTCCACGAATCTTCGGTAGTACCCGCAAAACCCCAGAAATGACCGTAATTCCTGGACGTTATTGGGTCTTGGCCAATTCACCACAGCCTCTATCATCCCAGGATCCATAGATATCCCTTCCGCCGATACGATATGGCCTACATAAGTTACTGACGTGCGGCAGAATTGGCACTTGTCCATGGACAGCTTAAGCCCCTCGTTGCTGAGTTGATCCAGCACCTTCAACAGCCGTTCCTCATGCTCCTCCAGTGTCTTCCCGAACACTATAATGTCATCCAGGTACACCAGACACTCCTGAGGATTCATATCCCCAATGGTCTTCTCCATCAGGCGCTGGAAGGTGGCTGGCGCCCCGCATATCCCCTGAGGCATACGTGTGAACTGATAGAATCCTAAGGGGCAGATGAAAGCTGTTTTCTCTTGATCTTCCAAGTCCATGGGTACCTGGTAGTACCCAGACCTTAAGTCCAGCACACTGAACCACTTATTCCCGGATAGCGCATTCAGGAGGTCCTCAATTCGCGGAAGGGTATACTGGTCGGGTACAGTACGATTGTTCAAGGTCCCATTCTTCTTGCGCACTACTACGATAGGCGAGGCATATGGACTGCGGGATACTTGTACGATACCGGCTTCCTCCATTTCGGTTAACAGCCTTCTCACATCTTCCACATCTCTTGGTGCGATGCGTCGAGACCACTCGCGGAACGGCGTCGTGTCGTTCAGTCGGATGGTATGGCGGGCACTGCGACTGCACCCCACATCCATGTTGCTTGTGGAAAACACTCCACGTCGGTTTTCCAGTTTGGCCTGCAGTCTTTTCTTCCAATCCTCCGTCAGAGGCGAATCTCCGAAGTCAAACTCCAGCTTAGGGGTCACGGCCTGAACGGCAGCTGCCGGCCGTCCTTCTTCTGCCCTTCCCTCAGGAGTCACCGGATATATTCGGCCCAGCTGCTGCCCGTGGTCAATGGGCATGGGATAGGGGGAAAGGTTTCTCACGTAATCCCGAGTTCGTTGCGGAATTCTACGCGCCCACTTCTTTACTGAGGCCAATACCTTGTAGCCCAACTGCTGGTCATCAAGCACAGTTCTTTCTAGAGAGAAAAGCCGATCCACCTGACGTCTCGCCGGGTAGTGACACTCTGCAGTCATCATCCTTCCTTCTCCTGGAGGAATCTCCGTCACTCCACACTCCAGATTATACAGCATCCCATGCTCTTCTTGGGCCGCGATCCTACCGCAGGCCTCTTGTAACGCCGGGCACGCGGCTAGGGCAAGCAACGGTAACTCCCCCGCTTCCTGCAAGTACATACGGCTCAAGGCTTGTACAATGTCCGTATTGGTCCCCATGATTATGGGGGCGCTTGGATGGTCCTGGAGTTCCGGGCACACCAACGCTTCCACCTCCATGGGGTGATGCTTGCCGGTATTCAACTAGGGAATGTCCAGGTGTACCCTCACTACCCCGTCGATAGGGTAGTCTTCATGGCTTAGCCCTCTCAACCTCATGGAGTCAGCAGGTAGTAGTGGCAACCGCTGTAGATGCTGATTGTAGAAGGGCCTTGGTTACTTGGGAACCAGTATCCAACAGGGCAGAGGCATAGATACCTTCAATAACGACTTTGACGATGGCCGGTGGCCCGATGCAGCTACTCGTGGTAGCAGAGCCCGATGCTTCACTGGTGTCCTGGGCAGTTCCCACATGAGGTACAAGCCCGGGTTCCGTGGTCTGGGGAATACACAACATGGACTTGGCCGGTCGGGGCGCCGTTCTTCGTGTTACGGGGCAATGCGCTCTGATGTGCCCCATCTTACCGCAGGAGTAGCACTGGAGGTTGCTGTGGAAGGGGCTATCTCGGAATGTCGGGGAAGTTCGCCCCGAGGCAGCGCGTCTCCGGGCATCGGCGGGTTCCTCAGACTCCTCCTTCTCCGGTTCACATCCCCCCCCCGGCTCAACTGTAGCCTCTGACTTCTTGGCTTCTTTGGAGGCCACTCCCGTCTTCTTCCCAGGGTTCAAGTCCCGGACCAACAGCACAGTCTCATGGGCCTGCACTCGGCCCATCAGGTCATCAAACGACAGAGCTTTTCCGGGGGCCAAACATCCGCTGACTCATACGGACACCGGATGTAACGGAAGAAGTTCCCTCAGTAATTGCATGGTCCGCAGCCCGTCGCCATACGCTTTCTGTACCACCCTCTTCCTCACCATGGTCTAGAGATCCAAGTGTAGACGCCTAAGGAAATCAGACACCATTTCTGCCTCTTTCTGGGTTAGGGCGTGGAACTTAGCCATCAGTGCAAACGCATCCACCGGAATTCCATAGGCTTTGGTGAGGGCACTAATTATACCGGCAGCGTCCGCATCCGGGTGGTCGTCTCGGTACCAATGCACCATGTGGGACGCTGGCGGTCGTAGACATTCAATTATGCGCTGCCTCCTCACGGCATCCGTGCAGGACCATTCAGGGAGTACCTGCTCAGCATGATCCAGCAAGTCTTCAAATCCAACTTCCCCCAGGGGTGTGGGTTTGTCTCCGGAAAACGCCTTCAGCTTCCGGTACTGGTGCGACTGGGTGGATTGATGTATGGCCTCTGCTAGCACAGGGATGGACATATCATTAGGTGTGACATTCCCGGCAGGTACATACACGTCAAATCTAGACATGCTGCTTCTACTTAACGAGGGCCGAATGGTGGAGGGGGTGAAAGATACACCTAGGCCCATTGCGGCAGGCCACCGGGGGTTCAGACTGCTCTCAGGGGTACTGAAGGGGTTGGCCGTTGCGGCACTTGACGGACCCGGGTAATCCTTCTGGGGGGTGGACGCGGCTAGGGGTTCGGCTACGGCTGCGTGCACCAGCGGGCAATGGATGCCAGGGGCTTCAGGCAGGATTAATATGGAAGGTACTGCTTCGGGGCATATGTCCTGTTCTGTAACAAATAACGCTTTACGCCAGGCGTTATCCACGTCATACTTATGATTCTTTACTCGGGCCGTGGCCAGGAATGGGAGTTTCCTCACTTCATCCCTTAAAGTGCCCAAAGATGTGGTGGCAGGGACATTTCCAATGGCTATGGCACAGGTCAGTGGAATTTTGCATCGTAGGGCCCACTGTCGCACCTCGGTCGGCGAGGGCACAAACATGGTTAACTGAAAGACACAATTTAGTTCTGAAGGAGCACCCCAGGTCTGAGCATCTCAGCAGAGCCTCCAAATGTATCCCTCTTTCCTATTGCTTTCGAGTTACTACTGGTACCACGCACACCTGTTGGCTCAGGAAGATCTGGGCCTCCGCTAACTGGGAGCCTGGGGTAATATTAATAGTATTGGCAGCGCCTCCACTTACCCAGGATCCCCAATGAGTGAGATTCCCCTAGGCAAGAATAATAGCAACACACATCTGATTGTAACTGTTTACTACTAAGCATTAGCAGAACCTTATCTTATAGTTACAGCAATAACATACATATGACACATGAGATACCATTAACCAACTACTTGCAATATAACCTTGTGGCTCGGCCACTCTCCTAAGGAGAAATGTCACTGTCTCATCACCGCATGCCCCCACACCGTGTCCATACAAAATAGAGATATGTATATACAGTAGTCTCAGTCCTTTGGTCACTCAACCCAGAGTCCCCAAAGAGTGTGTCCCAAAGCGGGATCAGCGCCTATTGTTACCGGTGTTGGTGCACTTAGTAAATACCTTCCGGTCACTGGGGTGACCGGCAACAACTTCAAAAAGGATCCGCCGATCCAGCGCAGTCTCTCACGAGTGGCTGATGTACAGCAGCCTGGGTCCAAACGACTGTCACCACCGCAGCTCCGCAACACTGTATCCCTATCTGTCTATGCAGTAAGGGAATAGTTGCCGCTACCAATATAGGGCGTCCCTGCAGCACCATAAGCTTATGGTGACTCAGGGAATACACTGGGGCCTGAGGGGAAATCTGCCTACGCAGGTGGGTCACTGACCCCCAGCACGCACAGAATTCCTGCATTCTCATTCGCTCCCTGGTGTCAGGTGACTTCGCTGAGTCTCCTGGGGATTGTAGTTACTTGCTGAGCCTCTTAATGATTGGCCAGCCATTTGCGCGCTTTGCACTGCGCGTGCGCGAACTCTCTCCGCTCTAACAGTCGCTCCTGACTATTGCGCAACAACATGGCAGCGCCCTGTGCTGCCGAGCCGCTGCGGAACCTTCCAACCACTCCCTGTAGAGACACGCTTCAGCGAAGGTAGCAGCAACTAAGACATCCCTACACTTATATGTGTGCCCTCATAAGATTAGAAAACACTATAGGCATGCCTTCCAAATTGCAGTAAGGGTTCAATCAGTAATCCTTTGCGTATTTGAGGACCTTATAACTACTCACTAATCACAAGAACACTAGTTTAATCAACACTTAAAGAATATCAGTATCCCAAAGAGTTCATGTAAAACCTGATTAATCATCTTATGAAAGGTATCTAAACACCCACTGTACCCAGCACTTATCTGCTAAGAATCCAACATCAGCAACCTGTTACTAGTCTACTGGTTCAAAGAAGAATCTTGTTGCTCTGCCTTCTGATAACGATCACCCCCCTGCTTTAGCTATTGACCTGTGTCCCTCAAATCATCTTCCTGTCTAAATGCATTCCAGACGTCTGTTTTTAGCCATTCCAAACATGTTAGAAATGGTCACTATTAAAGTTCTATATATTACATTATGCCCAGGACATACTTGAAAATGAGAAGTACATCAAAATGTAATTGTCCCTACACCTGGTGCCTCCAATGACTCCCTGGCTACATCAGGGGTCTCAAATTTGGGGCCAACTCCCCCACCATCCACACCTCTGACACGTCCCGTGCCAAGGTTGAGGCATGGCAGACTTCGCACCAGGGGGCCGAGTGAGCCTAGCTGAGCGCCTGCCAAAAGTATGCACTGAACTCTGTTGTTTTATTTTTCGTGTTTGTATATTATGTTACAAAGTTAATTTTTTTCATTTTACATACAGTGAATTAACTGTGTGTGAATAAAAGTTACTTTGCCAACTTTTGTCTCTTGGTAATTCTTTTTCTAATATCTAGACCCATTATTATACAACCATACCTAAAGCAGCCAAACGTGAAAAATCCTATAGGCTTTTTTTTGTTTTGTTTTTAAATCAGTGCTGTATTTTTTTTTAACTCCTAATGCCATTTTTAATGATTTTAATGTATTGATCATCCTTTGGTTGCTACAGCAACCATTTAGAAAATCATATCCACTTCCTCTTTTGAAACAGGCTCTGACACACACCTCTGTCCTTTGGCAACAAAGTATCACAAACAGATCTGTTGCTGTATTCCAAACAGCAGACTGCCAGTTACTGTAAATGTATCGCGGGAGCAGACGCCCAGCACAAAGCAGAATCCAGACGCCTTCTGCCAGAAACACGTCTGTAAGTGCAGCGGGGAGGGGAGGATAATTCTGGGGGTGGAGTTTTGAGGGGGATAATTGAATGTGGGGAATAGTCCTTCGGGGGGGATGGGAGGGAGAACATTTTGTGGGGAACAATTCTGTGGGGGGTGTGGGGGGAGTTGAGATGGGGATAATTGTGTTATGGGGGGGTAATTGCGTGTGGGGAATAATTCTGTGTGGAATAATTCTGGGGGGGTTTGGAGGGGGATAATCGCATTAGAAGTGGTGAGTATCTTTTTTATTTCCTGAAGTGTGATTGAATTAAGTTTGTCATATATATATATATATATATATATATATATATATATATATATATATATATAAGTTCTTCAGTATTAGGTGATACCTTATTTGGACTAAGAATTTATGTCATAGGACAAGCTTTCGAGAGTTTTGCTCTCTTCCTCAGATCAGCAATACTGATATACAAAGGAATCTATGACTTAGACAGGGATTGGAAAAAAAAATGAAGAATGTAAATCATTTTGACTTATATGCATTCGTATCACTGAGGATTGATCATTATGTTGGCAATATTTTACATGTGCCAAGCATAGGTTTAGTTGCAGAATCATGAAATGGTAAAGCTTAATTGGACAGATATCTGACGAAAAAGAGGCTACGGGCATATTTATCACATCACAATTTTGACTAGTTGTATTTATTTTTCACTTGTCTCACTATTTGGTGATCAAAACTGTTGATTTATTATATTCACTGCATTGAGATTTTAGCTGGTATTTTACCTGATGATCCATTGTGATCTTATTAAATATTAAATAATGAGAGAGGGAGCACCTGTTGTAGTGAGATTAGAGGGCACGATAATGTAATAACTGCAATTGCTAGTGGTAACATGCAATCTAACTATTCTCTTTATGGAGATTTCATAGTCTCAAAAAATGTAACTGCAGCTGATTTGTTTTTAGATCTTACAGTAGATGTTAATTAAATCTAGGACAGTGACTCAAACTAGTTTGTGTTTATAGAGTTAGTTGCCTACTATAGTTTGTATTGACTTTAAATATAAATGAATCAATTAGCTATTAATAGAGTTAGTTGCCTATTATAGTTTGTATTGATAGCTCCAGTGGAACGCATGCAGAGAAAGCAACACTTCTGGGACAGTGATGTCACTTCCGGGAGTGTCCCGCATCAACCGGAACGCTGATCGGAGGAAGAGGGGGGGGGGGGGGACTTCGTGGAGCTGAGCTGGAACCGCTGCATACCAACAGGGGTCCTCAGGTCGCAAGCGATCATCACCTCCAACCCAAGAGACCAGGAAGGCGTCCAGCGAGTCTTGAACACTGACCATTGACTACAGGACTATTGGCAGACTACCCATACAGGAGAGGGGAGAACAGAGACTTGTACCACAAGGCAATATACAGTACTTTTATTCATTTACTTTCTATCTCTTTGTGTGAGTGCACAGTTGATTTTTAATATTGTTGATTATTGATTGAATATATGTACAGTATGTATGTGTATATATATATCTATATTTTTTTTTTTTTAATTACGCCCTCTATTTTTTTCTCTTCTCGCTCTGCAAAGCAAAATCGGACTGGAAAAAAAAATCCATGAAGGACCATGGCCAGCTATCTGGGAAGCAAATCAGCTGAACAGCTAAGATGAACAGAGCAGAGAAAAGTGAGAAGAAAACAGAATCTCCTAAAATGATCCCTGAGAAAAAAGTTAAAAGGCAGAGAGAAGAAGAAGAAGAAGAAGAAGAAGAAGAAGAAGAAGAAGAAGAACAACAACAACAGGATACCGCCCTTAAAGTGACAGGCTCTGAATATGCTGCTATAGCCAAAGTCTTTGCAGGAGAGTTAATGCTGCATTAAATAAGAGGTTGACTCCCTGCAAAAGTCCCTTGAAGATTTTAAAGAGGACCTCTCCTTGCAAAATGTAAGATTGGGGAAGGTGGAGACCAGAGTTGTAGATTTGCAAAATGATTTGGGAGAATCTCAGTCAGAAGTCCAGGAACTAAAGAAGAAAAATCAAGCCTTGGAGGAAAAGGTAGACGATCTTAAAAATAGATCCAGGAGGAGCAATATAAGAGTTATTAGGATACCAGAGTCTGTAAAACCATATAAACTTATGGATTTCTGCCTAAAATGGCTCCCGGAGATTTCAGGGTTACCTTCGGATCTGGCTACCGTCAAAGTAGAAAAGGCGCATAGACTGGGTCCAGCAAAATATCAAGGAGAAAGACCAAGAGCATAATGGCTAAATTGCTGGACTTTAGTGAAAAACAAACAAACAGACTTCTGCGAGCTTACAAGGACCCAGGAGGAATTGTATATGAGGGATCCAGGTATTAAATTTCCAGGACTATTCGGTGGCAGTCTCTAACAAAAGGAGAGAGTTTGGAAAACTTTGTGGCCTTTGTTTCAAGAAAACAAGAGATTTATTTGGGGGTTTTCAGCCACTCTGCGACTTTTTACAGCGAATGAAGTAAAAAATCTTCACTGTGGTCAGGGAAGCAGAAAAGTACACTCGTGATATTGAAGACAGGCAAGCAGAGAGTGATCAGAGGTGTGCGCAGGATCGTCATTCACCAACCGGAGAAAGAGGTCGCAGCGAGGATATGGCGTGGAGCTGATTGCAGCAGAAGATACCTGGTTTACGTATCAAGACCTAATTATGGGTCTTTTTCTTATAACGGATATATATGGGGCTGATTTCTCCAACTGTTCCTATATAGTTTGAGACTCTATGTAGATTTTAACCATGCGGATACTGTATGTATGTTCAATATTTGTGGAAGTAATGATTATTATTATTAATAATATACATTTCGGGAGATTTATCAACGTTTCAGCTTGTTCAAGGGTAAAATTAGATTTATGTTGATCTGCGACATAATTCCAACTTTATTTAATTTAAAAGAGCTGTTCCGCTTACTGTTTATTTTCCTCTATTTTTTTACATTTGTTGCAAACAATTCAGCAGCTTCCTATTCATTGGAATGTGATCAGCTAAGCTGCTGATCGATAATTTCTCCTATGATCATTTACTGAAGAACCCCCCCCCCTAGTGTTTTGAGGGTTAAACAAAATGGCTGACAATTTTCTGCTAAGTCCTATTCTGCCATATGTAGAACGCATATGAATATTAATATGCATTTCAGTGACGTGCCCCCGAGGAAGAATGCTTCTTGACCATTGGGCGAGCGCAGGAAGAGAGGTGTTCCAGAACCTCTCTATTGCCTTAAGCCACGTGATTGCATTGCTGGTTACCACTGCAACCAATGTAGACACAGGATCAAACAATATATAAGAAAGGCACAAGGAAGGGGAAAAAAGGAAAACATTTACTGTAGGTATCTATTACGTGTAAACTATTGATCTATGTAAAAATAAAGTAGGTACTTGTTGGATGAAATTTAACAGCAGTGCTAGATTCATATGAGTAAATCTAAAGTAAATGTGAGAAAAAGAACTTGCTCTAAACGATGAATCCAATCTCATTATTTTTTCTTACATTTTAGGAACACATGATTTTATTTGAAAACAACAAAATGGTCGATTTAACAAAACTTTAGTACAGGTCATTTAGCCCCAATAAATCGTTTTAAGCTTATATCTTATTTTCCTTGCCTATAATTCTGTTTTACAACCATTGTTTATGGGTTTCCGAAAAGTTGCTGAAGAAGGTATTATAAAATGAAGGTTGTTATGTAAATATATACTGTACATTGGTTCCCAGCACACAATCAGAGTCAGACAAGCGCACAAAAACACGTAATGGATGTAGTGATAACAATCTTAGGGGGGCAACGTTTCGGGGCCTAAATCGCCCCTTCTTCTTCTCCTAAATCTCCCCTTCTTCTTGCCCGTTCCCACAGACTGAAACAGCCTGTGGTACTTCCCTATTGAAACACCTCCTATCCAAAAAAATCCTCTCCTTAAAAAAGGGAATAATGTAACAATTCAATTGCTAATGAGATCAACTAACCCTTTGTAGGGCAATATATGATGCTTTTCATGAGACAGAAATGAATGAAACAACAGAGTAAATAATGTTGCAGAGATCACCAGACGCTAGCCCCTATATATGTGGGCTAAAACAGTGATTGTCCTCTATGCCAAGGTAACAGGTACAGAAAAATGTTGTTATGTCAAAAGTCCAGCAAGAAGCAAACCAGCAAGGGACAAACCAGTCAATGTTATAGCATATACTCCTAAGTAGTGCAGATATATTCCCAAGTTAAAGTCCAAAAATGAATCATAAAGTCACTAATAGCAGAGAACACTCCTATGGTCAAGCAAATGTTAGCTGAGAACAAGTAGATAAATGAATGAAAAAGCAATTGGAATCCTCTTGTGGTAAGTAGTTAAAAGCTCTCTCGTGCAGTCATCAGCTGTGCCTGTGTGAATGTGCGTGTTTCTCTGCTGATTTAAATGTTTGTGTGCTTCAGGATCAGGGGAGGAGTGGAACTTCTCAACCAATCCTGGCGCTTGTAGCTTCGCTGGTGGGTGGTGTCTGTGATGTCACTGCTACTTAAGGATCTTTGAATAAACAATTCCTGAAATAATGCTTAAGGATCTTTGAATAAACAATTCCTGAAATAAATAATGTTGTTTTATAAAACTGTATATTTTCTTATTATATTCATCTGCAATTATGTGATATGTCACAAAGAAATATTGTCATGGAACAAGAATCACATTCCTGCCCGACCCCCCTTCTGCTTGTCAGCTCCTTAAGTTCAGCTGCAGGCATTGGTTCCACATACACACACTGTGCCTGTGTAACATGCAACAATGTTGCATTTCTTGCCTCTGAGCACGTAATCAGTGAACTGCTACTGCAGCTTCTCCAGTCCTCCCAGTTAATGGACTTTCCCATGTTCTCCCCTGTCTTTTGCTGACAGTTAGTGCAGTCCCACTCAACCTTTAGTGTGACCCCTGCCCCTCACTTCCTTTTCCACCCTAGATTACAGTGAGTACAGACCTGTCTGCATCCACCCCTGGTAAGGCCTTTCTCTCTTACCATAGTCTAACCCCATAGAAGCATCCCACATAGAGAAGCACTCTCTGCCTACACTACACCTACAAGTTCCTGTGTTTTCTACTCCTGCAATAAAATTAAGAAAGACATTAAGGGCTTGTCATGTTTTGGAAGAGGGAGGACATGAGTTGAGCTTACTGGAATCATTCATACATCATTCGTGACCCTGGTTCCAGGAAAGTAAGAGAGAGACCGTGTATTAGAGGTCCACGCAGAAGATATCACTCACAGCCTTCATGCTACAAAAGTGCAGCTCTACACAGCTATACAGCAAACTGCTACAGCTTTCTGCAAAACAAGCAGCAGTTTAAACAGAACAGTGAAAAGATTATCGTGTGCCTTACAGACACTAACAGGAGCTGCTACTCCAGACTCCATTATACAGAGTGGCCTCTACAGCAGTACAAGCAAGCAGCTTACACAGCTATACAGAGCAACCTCTACACCACACAAAGGAAGCACCAAGCAGCTAAAACTGCAAGCAGCCTGCAGCTTTCACAGACAACCAGTAGCTCAAACTGCACGGCAGCCTTGCAACAAACAGTGCTTCTCTCACAATTACTAACTGCCTTTTTCTCTGTCTGAGTCCACCCGCTGCTCAGCCCCACAGTGAGGAGCCTACGGACACCTGTAAGTACAGCTACCCCAACGCTGCACGCTGCAGGACACCGCTCGGCACCATCTGAGACAGACGCCCTTCGCTGACAAGGTAAAAGACCGCACGCCACACGCACTGGCAAAAGGTCTACACACACCTACAGCATGGCAGAACTCAGAGCCTCACCAGACATCACGCAGGAGAGCGATCACTCAGACACAGAGACCGCCGCGCAACTGCAGCAGGCACAGGCAGGCGCAAGGCCCAAACGGGCAGTCGCACTGACAAAAAAGGCCCGCGAAAAATACGAAACTGACGTTGAAGTGCACCGCGCTAAATTAGAGAAGCCCTGGGAGGACACTGATTGTGAGATAAGTAATGTCGCAAGTGCTAGCGATCAAGAAACCCAGATTAAGCAAGCTATCACTCAGATTAAGTCAAGCCATAGACGTTACGTAACGCTGTCACAGGCATATTTCACCTATCTGACAAGAACTAACACAGAAGACAGCACGCGGGAACGCGATCTGCAAAAGGCGATTGACCTGGAGCGCGATGGCGTCATGCAGACCGCCATCTCAGACGCCCAAAGCGAGAGAAAAGAGCTCCTCCTGGAGACCGCATCGCAGCGCTCAAGCACATCCAGGCACTCATCAAGGTCAGCAAGATCAGCGCAGTCTAACGCGTCTAGCGCAAGCACAAACGCTACCAAGGTGCGAGACGTCGCAGAGGCCGCACGTGCCAGGGCTGAATATAGTCGCAGAGAGGCAGCCGTAAGGACAGAAAGACGCGCATAGAAGAGGAGGAGCAGAATGCCGCCGCCGCTGCCACGGCCGCCGCTGCCAATGCCACTGCCGCCGCTGCCAATGCCGCTGCTAATGCCGCCGCCGCCGCTGCTACCGCCGCCGCCGCAAATGCCGCCGCTGCCGCGGCGTGTAAAAAGGCCGAATTGGACGCGGATCTAGAGGCACTTAATCAAGAGAAGGAAGCCGCCGCCGCCATAGCCCAAGCTGAAGTCCTAGAGGCAGCCGCGCAACTGGATGGCGGGGAGCAACCCTACAGACGGATTGCCTCAGAGGATCCAGTCCAACGCACTGAAGACTACGTCAGGAGCCTCTTCAGCATGAACACCAGCGCACCATCTCAACACGGATGGAGCGACTCCACAGATACCGAAGACTCGCTAGGACCACGAGGAGAAGACGCTGCTCCATCAATGGCACATGCTGCCTGGGATAGCCACAGCCGCAACAGTGATCCACACGCCAGCGCGCACACGGATGCACCACAACAGGCTCGCAATCCAGGTACACCCACGCGGGAGAAAACAGCCCCTCACACTGGCCAGCAGTCATCACGCGTCCATGCCAAGGAAGAGGCGACCGCACGGACCCTCCCAGCAACTACTTCAGAACGGGACAAACGCGCCGATGTCTCAGGTCTGACAGACATAGCCAAGTACATGTTCCGGCGCGACTTGGTGCACGCAGGACTCATCAGCTTCGACGACCGCCCTGAGAACTACCGGACGTGGAAGTTCACGTTCAAAAACGCAATCGACAGCTTGGACTTCTCAGCAAGGGAAGAGCTCAACCTGTTAGTCAAGTTCCTGGGGAACGTATCCAGGGAGCAAGCGCAGAGACTTCGGACAGCAAACGCGCATCAACCTCAAGTAGGTCTTGACCTAGTGTGGGAAAGGCTAGAAGAGTCCTATGGCAGCCCCGAAGCAGTCGAGGATTCACTCTTCAAAAGAATCGAGAGCTTCCCCAAGATCACGAATAAAGACTACTCGAAGTTACGAGATCTTGGAGACCTGCTGCAAGAACTGGAGTTCGCAAGGAAAGACCACTCCTTAATAGGTCTCAACGCCCTAGATTCAGCTCGTGGAGTGAGACCCATCCTGGAGAAGCTACCCTTCAACCTCCAAGAAAGGTGGCTTTCACAAGGTTCCAAATACAAAAGGGAGAAGCAGGTTGTCTTCCCCCCATTCTCATTCTTCGTGAGCTTCATCCGCGAAGCGGCAAGGACAAGGAACGATCCCAGTTTCATCTTAGGTGCGCAAACCACATACAGTGCGAGCAGCCTGAAGAACGAGAGACCAGCGACGAGATATGGTAACCCCCAAACACCCGTCTCGGCCCGCAGGACGGACGTGCCTCCCACGACCCAAACTACTCCCGATCAGTCGGTCGCCGGAGACAAGGAACCAAGGGACCCAAACAGCGAATGTCCCATACACAAGAAGCCACACCCACTCAACAAGTGCTTTGGGTTCAGGATGAAGTCCCTAGAGGAACGCAAGAGGTTACTTGGAGAATTCGGAGTTTGCTTCAAGTGCTGCGGTTCCACGACTCACCTAGCCAGGGACTGTAAGGAAGAGATCAAATGCACAGTGTGCGAGAGTGACAAGCACGTGACAGCGTTACACCCAGAGGCAATGACACTCCACCAACTCAAGAACCCATCCTCCATAGCGGAGCATGGCGGGGAGAAAGAGGAAGGAGAGTCAACATCCGTCACATCTCAGCGCACTGAAGTTTGCGGAAAAGAAGGTGACAAAATGTCCTGCTCCAAAATATGCCTTGTTGCAGTGCACCCCCAGGGACAACCTGAAAAGGCTATTCGGATGTAAGCAATCCTCGACGACCAGAGCAACCGATCACTGGTCAGGTCAGAGTTCTTCGACATGTTTAACATACAAGATGGTGCTTCTCCTTACACTCTCAGAACGTGCGCAGGGCAAATGGAGACCACAGGGAGAAGAGTGAATGGCTACACCATATGCTCAATAGACGGCAAAGTGAACATGCCCCTTCCCACACTCATCGAGTGCAACCACATGGCCACAAACAGGGACGAGATACCAACACCAGACGTGGCACTCCATTACCCCCACCTCAAAGGAATAGCCAACCACATCCGGCCGGTGGAACAAGACGCCAAGATCCTGCTGCTGCTCGGTAGGGACATCATGAGGGTACATAAAGTCTGTAAACAGCACAACGGACCCCACAACGCGCCATACGCCCAAAGACTCGACCTAGGATGGGTGATAGTGGGCAACTCGTGCACTAACAAAGAGCACGGGCAAGACTACGTCGATGCCCGCAGAACGGAGGTGACAGAATGTGGACACACATCTCTCTCTGAACCATGTCTTGGCCATCTCCAAGGGACCGAAGGGCCAAGTGAAGAGAAAAGACAAGGTCACACCCCTGAGACCAACAAAGACATCCTCACGCCGATGGGATGTGACAATGGCTTAGGATGCTCAGCAGTCCAGACAGCCAAGGATGATGAGTCAACTCCACCGAAGGAAGAGAGTAACCTCCCAAAGGTGACCGACAAAGGGATCGTCCTAAAAACAACAAACAATCAGACAATACTCCCGCGAGCAAGGGCACAATTAAGACGTACAGTTGTTCCTCTCCACAGAGTATCAAGCAACAGAGCAACCAATTGCCACGGCTGGCATAGCCGCAAAAGATTGCGCCCCACAGGCGAAGCCACAGTGTCAAAAGGACTGTTCGTTCAAACACGTAAAAGGGGACAGTTGCAGAGACATTTCCCAAAAGGATTTACAAGGACAAAAGAGACTGTTCTTCGTCATGTCCAGGGAGAAAACAACCTCCCGATGGCAGTCAACAAAGAAACACAAAAGCGTTTCACCAAACTACGCGGAGATGTTCTCGTGCAAGAGAAATGTACCGATGAACTACGGTGCATAGCGTTCCAGACAACAAGGAACGATGACAAGCAAACACCATCAAGGGAAGATAGAGGATTCCCGAAGTTAACAGCCAAGGAGCTCTCTAAAGACGGACTAAGCAGTCGGGTGACTCCGCTACCATTCCGTTCACCAAGGAGGCGCTTCCCAAACAATGGAGAACATGCCATCTCTAGGTTCACCTCGCACCCCTGCGGCCTACAAAGGGAACCAGAGACCAACAACAACTTTGTGGTCTTCATTCAGAAGATATTCTTTACCGGCCACGCAAAGCCAGCACCTCTAATGGAGGAAGGCGAAGAATGTCCGTACCTCCAATCACCTGGGGCCAGCACCCTCAGGAACCCGATCAAATCCAGGTAATGTTCAGGGGTTAAGTGCGCATGCGCACGAAACGCGTTGGGCCATTGAGAAATCATTTAATAGCAGCACTGGTAGAGGAGCAGATCATTCTAACAGTCCCTGGAGCCGCAGTGTTCAGGAGTTGGTATCGGCAAGTGATACCTGGTGTCCCGTCCCGCCCGCTGTGACGCACTTCCGGGCGCCAACGAAGGACGCCGCGTGGAGCAGAAGGAAGCGGCGCCATCTTTGGCAGCTAGCCAAGGCAGCCCCTGCAGGCACTCACACGTGGCACGCGTCCACCAACATCTTCTGTCGGACACTCAGACTACCCTTACCTGCGCATATCCTAGGGACCTGCTGTAAGTAGGATTCCAGTTTTTACACACTGGATCCCTGACCTGCTCGTCACCAGTTATCTGCATTTTTATTGTGTTCATTAAACCATCCTTATTATTAGTCAGCCTATTGTTTAGTATTGTTCAGTGTTGTGTGTGTCTGTTTGTTTAAGTCTATGTGATTTTTGTTATTATCATACAGTGTTGCACTATGATCATATCTTCTTGTCTCCCCTGCATGTCCTAATACCTCTGATACCGAGGAACCTGCTGTCCACTGGACCAGATCTACATTCATTGATCATTCCAATCATCAATTGAACTTTATATCTCCCATTTGGACTTTAAGGCGCCGGTCTGTATTGTTTTCTTTTTTGTCTATCACTAACTGTGTTCGGGTTAGTTTTTCCTGGCAGCCTGGCCACATTGTTCACTATATTTATTCCTCACCACGTTGTTGATAATATTTGAACTGTTATTATCTGCATTGTATTTGTATACATTTTTATTTTTATTTTTAGCGCTAAAACACACCATCCTTTTTTTCAGTCTCTAGATTACAAGCTTTTCTGAAATGACATTCTATATGTTAGAGTTATAATCCAATTCAAAAACTTAAAATTGAAAGTACCTTGCTATGTAACACCATACAGAAATGTTTGTCTACCATGGAGGAAGGGGAAAACTTTCAATTTTGTAGTGTCGCCATTTGTATATACATCCCCGGAAACCTCCCTCTAAATAAATTAGGGAGAGATGACTGTCCTGAAAAAGGAGCACACAATGTACCCTGGGAGATATGGTAATGGCTATGCAAAGTATATTTAAGATTTAAAATATAGATACAGATTTAACGAGTCCCACCGGCACTTTCTAAAAGGATTTCAATAACAACTACAGTATATAGAGTTGATAAGCCTAAGGCACCTAATAACTGGAATGGTGTACTGGTGTCAGACACAACAGAACTAGTACCCACAACCACTGCTTTTCTAAGCAGCAGCTCCAGCAGTGTGAGCTAAACCAGTTGATGGCTAGCAGTGCACAATCTTCTAGCATACCTCCAAAGGATAACTATTTTGTTAATTGTAACCTCGAAAGGAGTTCAAGCACAAAGTAATATTGATATGTACTGAGGGCTATGAGTTACTGAGGTCAGGTGAGATTAAATAAAACATAGGTTTTCTGACACACACAGAAGTAAAAACAAGGTAAAAGAACAGCAACTAAAGCAGATGAAGAGAGAAAGTAATATCACAAAGTGAGCTGATGACTTGAGTTAGTAGTTCTAACTGCAGATCCTGTTAGATCTGACACCAAACCCCATTCCTCATAACAGATGCCTTAGACTTTTCAACCCAATAACACTTTGTGTGCTGTGGGAAACCAGCAGAATCACTTCCTGTAAATTTATTTTAAAATAAAGTATTTCAATTAAGTATGTGTCTTGTACTCTGGCAGATGGCACAGTGTATAGTCCCTGTTCTGTTATAATGTAGCCACCTTTGTGCATATCCATAATTTAGCACCAAATGAGTGGTCTTACCTGTACTAGCTCCATCCTCCTGGCTTCCTTTAAAAGCAGACCACTTCCTGGTTGACAGTTTAATGTTCCTTGTGGAGCTCACCTGAGATACCTGTGAGATATGCTAATAGCTAGATTAGTTACATGGGTGAGCAGTGAGCCACTCAAAAGTATGATGTGACAGTGATGCAACACTGTAGGAGATGAGTGAAGAGATTCAACGAGGAAGACATAGATTAGGGATATAAACAGTGGCTTTTATTTAGCCTGTATCTTCAAACAATACAGCGTTAAGGCAGCATACAAAATAAACAAAACAGCCAATCCCTTTGTAAGGGCTAATTCATACTTTCCAGTCCCTATCTGCAGGCCTGGGAGGATAGCCCTCTTACCAGCCTCTGACACCAAAGTCCATAGAGGTACCTGTAAGCAGGGGCTCTTTAAATCAGTCCGGGTCTGGGTTGGTGTCCGCCCGCTTTATCCAGCCAGGTTCCAGGGTCCGTTGCATCCTGCAAATGAGGGACCGGTTCCCTGGTATCTCTATGTCAGCATAGTTCTTCTGTGCTAGAGAATTGCCTGTGATAGATAACCCCATCCAGTTTGTGCAGCACACTTTTCGAGCATCCTGCTCTACGCGGAGAGAATGAACCTTGTTCTGTGATATAGTATGTCCAACTCTGTCCAGAGACTGTTCACCTCCTGGAGAGAGACATCCAGCTCTATATTGAGAGTATGGACCTCTTCCTGGAAGATCTCCTGCTCGGGACCTACACTGTGAAAATCTTTCTGGGAGACTTCTAGCTCGGCATGGAGATTGTGAATCTCTATCCAAGATACATCGATCTCTGTACTGAGGCTGTCAAACTCCTTTCGAGAGCCTCCGAGCTCAGCACGGAGACTGAGACTCCTTCTGAGTTAGTGCAAGCTCTACACTGAGACGGAGGAAAAAATAGAAAAAGGTCAAGCGCACAACTCTCATAGAATAGTTAAAATTGTAATTTGCACAATAGTAAAAAAAAAATTAAGTATCGCACGTACAGCAAAAAAAATCTTTCGGGCATTTCATGTAACATTTACATGGCTTACCTTAGCAAGAAACAGTATCCACACACGGCAAAGGTAATCAGCGTTGTCGTGTTATGGACCAGGCAGCGGCAAGATGAAGTAAGTGGAGCAAAAATGTTTGTCCAGGTGACTCCATTGTGGGCGCCGTCAGAAGGTTATAACAGAGTGGGCCGTTCGTATAGCGGCAGCAACAGCAGAGATATAGATTGCTCTCAATGGAAGCCAAACTCCTCCGTGCATACAACGGAGGCTGATGACGTCACCGAAAAATTTCACTGATTGCGACCATACGGCAAGACATCAGGGAGCCTGAATAAAGCCGCTAACACCGATATCAATGGGAGTATGGATAATGTCCAAATAGCAATGTATGTATGTCTTTATTTATATAGCGTCATTAATGTACATAACGCTTCACAGTAGTAATACACCTGACAATCATATAAATAACAAATAATACAAATAACAGATCATGGGAAAAAGTGCTTCAGACATAAAAGTAACATTTTGGAAGAGGAGTCCCTGCTCCGAAGAGCTTACAATCTAATTGGTAGGTAGGAAGAACGTACAGAGACAGTAGGAGGGCATTCTGGTAAGTGCGTCTGCAGGGGCCAAGCTTTATGTATCGTGTGTACTCATATGCTTCTTTAAGCAAGTGTGTCTTAAGATGGGTCTTAAAGGTGGATAGAGAGGGTGCTAGTCGGGTATTGAGGTGAAGGGGATTCCAGAGGTGTGGGGTGAGAAAAGTTCAAGACAGGAGGGGTCTTTAGATACAAAGGGGGTAGAGAGAAGGCATCCTTGAGCAGAACGCAAGAGTCGGGATGGTGCATAGCAGAAAATTAGGGCTGAGATGTAAGGAGGGGCAGAAGAGTGTAAAGCTTTAAAAGTGCAATAAAATAGCAATAAAATCCAATGCGTTTCAGTGAACAGACTACTTAATCAGGGAATAAGGCATGAACAAAGGTTATATTTAAAGCTTCTATCTCCTTTTCCAATCATTCACTGAGCAGATCACAGTCATGCCAGGCAGTTTGCAGTCCATCTTAAAGGCTGGTCAAGGGATCTTATTGGTTCCGGCTCTGCTTCCCAGTATAGTTTGAGGGTTTCTCACTGTCAGAACCGGACAGACAATTCTTCAGGGTACACGACTTCTGCCTTGGGCTCTCTCTATATTCCGCCATTCCAGGGACGAATCTTCCATTCACTTTAGGCTGCAAGACAGCTCAGCCCCCTTCTAATGTTGCAGGGTCATCACGGTAAGCTGAGAACCTCTTTTCTTTATCCGCCTTTTTGCTTTAGACGACTGTGTCCCATCAGGGATACTGGGGTCTCCTTCTTTGTTTGAAACTTCCGCATTTTCACTGTATCCAACATGCTTTTCTTGCAGTTTTATTAGCTGGTGGAAATATTAGGCGTTCAGCTGGTCCTGCTGCTGCCAATCATATTCACGGTCATAGAAACCTGTCATTACGGTGCGTACAGGGTTCAGGCCGCTCCACCATCTTAGGGGTGTTTTGTGAGTGCGCCGCTTTTCTGGGCCCACATAAGAGACATCCTCCTCCTCAGTAGCCTTGTAGGACCGGAAATGACACTCTGCCGTGTGGCTGAGTTCATTACAGGAACATCATATTTTGCCCTCATTTTGGCGGTATCAGGTGTATTCTTCCCCCTGACCTTGGGAGGTGCTATTGCAGCGATTTTCTCCGTATATGCTAGAACCCCAGCTTTTAGTCTTACAGTTTGGCAAACTTTACTTGCAGAGTGCAGAATTCGTAGGTCTCACAGGTGTCTCTGTAGACTTTTTATTGCTCTGAGCGGCCATTTTTTTTGTTTTTTTCCTCTTGCACACGTGATGGGGGTAGACTTTGGTCACAGAGTCAGTACCTTCTGTGGGCCACTGTGTGTTGCAGTCCCCCCAGTCAGACTGTGGCATTGTGGCCTTCTCCAGTGCAGTGTAGCTTTCCTGCCTGAATGTGTAACGCTTCTGGTCACTTCTGCACGTAGTTCTTTTGTTCTTGCTTTTGTTTCTCATGCTGTTACAGGAACTGTACTAAGGTAAAAAAAAAGCACAACAAATTTTTCCTGGACTGGCTCCAAGGTCCCTTTGAAATTCAAGGGCCACTTCTCATCCCACTTCTGTCAACATAATTAGGAGACGAGTGCAGAGGTACAATCAGGGAGACATAGATTGGGGAAATAGTGTATTTCTTTGTAAGGGCTAATACATACTTCCCAGTCCCTATCAGCAGGGCTGGGAGGATAGGCCCCTTACCCACCGCTGACACCAAAGTCCAAAGAGATACCTGTAAGCAGGGGCTCTTTACATCAGTCGGGGTCTGGGTTGGTGTCCATGGTGTATACCCTTTGGTGGGTTCCAGGGTCCGCTGCGTCCTGGTAAAGAGTGTATGGTTCCCTGGTATCTCTATGTCAGCACAGTCCTTTTGTGCTAGAGAATTTCCTCAGATAGAGAACCCCATGCAGTTTGTGCAGCACACGTTTAAACCTGCTTGAGGAGCCAGGTGGAGACTGGCTAATTGACTCTAGCTGAAATTAACTAGCTCCTTGTTTGACTCATCAGTTACAGACAGGCTTTTGGTCTGCTGCCTTTTTAAACCGGGGAAAGGCCCTGTCACAAACCCATTAGCTGGTTTAGCTCCCACTACTAAAGCTGCTGCCTAGAAAAGCAGTGGTTATGGGTTTTAGTCCTGTGGTGTCTGACACCAATACACCACTCTAGTCATTAGGTTTTGTAGACGTACGTTCACAGAGGTACACAATTTGGAGACGTTTATAATGTGAAATTATAATAGGCTTTATTGTGCCTTTTCCTTTTCATCAGGAAATTATCCAAACCCAGGGGGGGGGAACAAAGCTTCCATTCACTTGGGAGTATTTCTAGTGAAATTCTTGCAATCAGCTCACATCTCCATTAGTTAAGCTTCTCCCAGCCCAAACACATAACATAAAAATAAGCAGATATAAGCAGTCTCTTAATAATGAAAGTATTATCTGTTTAGTTGCTGTAGAGTAAGCTTCTCTGCTCTCCTGGAACCGCACCCGTGCGTGCACAGAAAAATATCAGCATCCAGGTTTAGAAGTCTTATTTGGTGTCTTGCAATCAGCTCTGCTGTGTGGCTGGCAGAGCTCAAGACTGGTCATCTCCAGAGATCTGGGTTTCTGTTGGTCAGTCTCTCCTGGGACTCAAGAACCTCTGCTCTGTCTCTCCAAAGGTCAGCTCTCAGTCAGAGCTAAAGAGAGTCACTTCCTGTCTCAAAGGCAGGCTTTTTGTAAACAATCTAATCAGGCAGGTGGTGTTTAGTAATTAACTACCACACTGCTAGATTAAAGGAACATTACTGAACAGGGATAAGTCCCCTGTTACATACCTCCCCTGTTTGTGGGAAGCTCGGGCTTACCACGGCCAAAGCCTATCCTTCCACTCTCATTCTACATATCTCTGTGACTTGAATGAGAGTGGATGGAGGAAGAGAACACTCTGTCCCGCTGGGATTGGAGCCCTTTCTCCAGTTTATTTTTGTCTCCTCCCAAAGATGCTTGAGATCAGCACTCCTCAGTCGCTCGAGGAGGACTTTTTCCACGTAAAGTCTTTTTATCGCGTGCGCGGTCTTGAGATTTCTGTTGCGTCGGGCACTCCTCTTTTTGTAGACAAAGTGTATGGCAACAGTTGTAGAGCAGTTAGGACTAGCCCTTAGAGTTTTCTGCTCTTGAAGTGGTCTTTCTGCAGCTTCTCCACACCACGGAGTCGCCAGTTCAGCTTCTTCAGCTAAGGATTCTTCTGGCTTTGATTCTGCACTCCTACCTCTGTTTGTTGCCTGTTGGGCAGCTGTAGGTTTGGCTAGTGCTTTCTTTGGTGGCTCAAACTTCGTAATTTTGTTTTGAAGTTGTGTGGAGTCCCCAACTCTCACTGTACCCTTGTCCTTACGGGCATTAGTTACTGTGGGATACTGGTGCTTGGGCAGAGCCAATACCTTTTTCCGTATTGGAGGAATCTGTATCAGAGTCTCCTTCATATTCTGGAGCTCTGTAATTTTTGTCGTCAAGGTTGCCGCTGCGTCTGTTTTCTCCTTGGTGTACTGACTCAAGGGAATGGAACAGTCTCTCTGTCTCTCCAGCTCTTGCTCCAGTTTCTGAGCCTTCTCACGCTCCCTCTCATACAGAGTAACCTGGTACCGAAGCTCCGCTTCCAACGATGCTCTGAAGACATGCAGTGTGGCCTTTAGCTCCTCATACTGCTCTGTGGGGACGTACTGGGTATTCAGACGTTCCTGCAGCGCTTGTACCTCTTTAGCAGCCTGCAGTTTTTCTTCCTGTAGCGTTTGCTGCTTCTCCTCAGCATACTGGAGGTGTGTACGCAGACCTTGCAGTTGGTTCTGCAGTCGGTGCTCTGCGTCAAACTTTTCCTTGACTTCTTCTGTTAACTGAAAATTTTCTTCTTTCAGTTTTAAGTTTTCTCTTTTTAATCTTGAACTTTCTCCTTTTTCAGTCTCTGTATTCTTCAGGGCTTCTTTGCAGTCCTCCTTCCATTTACGCACATCTGCTTTGAGAATGACAATCTCCTGGCGTGAGGCTTCCTTCTCTAGGTTGAAGGTCTGAAGCTCCTTCTGAGAGACTTTGAGAACTGTACCAAGATTACCAATAGTTTCTTTAGCAATGTCCAGCTCCTCAGTGAGACTGTGTAGTTCCTTTCTGGAAACTTCCAGGTCTGTGCGGCAGCTGTTGGTCTCATGATGTGAGGCATCAAGCTCTATACAAAGAGTGTGAACCTCTTGCTGGAAGACTGTCATCTGCTTCAGTGCCTCCTCATACTTCCGCTTTAGCGTAGCCACCATTTTATCAGATTGGCTCTGCTTTTCATCCATAGTGGAGATAGTAGCCTTTGCAGTATCTAGCTCAGTCTTGAGATCCTCCAATTCGGTCTTGGCCGCAGAGTAAATTGTGAGCACAGTCTTCTGTAGCTCAGCATTATTTTTTCTCTCTCTTCCTAATTCTTCACAGAGCAGATCACAGTCATGCCTGGCAATTTTCAGAGCGTCTTCAGGGCTGGTCAAGGGATCGTCACTCACTGGTTCCGGCTCCGCTTCCCTGGGATGACTAGTTGAGGGTTCCTCACTGTTGGCACCGGACAGACACTTCTTTGGGGTACACGACTTCTGCCTTAGGCCCTCTGGATATTCGGTTAACCGTGGGACGAATTCTCCATTTTCTCTAGGCTGCAGGGCAACTCAGTCCCTCTTTTCCTCCACAGGATCTGCGGACGTGTCTGTTCCTTCCACGGTAAGTGAAGAACTGCTTTTCTTCTTCTTTTTTCGCCTTTTTGATTTGGATGACACCGTCCCTTCAGGGATATTGGGGTCTCCATCTTCATTTGATATTTTAGCAGTTTCATTATATACGCCAGGCTTTTCTTGCAGTTGCTTTAGCGGACAGAAATATTGGGTGATGTGCTGCTCCCGCTCTGTCTCCTGTTGATCATATTCGTCATCAAAGGGAGCGGTCTTTTCTGTTCGTGCCGAGTTCAGGCACCCCCACCATTCTTGGGGTGTTTTGTGGGTGTGACTCGGTTCGGGTTCCCCGTAAGAGATGTCTTTCTCTTTATTGGACTGGAAGGGCCACTCTTCCGTGGGGTAGGGTTCATTACAGGAACGCTGCATCTTGTCCTCCATTTTTAGGCTATCAGGTGTAATTTTCTTCCTGACCTCAGGAGGCGCTATTGCAGCTGTTGCCACTGTATTTGCTAGAACCCCCAATTGTGGTAGTCCTACAGATGGGCATATTTTGCTTGTAGAGGTCGTAGCTCTCACAGGCATCTCATGTAGACTTTCCTTTCTTAGATAATTTTTTTTTTTTTTTTTTCAATATCAGCGTTGCTGTGCATGCATTTTCTTTTATCAGGTATACAAGATGTGCAGTTGCTAGGTAAAAAAGTCTATTTGCTTTACACCATTTTCTTGCAGGGTGCAATCTCCCCGCTTTAGCAACAGAATTTGGTTTTCTGCCTGAGTTCAGTAATTTTCAGTCTCATCTTTGGGTATTATGGCATTCACACTTCACACTTTGGGTGTCTGTTTTTGCTCCCAAGATATATATAGGCAGACTTTTTTACTTGCAGAAAAAAACATTCTTTGCAGTGGACTATTTCTTTCATTCCCAGCAGGGTGACTCAACATTCAGCAATTGGTTGTGAAAAAATCTTTTACACAGTTCAGAAATCACTTTTTTCCCCCTATAGGGCAATTTTACACTCATTATTGGTTTTCTAAAAATTCCCCTGCTTCAGCACAGTCTTGTATCAATTTTCACACTTTTCTGCATATACTCCATTCACAGCTGGTAGTCCTATGCGGTGTGGCAACCTTTATCTGCGAAATCAGTACCACTCGTGGGTCACCATCTGTATTCACTGCTTCAGCGAAACTTTTGAAAACAACAAACACCTATCCCTTTCCAAGGGCTGACTCACTTCTTGAACCCTGACTACGGCTGAAAGGCAAAGACCCCTATTTTAATGACCATATTACACTTTGTGATAGGCAAAATAAGGTTTAGCTACTTCAGCAGTCTCTTCTGCGTTTTTGTAAGTTTCAGTGGTGTGTATCCCTTTAATTCCGATCTCTGCTGCATGAGGTTTTTTTTTTTTTTTTTTTTTTCTCAGACTGTTTGTAGGCAAAAAGCATAAGAAAAAATTTCACAAAAAAATCTCCGGTCCTTTTTAACTACAAAGACACCTCTTGTCCCACCTCGGACACCAAATGTAGACGGACGTTCACAGAGGTACACAATTTGGAGACTATTATAATGTGATATTATAATAGGCTTTATTGTGCCTTTTCATCAGGAAATTATCCAAACACAGGGGGGGGGAACAAAGCTTCCATTCACTTGGGAGTATTTCTAGTGAAATCCTTGCAATCAGTTCACATCTGCATTAGTTAAGCTTCTCCCAGCCCAAACACATAACATGAAAATAAGCAGATATAAGCAGTCTCTTAATAATGAAAGTCTTATCTGTTTAGTTGCTGTAGAGTAAGCTTCTCTGCTCTCCTGGAACCACACCCGTGCGTGCACAGAAAAATATCAGCATCCAGGTTTAGAAGTCTTATTTGGTGTCTTGCAATCAGCTCTGCTGTGTGGCTGGCAGAGCTCAAGACTGGTCATCTCCAGAGATCTGGGTTTCTTTTGGTCAGTCTCTCCTGGGACTCAAGAACCTCTGCTCTGTCTCTCCAAAGGTCAGCTCTCAGTCAGAGCTAAAGAGTCACTTCCTGTCTCAAAGGCAGGCTTTATGTAAACAATCTAATCAGGCAGGTGGTGTTTAGTAATTAACTACCACACTGCTAGATTAAAGGAACATTACTGAACAGGGATAAGTCCCCTGTTACAGGTGTCTTAAGCTTATCAAAGCTATATAGGTGTATTTATGTCCTGGGAATAGAGTTAAGATGATAAAAAAAAACAAGATTACAAATACAGTTACATAAGTGAACAGGGGTATACATTATATACAAGACATAGCGCACACAGTTAGAGATAATATATATCTGTATGTAACAGTTATAGACCAGATAAAAATGTGAGACAGCTTTAGTTTTGAAAGAACTTAGACTGATGGTAGCTGTGAGAGTCTCCGGTAGATTGTTCCAGATTTGAGGTACATAGCAAAGAAGGAGGAGCGGCCGGATACTTTGCTGAACCTTGGGACCATTTACAGTTTTTTGGAGTCAGATCTCAGATGATAGGTGCTGCATGTGGTAGGGGTGAGGAGCTTGTTCAGATAGACATGTAGCTTGCCCAGAAAGTATTTGAAGGCAAGACAGGAGAGATTAACTTTGCGCCTAAACTCAAGTGATGACCAATCTAGTTCTTTTAGCATTTCACAGTGGTGTGTGTTGTAGTTGCATTGAAGGACAAAATGGCATATTGAATTGTAGAGGGTATCAAGTTTGCTAAGGTGGGTTTGGGGTGCCGAGCCGTAAACTACTGTATGTCCCCATAGTCGATAATTGGCATTAGCATCTGCTGTGCGATATACTTTCTGATCAGCAGACTTATGGAGTATTTGTTCCTGTAAAGTACACCTAGTTTGGCATACTGTAGGTTTTGGATGTCGTGGTATCAATGTGCATTCCAAATGTTCAATGGGAGTCAAACCATATGCCCACGTATTTAAAACTAGTAACAGGGTTTAGGGTGGTGTTAGCGTTGGTGCTGATCTGGAGGTCAGTCATTGGAAGCTTAAAAAATGTTGCCTTTGTCCCAAATACCATTGGTACAGTCTTGTCAGTGTTTAAAAACAGTTTGTTTTGGGAAATCCAATTTTCAAGTCTCGAAAAGTCAGATTGAAGCATGTGTTCAAGGTCGGAGAGGTTACGGCTGTGTACATATAAGATTGTGTCATCTGCATACATGTGTATTGAAGCTCCCTTACAAGCTGTAGGAAGATCATTGATGAACACTGAGAAGAGTAGGGGCTCCAGAACAGAGCCTTGCGGGACACCACAGGGGATATCCAAGGGATTGGAGTTGGAGCCTGAGATAGACACATGTTGGGATCTACCTGATGGGTAGGAATGAAACCAGAGCACTGGAGTTTGCTAAGCAGGATAACATGATCAACAGTATCAAAAGCCTTTGCAAAATCAAGGAATATTGCACCAGTGAGTTGTCCCAGTTCCATTCCACACTGTATCTCATTGCACACTTTTAGGAGAGTAGTTACTGTGGAGTGTTTGGGGCGAAAGCCAGATTGGAATTGACTAGGGAAATTTGTCTTAGTATCGTAATCACTTAGTTGAGAGTGAACACATTTTTCCATGACTTAGGATAGTATTGGGAGAAGAGAGATTGGCCTGTAGTTTGAGACAATTTTTGTGTCCCCACTTTTGAAGATTGGGACAACTCTGGCAGTTTTACAGGTTTTAGGAATATGGCCTGCAGACGGAATAGAGTTGATTATGGAAGCAATTGGTTTGGCAATGGCTGGGGCACCAAGTCTTAGGAACCTAGATTGCAGTAAGTCAGGTCCACATTGGCACCTTGGTTTTAATTTGAGGAGCGCTTGTGTAATCTCCTCTTCGGATACTGGGACAAATGGAAAATTGTGAGCAGGGTTGGGAGAGGGTGGGGCTATAGGGGTACTCTCAGAATGAGGTTCATGTTTGTGGTTTGGGATGCGTTTTGCTAATAAGTTAGTAGCACATCCCACAAAGTAATCATTGAATGCATTTGCAATGTCAGTGGGATTTGTCAGAGTAATATCCTCCTTAGTGATATTACTTGGTTGTTGATGGTTAGAAGGCTGGAGTATCTTGTTGATAACCTTCCAGAAGTTAGTTGGGTTTGATGTATTCTGGTAAAGATTGTCAGAGTAATATTGTGCTTTTGCATGTCTTGTTTGCCTTGTGCACATATTGCCCAGGCATCTGTCGTGATTAAGATCTTTGGTAGTGCCTGTTACTTTGTAGCTTTTCCACAAGGCATCCCTGAAATGGAGTGCTATAAGGTCATTTGTAACCCACGGAAGGTGGGCTCCCGTACTCTTACTCTGCATAGTGGAGCATGGGTATCACAGAGTTTTAAGAACTCCGATTGGAAATTGTTGAGCGCAGAATCAGGGTCGGGAATTAAGTCGATTCTGTGCAAAGGGCAGTTGGTAAGGTCAGACAGAAACTGTTGTGGGTTAAAGTTTCTAAATGTTCTAGTGAGGAGAACTTTAGGGCTTGATTGGGGTGGTTTAATTTTCCTTACACAGTACACTATTGCATGGTCACTGAAAATGTCAGGAAGGATGCTAGTGGATTGGATTCTGCTGGGATTTGAGGAGAGAATCCAGACTAGCAAGGAATGGTTGTGAGATTTCAGGTTTGTCCATGTGGGTTGGGAAATGAGTTGCGTTAGGTTAAGTGTCTTGAGTTGTATCTAGATTTTGTGTTTTTTAGGGTCAAGCCAATTGTAGTTGAAATTCCCAAGAAGCAGCTCACTCTTCTCATTCACAGAGGAAATGGAGCCAAGAAACTGGGTGTTATCAGTCAGGGACTGTAGAGGGGCTTTAGGGGGGCGGTAGATGCCATAATAATATGTAATAATAATAATAAATAATAACAATAATAATTTTTCATTATTCCGGCACCATGGTGGGACAGAAGCATCAAGATGCGTTCAGCAGAAATGAGAGAGAACTGTTGTATTGGGAGGTGACAAAATCTGGGCAGGATATGGCTTCGTCCCCGGTGGCCGCGGATGCATGCACGTAGGCGTACGCTCCGCACACAAGGTACAGCCCTCTATGGGGCATGCCCCAGTTGGCGCATGTGCGTGAGTTCCCGCATTTGCCAAAAGACAAGACTTTTGTCTTTTGGAGTGGCGGCCGAGCATTGTCCACGTAGCGGCAACAGTTAAGCCAATGAGTGTGAACCAGCCGCGTGATGTCATGACCGCGCCCCACCATGTCTCCCCATTGCGAGTTGCCTGGAGTCCACCAGGTAACGCTGATGCAGGTAACGAGCGCCGCCAGGCACCCCGTCGCGCACACTGAGGCCTTAGCCTATGCTGGTGAGAGGAGAGAGGAGGGTTTGCAGAGAGCTAAGAAAGGTCTATGTTATGAAAGTTCTGATAGGTGTGAGAAAAGGTTAGTGAGGGGGAGGAAGCAGGAAGTAGAGTGAGGGAGAATGAAAGGAGTTAGTGAAAAGAGAGAGGGTTCAGAGAGTTAGAGAAATTAGAGAGGAAGCAGAGATGAGACAAGACAAGATCATGATGCGTGTAAAATGGCGGGGAATAGTAAGTATTTTAATCAATCTGGTACTTCAGGGGTCAACGTTGCTTAGAGATTGTGTTAAAAATACAATAATTGTTTTTATGACAGGTCAAGACCCTTCATGTGTCTGTGCTAATCTACAAAAAGGACTTAATTGGGGTGGGGGGAGGGGTTGGAAATAACACTGTTGTCACACTAAAAGTGAAATATGTTTAGTTTAGAAGGCTGGTAACAATAGCCAGATCCTGGGCTTTCAGCCTCAAAGAAAACTGTTACATTCTTGAAATAGAGATAGGTGAAAAACAAGTCACTAAAAGGCTATATTAAATATAGGATATCATGGGATGACATCTATTCTGAAGAATAATGTTTAGATATTTGTCATCTTTGCAAGGAGACAGATGCAATAAGATCAAACATTTGATGTTTCGGATGTGGCAAGGGACAGATATACATTTGTCGCTCAAATTTAGGGACAAACCGGTCAAAATTTGTTACATCCAGCAAACTCGCCTGAATCTATTGATATGACTCGTGGCTGTCTAAGCATTAGACAAATTAAGATACTGTATGAGATGTTTTATATATTTAGTCAGACTTTTAAAATCCAGAGAAAGGAGTTTTTTTTCCTTTCCTTTCTAAAGTCTTAAAACTGTTATCCAGAGCTGATTTACAACAGTGGTGAACTTATGTTGTTTTAATGGAGAAAAAATAGTACACAAGTCTTACCAAGGTAATACAGCATGAAAATCAGAGTTCAACAAGAGGTGTGTTTTGGGATCAGAACACGTCAATTCTCTTTTACTCTAGTAACCTGCAAAGGGATTTCTGTTTATGTTTTATCCTTTTACTTTAAGAAACTGGTCTGCATTTATTGTAACTGTATGTTCAGAGAGGCCCATCAGCATGGGATAGAGGGATGAGTCATGCAAGCCCCCCTGACTCACCGGGCCTGGGGCCCAGCAGACCCACACTGTTGGCGGCCCTGGGGATAAATACTGTATATGTGTTGGACAAGGGTTTGATAATGTGTCGCCACATGACAGCAGGAGAAGTATAGAAACATAGACAAGGTAGCAAGAGGATTTGTAGGAGATTTTAGGTTGGAAGGCTTGGCAGGTCAGGAGGAGGTAGTTCATGGCTGCATACAGAATAACTTTGTAGCAGAGAAAATATGTAAAACTGGGAATTTTTGGAACTGGTCTAAGAGCTGGTAAGGGAAGTTAAAAAGATTGTTAGGGAACTCTGAAAAAAATATACAGAGCAGGGAAGTGAGAGCGCAGAGGTGAAGTGAAGCAACAGCCAACATTTATACTTTACAATCCAATGGCATAGACCAGGGATGGTCAACTCCAGTCCTCAAGGACCACCCAAGGGCCACCCTACGAAGGGGCTAATATAGAAAAATAATATGAAACTTTTTTTCATGATATTTAGTTATGTTTATTGTTATTTCTTTCTGTGCCATAGGGCCGCAAGTCTTTCATTTGTAATGCACCTGTAGCACCTCCGACATAGAAGGGGTTAAATCACTTAGCTACCAAAGGCTACTGTAATGACGCTTATTACATTCCGCTATGGTAGCAGTTTTCTGTCGGCATGCAGGTATTTGGTGCTAAGGAAGGGAATTGCAATAATTACTAGCGCAGATCTCTTCAATTATTGCAAAAGACCCACATGCAAGTCACAGTAGGTCATTAATGTACGGCTTTCAGGCATACAGCTTATCATTCTTAGTGGATTGGTCATTAAAGCAGAAGAAATATTGCATTGTAATATTTTTTCCAAATGGCCAAAAAATGTTTTTCTAGATTTAACAACCTTCAGTGCATCTAGGCCTACAGTATGTACAGGCATACCCCGGTTTAAGGACACTCACTTTAAGTACACTCGCGAGTAAGTACATATCGCTCAATAGGCATATGGCAGCTCACGCATGCGCCTGTCAGCACGTCCTGAACAGCAATACCGGCTCCCTACCTGTACCGAAACTGTGCGCAAGCGGGGAGACTATAGAGCCTGTTACACATGCGTTATTTACATTGGTTATGCACGTATATGACGATTGCAGTACATGCATCGATAAGTGGGGAAAAGGTAGTGCTTCACTTTAAGTACATTTTCGCTTTACATACATGCTCCGGTCCCATTGCGTACGTTAATGTGGGGTATGCCTGTATATGGTTTTATTTGGTAGATTTCCGATGGTACTGTACAGTGCAGTAACATGGTCAAACGTGGAGTCTGTAGCAGGGAGCAGTGGTCTATGACGGTCAATGCTGTTCCCGGCTGCAATGTTTCATATAGTGGTACTGTAGTGACGACCAGTGCTGCCTTTTAATCTATGAAGCTACAAGGGCTTGTTTAGTGCTGGAAAAATCTGACCAATATTCGTAAATATATATTAAATACTAGATCAGGGAAATCATTAAATTAGAGTCGCTATTCGGCATTGCAGTCCCATAATGGCTGTTCCTGTACATTGAATCTTACCATTGGTGCCATTATGCAGATTCTGTATTGAGATCTTATTGCTGACATTTAATCGCTCGTATCATTTGAGAGGGAAAACAGTGATGTTTTTAAGAGCTTATTCTATATTAGTCGAAGCCAATGGGGAATTTCGACTCCAAACCGCCTGATCGGCCACTATGGTTGATATAGAATAAGCCCCTTTATCTTCTACTATCAAGCATTAGGAAGTGTAAATATTTATCACCAAGACTGTAAACGGGCAGAGTAAGTCAGTATATGTTCGGAGGAGAAAGTGTACTAGAGTTATTCATACCATGGTTCTGCTTTGCTTTATGTCAAACTAAACTCGACTGGCTGAAATCCTCTTCTATCTGAGTTACTAAATATTTAGAATAAATAACAAACATGTAGAAATCATAGAGTGATAATGATTCCAAGAGGCATAATTGGACAAAAATAAGTACAAAGGTAGCCTTAACGTGGAATAATGCAAGCTATAACGTGGTAAATATAGCATGTGTTAAGAAGGAGGTAACACATGAGATTATATTGTTTTCAATGGCACTCGTGGTAATAACCCGGTAGAGTATATGCATTGCGTTGACTGGAATAATAAAGTTGGCTTCATCTGTACTGTATGTAACACTCTCTAAAACAGTTATAGTAAAATTTCGTGTAAGAATCCATTTATTAAAAAAAATGAAAGGATGCTAAAAAGTGCTTGTCCTGAAACCTCTGATAAATGAATTGATGTCAGACTACATATGTACTGTAGTTAATGTAGCATCAGCTGCCTTCCACAAACAGCAATATCAGCATCTTGCTTAATTGAAAATAATTGCTTAATTTCCTCGACAGAATTTTTAATCTGTCAAGGTATAGTACCTTTTATATGATCTGTAGTGTTTTTTTTATATATTTCTATTCTGATGTTTGCTTTTTCCTCTTGTCTACCTACATTTCATTTTGAAATGTCTGAGTCATTTTCTATTCTTAGAACTTGGTTTTTATATATATATATATATATATATATAAATATATATACCACAATTATTAAGGTTATGGTGGGTAAAAAAGTGACAAAAACCCTCCACAGTAAAGCATATAGCAACTGTAAATATTACTGTAATATTACATACATACAATATGTACATACAGTAATATTTACAGTTGCTATATATATACAGCTAAACCCCGTTATAACGCGCCTCGTTATACCGCGATTCGGTTATAACGCGGTTTTCCCGTGGCTCCCGTTTTTTTTTTAAAAAAAAAAAAAAAAAAAAAAAAATTTTAAAAAAAAATTTTTTTACATTTTTTTTTTTGCACACTGCACACACTCACTGCACACACACTGCTCATTGCTCACACTGCCACACTGCACACACACTGCACACTGCACACACACTGCTCATTGCTCACACTGACACACTGCACACACTCACTGCACACACACTGCTCATTGCTCACTGCCACACTGCACACACACTGCACACTGCACACACTCACTGCACACACACTGCTCATTGCTCACACTGCCACACTGCACACACACTGCACACTGCACACACACTGCTCATTGCTCACACTGACACACTGCACACACACACTGCTCATTGCTCACTGCCACACTGCACACACACTGCACACTGCACACACACTGCTCATTGCTCACACTGACACACTGCACACACACTGACCACACTCACGCACACTCACACACACTTACGCACACTCACGCACACTTACGCACACTTACAGACACTCACACACACTCACACACACACACACACACACACACTTACACACACTTAGACACTCACACACACTCACACACACTTACACACACTTACACACACTTAGACACTCACAGACACACACTCACACACACTCACACACACTTACACACTCACAGACACTCACACACACTCACACACACTTAGACACTCACAGACACTCACAGACACTCACAGACACTCACAGACACTCACACACACTCACACACACTTACACACTCACAGACACTCACACACACTCACACACACTTACACACACACTCAGACACTTACCCACACTCACACACCCATATACACACACACACTTTCTCTCCCATATATACATACACACACACTCTCTCACTCTACACAGACGGGCCGCGACCAGCACCACCACCCGCTCCCCCCCCTCCTCCCGCGCAGGCAGCGGGAGCACCGGGGACAGCGGTGGGGAGAAGAAACCCCCCGCTACAACCTCCATGCAGGCAGCATGGTTCTGAGGTAAGCGGCGACCTGAGGGGACATCCCCACTCCCATCTCCTGCCCCGCGGCCTGTCCCGAGGTGACAGGGGGAAGCGGGGACAGGAGAGACATCCCCGCTCCCATCTCCTGCCCCGCGGCCTGTCCCGCGGTGACAGGGGGAAGCGGGGAGCGGAGGGACATGCCCGCTCCCATCTCCTGTCCCGCGGGATGAATATGCGCTAAAGCGCGGCGGCCATTTTTTTTTCTCGCGACCCCGTTAGTAACGCGGTGGTCTCGGGGTGGACCCCGAGACCCGCGTTATAACGGGGTTTAGCTGTATATATATATATATATATATATATATATATATATACAGCTTAACCCCGTTATAGCGCGGTCCTCTGGGGCCACCCGTGACCACCGCGTTATAAACGGGGTCGCGGAAAAAAAATGGCCGGCAAATTTTTTTTGTGGTGGTACTGTGTCCGCCGGAGGGGGAAAGCTGAGAACTCTCCCAGCATTCCCAGACCCAGTGGGGCAGCGGCAACAGCACTCAGCACTTACCCGGCATCTGGCAGCTCTTCTCCCTGTCTCTGCTTCCTGCTTCTGCTTCAGTTTTGCGAGAGCAAGCTCCCTTAAAGAGACAGTGTGTCTCTGTGTGTGTGTGTGTGTGTGTGTGTGTGTGTGTGTGTGTGTGTGTGTGTGTGTGTGTGTGTGTGTGTGTGTGTGTGTGTGTGTGTGTGTGTGTGTGTGTGTATTTGACTGTGTGAGACTGTGTGTGTGTGTCAGTGTGTCAGTGTGTGTGTGTGTGTGTGCAGTGTGCGTGCAGTGTGCTGTGTGTATGCAGTGTGCTGTGTGTATGCAGTGTGCTGTGAGGGTGTGTAGTGTGCTGTGAGTGTATGCAGTGTGCTGTGAATGTATGCAGTGTGCTGTGCGTGTGCAATGAGTGTATGCAGTGTGCTGTGAAGTGTGCTGTGTGTGTGTGTGTGTGTGTGCAGTGTGCTGTGAGTGTGTGCAGTGTGCTGTGAGTGTATGCAGTGTGCTGTGAGTGTATGCAGTGTGCTGTGAGTGTGCAGTTTGCAGTGAGTATGTGCAGTGTGCTGTGAGTGTATGCAGTGTGCTGTGAGTGTGTGCAGTGAGTGTGTGCAGTGTACAGTGAGTGTGTGCAGTGTGCTGTGAGTGTGTGCAGTGTGCTTTGAGTGTGTGCAGTGTGCTGTGAGTGTGTGCAGTGTGCTGTAAATGTATGCAGTGTGCTGTGAGTGTGTGCAGTGTGCTGTGAGTGTGTGCAGTGTGCTGTGAATGTATGCAGTGTGCTGTGAGTGTATGCAGTGTGCTGTGAATGTATGCAGTGTGCAGTGAGTGTGTGCAGTGAGTGTGTGCAGTGTGTGCAAAAAAAAAAACATTCGGGGTCCACGCTCAAACCCCGTTATATGCGATCCGCGTTATAGTGGATCGCGCTACAACAGGATTGAGCTGTATATATACACAGACATATATTGACCAAAGTGAAGTACAGTAGTGGACATTAGCTGGAAGCTCTATGACAATACCTGGAAGTTCTTCATAAATATCATCATATGTTTCATTATCAGCCGATAGATCATGATAATCTTCTGGTTTCACGTCATCATATAGCTCCTCACCCACGGTGTCTAAAGAAAAAGAAACAGGTTGGCAAATATAAACAGTACACAATTATGTGCTAATGCTTTTACAGTCAAAACTGAACACACAGATACCCAACAAGCTCTGAGAAACCCCTACCATTACCACATAATATATATATGTATATGTGTCAAAAGAAGTGCTAGTGGGCGTGGCTAAATTTATACAACAAAAACAGACAAAAATGCCCAAAGCTACTTCCAATGTGACAAAAATACACAGTGCAATACCCATATATTCTCTTGAAAAAAGGGTAATTTAGTTTAACCCTTTGGCCAAAGCGTCTTAAGCCTGCTGCCACTTTCAAGGAATGACCGTAGCAGGTCCTAACACTCACCTGGGTTAAAATTCTTATTTACCTGTATAATTACAGGAAGAATGATCACATTGGATCTCTCGTAACCTGGCAAAATGAAACTGACCTGCCAACTTGGAAAGTCAAAACTACCTTTATTTTTAACTCTTCCCTGCAAGAAGGATCTTTAACAGTGCTATAGCTAAGCACTTCAGGTTAAATAAGTATTTTCTAACTACCTTATCTAATGAATAAATAATAGCTTTATTAGTACGTTGTTACAGAAAAAAAATAAGTTTTCCATTCACAAGTCTCCTGTTAAATTAGGAGCCAGGACAGAAATGTGTTGTAAGTTTCTTTTCCAGAGAATAGGTGAAATACAAAAATAGTACCATTATAAAATCAATAATGGATAATGCTTTGTAACAGGGGAGTTATCCCTGTTCAAGTAATGTGCCTCTAATCCAGCAGTGTGGTGGTTAACTGCTGGTAGTCAATTAACAAACACCACCTGCCTGATTAGATTGCTTAGAAAAGCCTGTCTTTTGAGACAGGAAGAGAGACTCCTTAGCTCACACCTGAGCTGAACTTGGAGACACTTGTCTTGAGCCCTGCCAGAAGAAACAGCAGAGCTGCTTTCAAGACACAGGGGAAACTTCTAAACCTGAATGCTGACACGCCCTGAGGAAAAGGGAGCTGAACCAGGGACAGAGAAGATTTTCCCTCCAAACCACAAGGAACAGATAAGACTTTCATTTATGAGACTTTCTATATCTGCTTATTTCATGCTATATGTTTGGGGCTGGGAGACATGCTTATCTAAGGGAGTTGTGAACTGCATAGTATTTCACTAGAAATACTCCCAAGTGAATAGAAGCTTTGTTTACCCCTTGTTTGGATGGTTTCCTGATGTTAAGGAAACAGGCGCAATAAAAGGCTTATTTAATTTCACTATAATCAGTCTCCCTTGCATACCTCTGTGAGCGTCCGCCTACATGCTTTTTTTATTCATTGGCTTAAGGCAGGGGTGCTCAACTCCAGCCCTCCCCCTCCTCCTTTGATTGAGCCGCCTGTGCTGAAGCTGGGACTGATTGAGCCACCTATGCTGAAGCTGGGACTGATTGAGCCACCTGTGCTGAAGCTGGGACTGATTAAACCACCTACACTGGCGACACACTTTATTCGAACTCGGCTAGTCCCACGAATTCGGGTATACTCGGGTGTATTGAGGTTTGTGACTGTTTTCTGCCCGAGTGCATTGCGTTATTTTCCAGGCAGGGATTGAAGCATTTTATTCCCGCTGGCTGCAATACTGCACAGTATATATATATATACTGCATTACAATTCATGAATTTATGCCATCTGGTAGATACGCGAAGCATTGCAGCCTATTAAATCCTAATCATTATAATTTAACAGATCAGCCGCCCGTCAGCCAGGCATGAAACATGGCTGGGAAGGCAAACGCATCGGGGCTTGTCAGAGGTGAGGAGCGGCGCATTCCAGGTATCTGCCAGGTACCTACTGGGTATTTGCTCGAATAAAGTGTGTCGCAGCAGTATGTTAAAGCTGGGATATCCTTAAAACCTGACCTGTTGGTGGCCCTTGAGCACCATTGGCTTAAGGTAAAGTAAATGTTAGGCTGACTCGTAAAATATACTTGCAGCAACATTAAGTTTTCCAACTAAATTGAGTTACTAAAAGACCAGAGACGTGCTAATGTATTTGCATAGTTTGCAGAAGTTTTACCAAAATGTATTTTTTTGTTTGTTTTGTTATATAAAAGTGCGCAATTTCACTTTTTTCCCCACAATTTATTTCGAATTGGGGGGTGGGGGGGGTGAGTGTGAAAGGTTACATGACTGGTATGACCTGAACGCTGGTCATGTGACCTCTCACATCACAGTCATACTGTATGAGCATGCACATTTTTTTTTAAACGTTGCTTCTTTTTTCTTCACAAGAAAACAGCAACTTTTGCCCAGTCCGCACATTGTTGCGAACAGTTCGCCCATCTCCGTAAAATACATTGATAGAGGCGACCTCTACCACAACAGTGTGTTCCATTTTATGATTTATTCTGTAAAATCGTTTTACAAAATGATCAGAATGAATGATTGGAGTCGCCCTTACTCCGGGCTAGGTGCTGCAGATTGTAGTAGTGCTGACGGGCTGATATCATACTTCCTGCACCAAATCAAATATATGTAACCCTTGACAAAGGTGCGTTCTGCCTGTGCACTTTATATTTATACGACATCTGGGATTTAAGGTTGGTGCAATGAATGGAATATGCAAGATTTACTCAAGAATGCATGGCTTATAAATTCAGTTGTGTTGGCGCACACACGGCTCCTTTGGGCCTGCAAAGTATTGCTTTCAGCCGCCTGTAACGGCTAAGTGTTCTAATGTATCAGTTATCTGTTAGTTTACCTACATTTGTTGTAGTACTTTTCCATAATTTGTTTCTCCTATTGGCTTAACTCCTCAGCAACGTATAAAAAGGGAGGAAAGACTCCGAGCTTTCTTAAGCGGGTTATTTCAAGTTTTTCAGCAGGTCATTTTAATACTTTTTAATGACAGTCTACTTGCAGAACACTAATACTATAATGTACCCAGTATTTAATGAAAAAACAAGAGAAAATATAGCTAAAATTGTCAGGTTCGTACATCAGTTGTTCATCTAATAAAAGAATAAAGTCCATTTTTGTTGTCATATGTACAAGCACAGACAGGTGGAAATAGATGGGATAAACTGAAATGACCGACTTCAATACAAGGCTGTGAGAGATTGGGAGAGATTTCTGCTTTGTGTCTCAGTCTGTGCTTGCGTTTATACTTCACACAGTTTAAAATGTGTAATTATAACACAACTTTTCTTTACGGTCTCGTCCGAAAGCAATGACAGTGGTATAAAAAAAGTGCAACCAAATGACTTGTACCGGCGCTAATAAACACCTTAATATAATTAAGTGCAATAAACAAATGCAATACTTAAGAGGGATGTGTATCCCAGAAGAACACGCTTCTCCACCTTCCAAGGAATATGTACAGATTCCTTACATGAGTTGATCCACAGGGGGGGGGAAGGGAGCGGTATTCTCAGGAACACACCAAGAAATAAAAAATATAAACACAGTTTATTTCTTGGTGTGTTCCTGAGAATACCGCTCCCTTCCCCCCCCCCTGTGGATCAACAGTGGTATAAAAAAAAACATGCACAAAGATTTTAATAATTACTGTACATATCTGTGCCACCTGAGCCCTCTCTATGCCACAACTAGTCAGCATACCTATTTGTGCCATTACCCCTAGCACTGTGTGAGACATCACTGCAGCCAGTGTTTTATTGAGTTAAGGGGTAGAGACACTCACATGTAGAAAGGAGTAATGAAGTGGTGCTGGTCCGGAGCAAGCAGGAATCCTCAAACCTGCACAGTAGACTCAACTGTGGGTAGACTCCCCTCCTCTTTTGCATGAAGTTCAAAGTCAAGATTCACATGTTACACTTGTATGGCAGAGTAGAGATGTGTGCAATGTTTTGGGGTTTTTCTACCCACAGCTGAGCCCTCTCTGTAGCCCCTATTCTTTCATATTGTACCTTGTACCTTTGTGTTTGCTTCAGCATTTTCATCTCATAGATAAAGTTTCGGGTGAGGAAGAGAGTCTGGGGTTTAGTTCAGTGTGGTGAATGTGTATCATATTGAAACCCCTTTACTTCCAGATGGGCTATACTTTAGAGCAGGGGTGGCTAACTCCAGTCTTCAAGGGCCACCAACAGGTCAGATTTTAAGGATATCCCTGCTTCAGCACAGGTGGCTCAGTCAATGACTGAGCCACTGATTGAGCCACCTGTGCTGAAGCATGGATATCCTTCAAACCTGACCTGCTGGTGGCCTTTGATGATTGGAGATTGCCACTCCTGCTTTAGAGGAACAAGTAGTGAGCTGGATAAAGATTTAAAGTGGAAGTCTAGCATCTCTCCGCCTTTCAACTTGCACCTTTCAACCTACATTTTGTACTCCCTGTCCCCAATGTCAGGTTAGTAAAAACTGCAATGAAAGTTCTGATGTTGCCTCATCCTTGGGGAATATCCACTGATTTCCCACTCACTTGGGAAAAATAGTTATGTTTGCCAAATCTTTGAGAATCTTCTGACCCAACAATGGCATGCCACCAGACAGAAGGCCGGAGTTGTAACCAGGAAAAACTTGCAGCAAATGATTAAACAAAGTCAAATTGCTTCAGGTTACTGAAAGTCATACCGTAGTTTGCGTCTATGCTTTATTCTTTTGCTATACAACATTGCTTTGCTCAAAAGAGTTGAATCATCTAATATAGTGACAACATCCACGTAAACGTTTTATTTTCTACTGTGTTTCCTTACCGTTTAGATTCAAGATTGCATTAATCCATTCCTCTGCTTCCTTGGGGTTGGAAGCGGCAAACTATAAAAAAAATCAAAATAAAGCACAAATTATCTTAGTAAGAGAGAAAAAAAAAAACAATCTAGCATTCTTGTCCCTTCTTCATGGAAACATTAGCGATTCTTTATGTGTCTACTGCTACTTTTCTTGCAAGGATGCTTCTTATAATGTACAGTTAATTTTGACAAATTTACGTAATTGGAGCAGAGGATGATGGATTTGAAACTCTGATCAGCAGCTGGCAGCTGTGCAGAAAAAAAGCTGCTTCTCTTCATCAATGTCAAAGCCAGAACTGATGAACGAAATTTGCCCTTGACAATTAGAAGACACCCATGAATTTCTTTAGACTGCTGGGTATAGTTTTTGTCAAAATGTTCGTGTCAGATTCCAACACATTACCTGACAACTTAATTAACTGATTTTCAAATGCAATTTCAGATATTTAAAACGTATTAAAGTTGCATTCCACATTGATGCCTCAGTGATAGATCTTTGAAACTCACTGCTGATAGGTGTGTTGCCCTGTTTCACCGCAGCACCCGTTTGAATCCGGTATGAAAGTGCTACTCAAGGTGTTTGCACTGATAAATCTCCATTTCTCTAACTGGAAATTCTTCTTTTTAATATGTCCCAGGCTTACTAAAATACAATTTACATCACCAAAACATAAACGAACAACAGATAAAATTGATAGATATATATAAAGAAGCTTCCTCTTTAATATGGATGACATGAACTTTATCAGGATTTTGTTCTTCTTAATATATTCCCATATGCATGAGCATACTGCGCAGATGTGCCAGTTAGTGAGCTGTTGCAACCCAAATGTTCCTGTCTCCAAGACTGGCAATGTAACAGTTTTATCAATTTCATTTATACAGAGGCATAAAAAGTCCAACCTGATAGACACGTTTATCAGGAGCAAAGATTTCAAAACAGCAATCTTTCTTTGCATCCTTCCGCAGCGTATTATTCATTCTGGCGCTGTACCCGTCTAAAGCAAATTCTCCTTTCTGCTGCTTGTCTGTCAAAGATAAAAAACAAAAACAAAATAGGAACTTGTTAATTCACTGGCGGATGCCCATATAAATGAAATAGTGGCCAACTACATTAATGTCCTGAGCTCTTAGGAATCCGTTGCAGAATTCCGGTCACCAAGCTGATTGTAATCATGTGCAGATTTTGTACTGGGACTTCATGAATATCGCCAATGACTCAGAGGTCCCAGCTGTTGCTGTATACTTTATATATGTAAATAAGTGCAATGTAACGTGTGCATTTTTTATCTGCCACATTTTCTAAAATCTATGTACAGTGCTGTGATATCCAGAAAAACTATAATTTAAAAAAAAAAAAAAATGAAAGAAGCTCCACAACACAGATGTAGCCAGACTTGCTATCCTCAGTGCGTGTTTGCACGTGGCCGCCGGACCGTCGCGTGCGATCATGGACCCCGAAAACAGAAAGGATTAACTCTGCGGGGGTCCCTGCTTCTGAATTGGACCACCACAGCGGTAATCCTGCCACCAGCCAATAAGAGCTATGCTGAGGAGTCCCAGGGAGACGCAGTCTCTGTGTCTCCCTAAGCAGCTCTTACAGGACCAATTCATGTGTAGGATTGAAGCAGGGGAGTCTCCGGCGCTAAACCTCATTAATTACAGCTCTGGGGATCCCCTGTGTCCCGAGATACAGACCTCTCTATGGGGTGCCGGTATCTCCTGCAATTTTAAATGCCATGTGTCACGCAAGCTTGTAGGAAGTCACACCGGATAACGTCACGGCTTCCTATTGGCCCATTACAGAGCGGCAGTACTTAGTCTGTTTCTGTGTTTAGTGACTGGGGTGTGCAAGTTACACAAAGATTGGCCCCCTGCAGACGCACTTACCAGAACTCCCTCCTACTGTCTCTGTACGTTCTCCCTACCTACCAATTAGACTGTAAGCTCCTCGGAGCAGGGACTCCTCCTCCTTAATGTTACTTTTATGTCTAAAGCACTTATTCCCATGATCTGTTATTTATATTATCTGTTATTTATTTGATTACCACATGTATTACTACTGTGAAGTGCTATGTACATTAATGGCGCTATATAAATAAAGACATACAATACAATACAAAAGTGAAAGGGCCTCTGAAATCCTACACCGGGAAGGGGATCATCAAAATGAGGTGTACAATTTATACACATTCCAATTAAGGATTCTCATTTTACAATATACAGTAACTAAAGCTGTCGGTACAGTGGCCTTCCTTATACCGATGTGGAGCCAAAAAATGACCTCATTTTGTGACTCCTCCCAGCACATGACCTCACCACATGAGCTAAAAACAACAATTACAATAGTGGCGCCATTAGAAAAAACAATAAACACAAACCTTTATCATTGTAGACCAATTGTAAATAATCAAGTTTCATTTTGCAAGTTGAAAACACACTCTAGTCTACTTATAAAGGCAAAAGTGGTGCAATTCTGGTTGCAGAAAACTGTACCAGATCTAACAATAAAAAATCCTATTGCTTTCAGTGGGATTTTTGTTCTTTGTCACGTGGTGCAGTTGCTGTACTTTTTTACTTGATTCATGGCAGACAATTAATGTTGTCCTTGTGGTTGCTACATATGTTTTTAGAACCACCCAGATAACACATTCAGATGCATGTGTATTGACATGATGTGATTTTGTTCCCTAAACATGCAACAGTTCTTTTTAACTAAATCTTTGAATCATTATCTGAGTTTAATACAGTTGTTACAGTATACAGGACTGTCAAATTATGAACTGGCATACAGTATGTAGGCTTGCTAGTACAGTAAGTACATAACACAGGGAAATTCTCTTTTAGGTCAGTCCCTAGCACAAGTAGAGGTGTATACATATTAGATTTAACAACGGGGCGGGCAACTCCAATCCTCAAGGGCAACCAGCAGGTTAGGTTATCAGGATATCACTGCTTCAGCACAGGTGGTGCAGTCGAAGACTGAGCCACCTGTGCTGAGGCAGGGGTATCCTCAAAACACACCCTGTTGTTAGCCCATGAGGCCTGGAGTTGCCCACTCCTGTTTTACAATGGATGTACATTATCCATCAAATGAAAGTGGGTTCTGGTATTGTCAGAATACAGTAACTGTCCCCTTTTTTCTTTTTCCTGACAACAACCATAATACAATAAGACTTCCTTGCCATCTGTTCATGTTCTCCAGTGGCTTCTTGACATTGTCACAAAAAGATATTGCAAAGCTCGATGCAGGAGCAGTACAATAAAAGCCTGGCCTTCTGATGCATTCACTTGGAATTGGAGAGGCTTTCTTGTTTTGTTCTTTTCTTATCTTTGAAGTTTGTTGAACCTGATAAACATGGGGCGGTTTTAAGGTCAGTTGGAAAAGGAAAATGTTATCTTCGGTTGTCAAACTATAAACGCGAGATCACAGATAAAATTGGAGCACGGAGGAAAAATTCTTACTGATTTTTCCAATGAACTAAACACAAATGTTCTTGGAATTGTATTATGGTTATAAAACTGTAACAATCAAACGGTTAAATCTTTTTGGGCCATATATGGTGTCCTATGGAATAACACCCCTTGGAAAATATTATTATCGTTAATGTGTAAAGCGCCAACATATTCTGCAGTGTGGTACAATGGGGGTACAGAGATTTGATAATCACATAAACAGAGTTACACACAAATATAAATACCGACAAACATGCACAAACGGATACAGAAGGTAATGAGGACTCTGTATGTGAGAGCTTACACTATAGGGGGAGTGAGGGACAATGTTGAAACAGAAAGGCAAAGTGGCTTTGGCCAAAGGGTTAACTAAACGACCCTTTTTCAAGAGATATATAGGTATTTCACTGTGTATTTTTGTCACATTGGATGTTGCTCTGGACTTCTTTGTTTCTTGTTTTACTACATATTTAGTTAAGGTTTTATGGGGATATAATTTGTCATCAATATTTTTTTTCCTATATTATAAACATTACTTATAGCCATTCTCCTCTCTATCTCCCCTCCTTGCTTCTTCAAGTGGCGTGCTCACAAAAACGAGGAATGGAAGCAAAGACGCTGATCTCCACCTCCCTCCTGGTTTTTCTGTGGGTCTTCGTTGTGGTAGTAAAACTGTGATAAATGTTTAGTACATGGTTGCTCTACTGTCTTCAATGGTTGTGGAAGACTGCGTGGAGCTAGCATCCATTGCGGCTTTTTGATATACCTAGCCACGATCTTGATAACATCACGAGTGGCACTCGGCACGCAATAGAGTGGCCTCTCTCCCCTTCCCCCGCTCCCCCCTTCCTGTGTTTCTTCCTATTACCGATGTACTCGGTTCACTTGCGTTCACTACTTGCAGGAATTTAGTATATCATCTAATGGATTCCGGCTAGTAGAACAGCTGGATAGCTGGTATGAATGGAACTGCAATACACTTCTATCGCTGGAGGTTTCTTCTTCAGCTGTATGGTATACAAGATACAACTGAGGTCTTAATCATTGTACACGGAAACCTTTCCCTTTCTCTTCCTTTACCACTGGGGAGCACTGCTATAGACTTATAGTATTCTATTGGTACATTATATATCCTGTCATTCCATTTAGGATATTGAGGTATGGGGACTATTTGTAATACTTCAGTATGCACACTTACTGGTGATTCCTATCCGTGAGAGGATGTATATCTCACTACTATTCTATCTAATAGCTGACCATTACCTAGTGACTCAATGGTATATTATATACCTTATACTGGGACCTATTAAGGCTCCCTGCCGGTTTCTTTCAGCGTCATTTCGGTTTTAACCTTTTTTCTGTTTCCTTAGAATAAAATTAACATATATTAGTAGAGGTTGAGCGCTATATAGGGATTCTTTTTTCTCTCACTGTTTATGCTACAGAATACATATACACAGTGTTCGACAATCCTATACATTTACACGCCCGGGGCGGGTGGATTTAACCTCCGGGCGAGTAAATATTGGCCCAAGCAGCACGTGTGTTTGTTTTTTAAATTTCCCTGCTCGCGCTCAAATTTCCCTGCTCGCGCTGAAAAAAACCCAAAAAAACTCCCCCTGCCTGACAGCTGATTGGTGCGCGCTCCCAGGCTTTGTGGGCGCGCGGCCAGGCTCTATATGAGCTCGCCCCCAACAAGCAGCCATTTGTTTCCCAAGGAGGACACAGTAAGTACTATCTGTGCCTTCCCCCTGTCCCCGCTTCCCCCCGTGTCAGCCTGCGGGGCCGGGAGATTGGAGCGGGGATGTCCCTTCAGGTCCCCGCTTCACCCCGATCCCCGTGTCAGCCCGCGGGGCCGGGAGATTGGAGCGTGGATGTCTCCTCAGGTCCCCGCTTCACCCCGATCCCCGTGTCAGCCCGCAGGGCCGGGAGATTGGAGTGGGGATGTCCCCTCAGGTCCCCGCTTCACCCCGATCCCCGTGTCAGCCCGCGGGGCCGGGAGATTGGAGCTGCGGGGTGGTGGTGCTGGTCGCGGCCTTTCCTCTCTTCTGAACCCCCCGTGTGTGTAGAGTGAGAGAGTGTGTGTGTGTGTATGTATGTGAGTGTGTATATATGGTAGTATGTGTGTGTGTGTGTGTGTGTGTGTATATATGGGGGGTGTGTGTGTATATGGGTGTGTGTGTGTGTGTGTGTATATGGGGGAGTGTGTGTGTATATGGGGGAGTGTGTGTGTGTGTATATGGGAGTCTGTGTGTGTGTGTGTGTGTGTGTGTGTGTGTGTGTGTGTGTGTGTGTGTGTATATGGGTGTGTGTGTGTGTATATGGGGGTGTGTGTGTGTGTGTATGGGGGTGTGTGTGTATGGGGGTGTGTGTGTGTGTGTATATGGGGGAGTGTGTGTGTGTGTGTATATGGGGGAGTGTGTGTGTGTGTGTGTGTGTGTATATGGGGGAGTGTGTGTGTGTGTGTGTGTGTATATGGGGGAGTGTGTGTGTGTGTGTGTGTGTGTGTGTGTGTGTGTGTGTGTGTGTGTGTGTGTGTGTGTGTGTGTGTGTGTGTGTGTGTGTGTGTGTGTGTGTGTGTGTGTGTGTGTGTGTGTGTGCGCGTGTATATGGGGGAGTGTGTGTGTGTGTATATATGTGTGTGTGTGTAGGACATCAGATCAGTCACCCCCCCACCTAGTCAGTCAAAGTTACCCAGTCAGTCACCATCTCTCCCCCCCAGTTCCCTCATTCAGTCCCCCCCTATCTCCTCCCTGTCTCTCCCCCCTCCCTGTTTCTCTCCCCTCCCTGTCTCTCTCCCCTCCCTGTCTCTCTCCACTCAGTCTCTCTCCCCTCCCTGTCTCTCTCCCCTCCCTGTCTCTCCCCATCCCTGTCTCTCCCCCCTCCCTGTCTCTCCCCCCCCCTGTCGCTCCCCCCCCTGTCTCTCTCCCCTCCCTGTCTCTCCCCCCTCCCTGTCTCTCCCCCCGCCCTGTCTCTCCCCCCGCCCTGTCTCTCCCCCCGCCCTATCCTTCCTCCCTGTCTCTCCCCCCTCCCTGTCTCTCCCCCCGCCCTGTCTCTCCCCCCGCCCTGTCTCTCCCCCCGCCCTGTCTCTCACCCACTCTCTCTCTCTCTGTCTCTCAGCCACTCTCTCTCTCTGTCTCTCACCCACTCTCTCTCTCTGTCTCTCACCCACTCTCTCTGTCTCACACTCTCAATCTGGATATCTTATTTACCCTGTATATCTTAACTGCCCTATACTACACCGACATAATTTATACTGCTTTCTTCCAGATCTGACTCAAGCTTCACATGGAAGACATCGGAACCCCCCCTAACCCAGTAGACAGGTAGGGAACACCTCCCCTCCAATGTATAACATTGCGGTAATGCGGGTACCTGGACATTGAGGGACTGCGGATCAGGTAAGATCCCAGGCGGGATTGCTGCTTTAGATATTGTGAAGCGGGGACGTCCAGACACTGGTTAAGGGGTTCAGGAAACTAGTCACTCACATCTGGCTTTTATTTCTAGATCCAACATTTACTTACACACACACACACACACACACACACACACACACACACACACACACACACACACACACACACGTAACAAGGACTAATTGTAGTATAATGTAATACAATAAATACATTTGTCAAAAACGAATGTTCTGACTAGGAATTTATTAAATGTATTTTATTTATATATTTTATTTTAAAGCGGGGTTGGGGGTGGGACTAGGGTTGGGGGCAGGAGTAGGGGCGGGGTTGGCGGCGGGACTAGGTGGCGAGTAGATTTTTTGGTTGGGCTAGTAGATTTTTGGGTGATTTGTTGAACACTGTATATACATATACACATACAACATAATACAAATCTATTACTGACAGGTGGGGGAAATGGCAGGCTTGACCTTAATTAAAAGCAATCACATTTACCCCTACTGTCACAATGACAACATTCAGGCTTCTGTCTCCTGAGATGGTAAGTAGAGTTTGAAGAAAAATTGTATATTGATATACTGTACTGTATGAAAGAAACATTTCACATGTTAACTGGAACTGGTTGTCTTATACATATATATACACATATACACATTTTAAGTTATGGTGGGTGAAAAGGGTGACAAAAATACACACACACTTAGTTAAGTTATTGTGGGTAAAAAAAGTGAAAAAAAATCTCCACAGTAAAGCATATAGCAAATGGATATATTACTGTATGCTCATTTGCATGTCTTAGACAGGTCTGCAACCCTGCCTTTCACCATTACCACCCAGCACACAGCGCTTCCACTGCAGCAAGGGATTCTGGGAAATGACATGCAAATGAGCACACAGTGCCACCTTTTGCTAGCCACCATAACATGTGGTTAAACCTATCCCTGCTTCATTTTGCAAAGCCAGTATAACCAACCCCACACTGATGAGACCCATTAAGGTTGAAACGGCTGTCTGTGGGTGGGTTTACTGGCTATGCATCTTTGGTGATGTCATTTGACCAGCTACTCTAAGCCCCAACCCCCTGATCCCAGAAGCTTGTGGGATTCCTCTGCTCAACTGTTTGCCAGGAGAAAACATCAACCACAGGACACTGAGTGAGCTGATATCCACGGCGCCATTGTAGTCTCTCCCCCTGTACCCCTGGGACAAAATTACAGCATGATTGGAGCCCAGCAGAAGCCATTCAGATTGGAGTACACCAGTGATCTGGATCATCTTGCTTCAAGTGGAACCTGGTAGTTACAGCTAAGCAGAAACCCTAACCTGTTATAGGTTTATCTACAATGCGATTTTAACCCTTATGTTTGTGAGTGTGCATTTATAAGGTTTCTTCAACCTGCCAATTGTATTAAATGATAATACACTATGGGGCATGCGCTTGTGATTTTTGTTTTTTTTATATATATATACAGACACACACACACACACTGTATGTGTGTGTATATATATATATATATATATATATATATATATATATATATATATATATATATATATATATAAATATCTCCTGACAGTGCATAAGACAGGTCTCTATGTCAACTAACCAACATATGTACAAAACAAACCCTACTATATATTTTTTAATATAAAACCAACAGATAAAGGTGTTACAAAAACACTGGGACTGGTATGCTGTATACATTGGTAGAGTCAAGACAGGTCAGATGGTGCTCTCTCATTCTCTATGCCTATTATCCTGGAACCAGGGTCACGTGTAATGTATGAATAGCTCCAGTTAGCTTAACTCATGCCTTCCCTCTTCCAAAGCACAACAAGTCCTTTTGTCTTTCTTAGTTTTATTGCAAAGTCAAGAAAACAAAGAGTTCTTGTAGATGGAGTAGTGAGGTCGAGAGTGCTTCTCTAGAAGTGCTGTGTATCACCAGGTAAGGCGTGTGTAAAAACAGAAAGGTCTTGCTGGGGCTAATAGCATGAAGGTACTCACTCACTCAGTGTCCTGGGTGGAAAGGAAGTATATGGCTTTCTGGGAACAGGAACAGTCTGAGGATGAGACTATTTGTGAATACAGACAGGGGAGTAAGGGAAACTCCACTAAACCAGGGGGATTAAGGAGGTTGCCAAGACAACCTGGTTATGAGCTAACTGGAAAGCCCAAATGCAACAAATGTATCGGTTCCACAGGCACTGTGTGTTTTCAGAGCAGATATACATGCAGAAATAAGGAGCTGACAGGCAGAAGCTGCAAAGGGGGGGTGGGGGGGGTAAACAGAAATATGAATCCCGTTCCAGGACACCTATTATATATAAAATGTAATTTTATATATATACAGTATATATCTCTTAATATATCAATTTGAAATTTGTGGGGTTGTTGGTAGATGTGGTGAATCTGATTGGTCCGTGGGTCTGTCACTCCGCCTCTGGCCAATCAGATTGGTCCGTATCCCTGCCCCGCCCCGCACGCCTCTCATTGGCCTGCGTGGCTCTATGACGTCACCCAACTGCCACTCTCTTCTCCTCACTCGCAACTCACCTTCCTCCTCGGCCTCACCCAACTGCCACACACACGCACCCAGCGGCCCTGACCGCCGGCTCCCCCCCCTATTACCCCCCCACCCATTACCCCCCCAGCTCACCTCCCCGCCGGCTCCCCCTATCACCCCCCATCACCCGCAGCTCATTGCGCGTGCGCACAATGCTCCCGTTACCTAGGGAGGGAGATGGGCGCGGGGGGGGGGGTGGTGGTGCGCAGTCCCCAAGCTTCCCCTGCGAGCGGGTGACGCGCCGGACCTGTCCCGCCTGGCTGCTCCTCCCCTTCTGTCTGGTCCCCTTCCCCACGGCGCTCCCTTGCTTGCCCGTGTGCGGAGGGAGATGGGCGCGGGGGGGTGGGGTGGTGGTGCGCAGTCACGGCGCCGCCGGACTACATCCCCCAGCTTCCCCTGCGAGCGGGTGACACGCCGGACCCATCCCGCCTGGCTGCTCCTCCCCTTCCCTCTGGTCCCCTTCCCCACGGCGCTCCCTTGCTTGCCCGCATGGGGAGGGAGATAGGCGCGGGGGGGTGGGGGATGTGTGTGTGTGTGACACTGTGTGTGTGTGACACTGTGTGTGTGTCTCACTGTCTATGTGACACTGTGTGCTGCGCAGGTGGGGGACCAGAGCTGCGCAGGGGGGGTCCAGAACTGCGCATGGGGCGGACCAGAGCTGCGCAGGGGGGGCAGAGCTGCGCAGGGGGGGGACCAGAGCTGTGCAGAGGGGGGGGGGCGCGAGAACGGAGTTGCGCAGGGGGGGGGGGGGGGCGGGTTGACCGGAGCTGCGCAGGGGGGGCGGGAGGAGCGGAGAAAGACTGGGGGAGCAGAGAAAGAGACAGGGGGAGTGGAGAGAGGAGGGAGCGCAAAATTTTTATCCCAGGCAATGCCGGGTCTCTCAGCTAGTATATATATAAAATTATGAGGACTCCTATGCAGGAATGTTTGATGCGAAAAACCTACAGCCCTTACATAATAAACAAAGCTATCTAATCGTTGTATGTCCTGGCATACCACGACAAGTATTGACTTACCTGCGTCCACATCAGGTACAGTATATAAAGTTACCGTTTTGACTATAAAGGTAGTCTGTATCTAATGTAGGGGTCACTCCCCGAACTGGTATGCAGCGCAGGGAAAGAGAGTGTTTATTGATTTTGTATATATTTTCTGATGTTGGCACAAATGGCAAACAAGCAAAATATTTTTGCTTTGTGTGTTTTACAGATGTCGACAAACTTACCTTCCCTGTAGCAAAAAAAGCATTTTGCCTGCAGCAACAGGAAAGGTAAGTACGGAGGGGTTATTCTTCCCTATCGGCCGTGGGGTAAGTTAGTCTGGCTACATCTGTATATACAAAATATTTAGACGAATGCAATTGAATGACTATGCACCATTGCCAGCTGTAACACCTTCTTCTCTCTTTTCAGATGTTGTTTTATGTTATAAATATACATACAGGCATACCCCGCTTTAAGGACACTCACTTTAAGTACACTCGCGAGTAAGTACATATCGCCCAATAGGCAAACGGCAGCTCGCGCATGCGCCTGTCATCACGTCCTGAACAGCAATACCGGCTCCCTACCTGTACCGAAGCTGTGCGCAAGCGGGGAGACTATAGAGCCTGTTACAAATGCGTTATTTACATCAGTTATGCACGTATATGACGATTGCAGTACAGTACATGCATCGGTAAGTGGGAAAAGGTAGTGCTTCACTTTAAGTACATTTTCGCTTTACATACATGCTCCGGTCCCATTGCGTACGTTAATGCGGGGTATGCCTGTAGTTTATTTCATGTCGACACATCACCCCCTTAAATATACACTATATAGCGTAGCACCTTTAACTGTATTTGGGTGTATTGCTATTTTATTTAGTGTATAAACCTAATCTTTCACTTCTGTCTTAAAGCAGCAATAGCCTGGTCCTTGTTGTATCTCTACAGGAATTTGCTTAAAAGTTTAGATTTTTTCCCCCTTTCTTCATTCAAGCAAATAAAGTTTAACAATGAAACACATTTAGGATAAAATACCTTTGTCACTTCCGTAGTAATAAAATATATTGTTACTCAGCGCACACCAGCGTTTTTGCCATTCAGCCGCAAAGAAGCTGTGATCTGAAATGAAAAGGCAAGTTTAATGATGTTATCAAATACAGGGTTTTACGAGCCCAATGAACCATTTTAAAATGTAACTAAAACATACACATAAAGGCCTGGGACATAGTGCCTTTAACCAGTACTGAGGCGCGCTGAGGCTCAGGGAAAACAGTGCTTTCCCTAGCCTTACACAGCGCGCCATCAGGGGGCGGGCCGGGGGCGGGCCAGTGACGTCACGGAGCTGGTTCGCCCTCATTGGGCGAACCGCTCACGTGACCGGCCCTACGCTCCGGCAAGCGGGGAAATGTCAAAACGCCATCAGACACACGCTTCCCCAAGCGTGCAGACGCATGTGCAAGCCCCTGCTAAAGCCGCTCTCATTGCGGCTGCAGGGGCTCAGTGCCGAGCAGCAGCACGGCTCAGCACGGGTCAGCGCATAAGCGCTGACCATGTCCCAGGCATAAGTCATCATAGTGACATCATAGCTTTTGCTTCACAGAACGGTTTTTCATTTCTCACTTTCTTTTATGTCTGAAAACAACAATAATTGAATCTCCTCCCTCTTTTACAGTATATTTTAGCCTTTTCCCATTCCTCATAATTACCCTCTCCATTATCTCTGTGTTTTCACTCAATCCCTCCTCTATGCCATAATGCCATTGCTCTCGTTTGTTGATCTGCTGGAAAAAAATCCTGTTCATATTATTGGCGCTTGGACAAATCCATGATAAGCATGACATTTCGCTCCAAGCGTCAGACACAAAGTGTGAGCTATTCAGCTTCACACATGGAGTTCCTACTTTTTCAAAGCCAGAATAAGAGATGCTTTTAAATATACAGCAAAGTGTGTCTGGTCATGTTAAACAAACTAAATGAAAAGATCTCAAAGTTTACTTGATGCAACTCTGGTACACAAAATAGCAGCACTTTTGTTAGATTATGTTGCTATCGTGTGCTCTAATACCTCATTCAATATTAGCAACAAATACAAGTGTTAAAAAAAACTTCCTAGGCATACAGATTCTTAGGGGAGGATTCATGAAGCTCTGATAAGGGGCATCAAAACTCAACTGTGTTGACTGCCATACCAGTCAATAGTACTTATCACTGGGTAGCGCCCCAGCATAAATATTAGGAGAAATTATTTCCCATCTCTCTAAAATATAACAAAAACATCTAATGGTGCTTCTTTTATACACCTGATTTTAAATGCACATTTTCTGTATATTCTCTTAATTCGCTCCTCTTGTTGTATCCTTGCTATAATTATTAAAAACTAAAGAAAAAAATAATAATAATATTGGGAAACACGTACTTTAACACACTACTGATGCAGCCACGAGTATCCGAACACTTGCCTGGGAAAATCTGGGGCAATCTCCCAGTAATGCTGCAACATTTCTGGGACAATTCTGCAGACAGGCTAATGGCCCATCGGATTAACAGAGCGGGGGTCCTTGGCAATCCCATTCAAACTGAGACTGCCAGGGATCCCGCTGTGTTAATCCGATGGGCCATTAGTCTGTTTGCAGAAATGTCACAGAAATGTTACAGCATTACTGGGAGATTGCCCCAGATTTTCAAAGGCAAGTGTTCGGATACTCGTTGCTGCATCGGTATATACATTTACTGTTATGTGAAGCAATTTGGATCACCCACAAGTATTTTATTCACTTAAAAAAATATTTTTTCAGGAAAACAATTCTTTACCTTTTCTGCGTTTTTCGAGGTAACCTCCCTTTGAAACCAGAAGATCCTGAGCTGCAGTGGGGGGATAGAGGTTTCCTGGGAGGAGAAAAAAAGAGAAGTGTAAAAATGGTGGAGTGTGACTGATCTGCTTGGACAGGTATGGCCTGATGTTGGCACAGAAGGAAAACAAGCAAACTGTTGGTTCTCTTTATACAATACAGAGGGATACGTATCAAGCATCGCAATTAGAGCAAATATGGTGCGTCACTCGTACGTCGATGTACCAAGCTGTTTTGTGTCAGTTTTGCACTGTTTCCAACAGTTCGCGTTTTGGAGAATGGTCTTGAAGTAGTTAGCAGTGATACTGTACTATTGCTCAGAGCAAACGGATGCATCAATATTTCAGTGAATATAATAGAGCAGAGTTGCATCACTTCAATCCACCAGGTGTGAGATGGCAGTAACCTGTTTTGCTCAGAGCCAGATGCACAGTAAGAAGCACAAATAACAAGCTTCATATACGGTATATGGAGCAGGAGCAAATTGACACAGATAAATGTTTGCTATACAGCTGTCGCACTGACAGTGTATGCACATCTTTACATAGAATTTTGCAGGCACAGTCAGTCCCTGCTCTAAAGAGTATACAATCTATTTCTTGATGCCCGAAGTACAGGGAGGTAAAGTGACTTGCCCAAGGCATTCAAGACCAGGTTCACCTGCCTTAAAATGTTTATACTGTATCACTAATTTACTTCTTAAGCCCCATAAACATCAAATAAATATGATATGACTTCTACAGAGGAAATTCAAAGATACAGATGGGCCTTTCAATTATGGTGAACCCAGGGTAACTAGACCCCAAACTACCACTGTATTCACATAAAGTTATCTATGTTATACATACCTGCATACAGTAAATACATAAGTACTGTTGGAACTTATTACTTATGTTTAAAACAGGCATCTTTATCTACTTGACTACTTTCTGATAAGTGGCAGAGTAGGAAACTTAATACCAGATCACCTCCACTGCTTTGAACATTTGATACTAACCAGCTACACAATCAGATTAACAGATATGTTCTCCGGTACTAAAAGTACTTCTGACAACTAATGCATCTTAAGAATTTACTGTAACGATCTGTGTTTGTTTTAGTGTTTAATACATTCATTTAATAGTAAGACAGTTGCATCAGTGATCTGTGTTGTTGACAGCCTATTTTCAACCGGTTTTAATTGATTGGTCGGCGAAGCTACAAAACTACTCGTTGGTGATCCAATGAGTAAAAGAAAAAACGGAGAAACTAAAATACAAAATAAACCATGTCATTGTACACTGTAAAATAAATAAAGTGCACTAAATAAGGGAGGTGAATATAAATGAATCCAAATTAGGGGACACCGACCAGAGCACTCCATCTAATGCCCACTGGGAGGCAAATTCTGACACCGTCCCAGTGGACTCGGCATGAGCATACTCTGCCCTGGTACGGGAGTGCACCAGCGCCTGGAACATCCCTACTATGCTCATTGGGACCTCCCCTTCCAAGCACTGCTTCCTGGTCTTATATATGGCCAGCTTGGCCAATGCCAAGATCAGGTTGGCAAGGAGGCCCCTGGGTTTATTGCCCCGGAACACTGGGCACCCAAAAATAAAAAGGTGTGGGGAAAAGTGTAGCCAGAACTGCAGGAGAAGGCCCGTCAAGGTTTATAAGAAGGGCTGCAGTCTGGCACACGAAAAATAAATATGATACACCGACTCCCGTTCGCCACAAAATGGGCATGTGGCTGGGGAGTCGGTGAAATGGGCCAATTACTCTCCCATGCTGAGTGCACTGTGTATGGATCTACAACCTAAATCCCCGGTGGGACAGCAGTAGCTAACGACATCTGATGTAGCCATGGAGATGCCTTGATTATATTTTCGTCATTGTAACAGGGACTTATCACTGTTTGAGAGAAACTGCCTCAAAATCCATCAGCGTGCTGGTTAATTGCACACAGGCAATCAACCAGACTCCACCTGGCTGATTAGGACTCTGAGAAAAGCCTGATGTGAGAAACAGGAGAGAAGTTCCTTAGCTCACATTTGGGTTGACATAAGGAGAAGGAGGACTGCAGAGAATTTCCTTAGCCCATAACTGGGCTGACCTGAGGAGAACAGAGAGGCCTTCCCCTACAGCAACAACAACAGAAACAGATAAGAGACTTTCTTGTTGAACTGTTGTGTGTATATACAGTATATAGCAAATGGAAATATTACTGTGTGCTCATTTGCATGTCTTAGCAGGTCTGCAACCCCGCCTTTCACCATTATCACCCAGCACACAGCACTTCCACTGCAGCAAGGGATTCTGGGAAATGACATGCAAATGAGCACCTTTTGCTTCAAAACCATTAACATGGTTCCCAATAGGCTTAAGCTTGCTGCATGGTCACAGCTTTGAGCACAGCCCGGGTTAAGATGCATGGGTGATCGATGCCGCTACCGCCGTCGCTCTGTTTGACTCAGACTCACCAGGAAGGAGTTGGATTAAAAAAACTTTATTCAGCTATATAAAACGGATACTGGAACAAGGACAGACAACTAGGGAACCTCCTCCCACGCATTTCGAGCAAGGCTGCTCTTTCTCAAGCCTTTCTCAGCCTTGCTCGAAATGCGTGGGAGGAGGTTCCCTAGTTGTCTGTCCTTGTTCCAGTATCCGTTTTATGTAGCTGAATAAAGTTTTTTTTTAATCCAACTACTTCCTGTTGAGTCTGAGTCAAACGGAGCGACGGCGGCAGCGGCATCGGTCACCCATTTCTCAACTGTGTATCCGGATCGTGGCCACGCACTGGGGGGATACAGGTCCCCAGCTTTGGAGGTCTGTTTTGCCAGGAGAAGAAAGGAAAGCAGCGCGTTTATCACTGTGAATATTGCTACTCCATACCGCATCTTCCTGTGTTCATTGCAGCTATACTTACATACAGTATAAGGGTCAGCACACAGCCTGCACCTCGCGCTGCAAGCGTCTGCAATAGGCTATTAACTCCTCACTCAATCTCCACTAAAAACATCAAATACTCACTGTTACAACCTTAGTGTGTGAAACCTTGAGCTGCAGACGTCTCAAACTGTCCCAGGGTTAAGATGCATAGCCAGTAAACACACCCACAGACAGCTGTTTCGACATTAATTGGTCTCATCAGTGTGGGGTTGGTTATACTGGGTATGCAAAAAGGAAGCAGGATAGGTTTTATCATACTCAGTTAAGTTATGGTGGGTAATATATATATATATATATATATATATAAAAAATTGATTTTACCAGATTGGAGTCCGGAAAAAACGAGACAGCACACAGTCCAGTAGTTCCAATGAAGCTGTATTCAAAGTAACATGGCACCACCACCAACGTTTCGGTCCACTCAACGTGACCTTCCTCAGGGACGTGCAATAAGTGAATGCTAATCCACCCCCTTATATACCCAAACAAATCAAAATTAAAATGAACTCACCCGTGTAGGGGCAACATTGCCCGCGAAACTGCGCCGCTGTGACACGCATGCAAATGCTGGAATGCATCGCCATCTTTGATTTACTAATGTGGATCGTCCTATTGAACTACGGTGGCCTCTATGGTCTACCTATTGGCAGGATCGCGCATGCGCGGACTCCTCATGGCCCTTATGCCGTGACCCGCAATGAACTGCTGGAACGCATCGTCATATTGTATCCAATGCTTCTGCTAACACAACTACGGTGGCCCGAATGATGCCTGTAGCCACTACAGTGGCGGTTCGCGCATGCGCGAACCTCCCCAGGCCACTCAGTGAGCAGAATGTAGTAGAACGCAGGATCTTTACAACCCTAAATCTGTCCCCACTACGCGCATCAAGGCGCCCGCACACAGACACAACCCAAAGGACATATATGTGGATCTGATATTATGAATGCCCAAGCTCTATGAAGAGGGGCACCTAGCAAATGGGACCGCTTTAGGGAGGCTCTAATATGATAGCACAATAAAGCGTATTGTTATGTGTGTAGTTATTTGCTTGAAAAAATAAGCAAAAGGACCTGTTCCAGCACGAGAACTCATGGCACACACAGCAAACATACAAAAACCAATTAAACAACAAACATGTGAAACACTGTGTGCATCACAGTGAGGAATATTGTTATCAATGTCCCACTATAATAAATACTATAACTACAATGACTACTAGAGTCTAAAATCGAAAACAAGATACCATGTGTGGTCAACCCAATCTATTCTTAAATAGAGGGACCAATGAGCATATGGCATATACGCCTAACAAGACAACTTGTAATGGACAAGAGTATGTCTACCCGGAGCCAATGTACATATTGCACTCCGTTAGCAATCTCTGTCCTGAGACAGCTTGTAACCGACACGACATATGTAAAAAACATGTCAGATATTTTGCAGTCTCAAATGCAACATGCAGTATCTAAGATCTCGAAGCGGGACATTGTGAACAATCTTGATGCACACACCATAACCATAGGGTGATTTAGTGAAAATAACAGTACAAGGGCACATATAGAAATAACACAGGATGAAGTGATGAAGAAATATTGAAAAAGGAACACTGACAGGAAAAAACACAAAACAACAAAACAGTAAACAACTGTTCAGCAACGCAAAATGTCATAGTTCTGATTTTATTCATAAGAAACATCCTAACTATTTCTTCATCACTTCATCATGTGTTATTTCTATATGTGCCCTTGTGTTATTTCTATATGTTACCTAGATCTGGTAAAATCTATTTTTTACATGTGCATATGGGGCAAGCATCAGCATCTTACTATTGTTTACAACTGAGTGTGATTTTTTCATGTGTAACTATATGAGTTTGGCACCTGCCAACAAAAGGATACCAAGTACCCTGTGAGGGGTTAAAGTGTTTGGTCCACGGCTTTTTTGGCCTATTCCGTGGATGTTTTGTTCATATTAGCCTTATCATAAATGAATGTTGGTTTTATCCACGTAAAGAAATAACATGGAGGAGTTTGCAGATACATTTGGGGTATTTTCGGCCATCTCTGAGTCAGCTAGCTTTAGCGAGGCTGAGATTTCCAGCATCCGCTACACGGAATCCTTTGAATCTGTTTTGGGACCTGAAAGAGCGAGTGACGTGTACAATGACCTAATTAAATTAAAAAAGAGGGAAGTTGACTACTATCTGCACGGTGTGACGCTGTCGCATTATCACAAGGAGAAATTGCTACCCCGTGGGTTTAGAATAAAAAACCAGCCCACTATAGGGAGAACAGATCCAGAGTTCTGTAGAAGATGGATTGCGATACTAAATAAATGTGCATTTGACTTGATCATCCTTGTAATCGATCAATCAAGTAAGGAAATCATTAAGATTAAAAAAGAGATAGACACCATCTACTCCAAACATGGAACAACTTTAGAGACTGACACTTCAACGAATTGGACGGACAAAATACAGTCCTCCATAGACACATACAGAAACAATCTCATTAAATATAAGAGAGAGAAACTCAAAATTGTTGAATCAGATTACAAAGATCGTAAGGTATACAGATGGTTGCTGGGGTTAAGTGATCTACCCACAGGTGCACAAGGTCAACAGAGGGGCCAGTCCCGCCGGAGACGGGGGGGGTATAGAAAGCCTGGGTACAATACCAGTGATACGGACTTCTCGGACGCCGCGGACACTGCTAGTGACAACATGTCTGCAGAACCTTCTTTTTTAGGACAAGGCCCGGATGGGAGAGCCAAACCGCCTATAGGAGTCGGAGATGCCGGAGGAAAATCAGGCGAGGAGGCCGAAAGACGACGATATCCGGAGCGCCACCCAAACAGGGGGAGAGGTCCAAAACAACAACCCAGGAAACGGTAATCTTTAATCTTTCCGAACACACCCTCTAGTTGGCGGAGACAAATGTTTTACATAAAGGTCTTGGCTTTGTGCCAACTTATAAGCAAGACCCATTCAAGTGGGAAGTGGACCTCTTTAAATTGAATAGACACCTCAAACTTAAGGACTTCTTTTCAAAATCAGAAGCCAACCCAGCACCTGAACACGTAAGATCCCACTTTAGGCCACGAAGTACGTTTGATCCACAGGTGTCTAATCCCAGTATTGCAACATTTATGAACCTTTTAGGTAAAGCCACAAGAAGCAAGATTAAGACGCAGAAAACCAGCTTCTTCAATTTGACGAATGAGGAAAGACTGGCGGTCAAGTCCCTGAGAAATAACAAGAGTATCATCATCCGGGCCGCCGATAAAGGCGGCGGAATCGTCATTTTGGACTATCTTTACTACAGAGAAGAGGTGTTGCGCCAACTGGGAGACACTGAAACGTACAAACAGTTGGTTAAGGATCCCACTGTGGCGTACAAAGGGGAAATCGATGCCATAATACAAATGGGCATATCTAATGGATGGATCTCGGAAGATACCGGCGGTTTCCTTACCCAGCAGCATCCTAGAATACCTGTCATGTATACGATCCCTTAGATTCACAAGTCTACAACACACCCACCAGGTCGACCAATCATCTCGGCTCGGACATCACTATGCCATCCGATTTCGCAATACGTTGATTTTTACCTACAACCGTTGGTGGCTGGCATGGCTACATTTGTCAAGGACACTACCAACTTCATGGAGCATATCAACGATCTAGCTTTTGATCCATCCGGGTGCATATTGGCTACCCTCGATGTAGCAAGTCTTTATACGAACATTCCGCACAAAGAGGGGTTGGAGGCTATCAGGAGTAAGTTGATAACGAGCACTTTGCAGACTGGACCCCCGTCCGAATTTTTACTACTCTTGATAGAAGTCATCCTAAACAAAAATTTCTTTAGGTTTGAAAATTCATACTATCTCCAACTCAGTGGGACAGCCATGGGCTCAAACATGGCTCCATCATATGCTAACCTCTACATGGACATGTATGAGCAAACCCACATCTTATGCGATGCGCCCAATGCACACTACATCAGAAAGTTTTTACGCTACATTGACAATATTTTTATTGTTTGGAGTGGCTCTACTGTGGAATTACAGGACTTTGTGAACCGTCTTAACGATATTCCATCAAAGATACGTTTTACGCTGTGTTACAGTGAACTTGAGATTCAATTCTTGGATACGATGGTGTATAAAGCAGGTGACAAATTGGCCACAAGGCTATATCAAAAAATAACTGATAAAAACACACTGCTCTATGCCACAAGCCACCACCCGGCCCCGTTGAAAAAGGGTCTTCCGTATTCACAACTACTAAGAGTGAAGCGAATCACCAGCGATCATAATGAGTTGGAACCTGCTCTTATCAACATGGCTAATAGGTTCCTTGAGCGAGGTTATAGTCCGGTCGACGTCAAAGATGCACTTGATCGTGTGATCCGATTGGACAATTTAGATCGTGCTAACACTGATCTGGGAGAGCAAACAAATAGCTCAAGATTTAATGTTATAAGCACATTCAGCACTGCATCCCCATGCATACAACGTGGCATTAGAGATAATTGGCACGTCTTAGCAAATGACGACAAAATAGGCAAATTCTTTCGTGAACCCCCCTTGTTTTGTTTCCGCCGTGGTCCGTCAATTGGGGACATGATCACGCAAGCAGATGAAGCTGACAAATATAGCAAGGACAAAACTTGGTTGGCCCAAAAACCTGGGGCCTACAGGTGCAAGGGTTGCACAAAGTGCCAATATATGCAGGTGGGGCCTTTCTATTGCCATCCACACAGTGGGACCAAAATCAAAATTCACCAACATCTGAATTGTGAATCAAAATTTGTCATATATTTGATTAAATGTCCCTGTGGCTTACTTTATATCGGGAAGACAGTGCGAATGCTTAAAGAGCGCATAGCTATCCATCGTTCAACAATTCGTAAAGCATTATCTACAGACGCCAAGGATTTGGAGTTTAAATGTCTCCCTGTTGCCAAACATTTCAGGGACTTCAAACATTCATTGGCAACGTTTAGGTGCATGCCAATCTCGCAGATCCGAGCGCCCGCACGAGGGGGTGATAGAAACAGACTTTTATTGCAAAGCGAAGCGAGGCACATCTTTGAATTAAAAACAGTGGCCCCTTTTGGCTTAAATGAAGATTTTTCGTTAGGATGTTTCTTATGAATGAAATCAGAACTATGACATTTTGCGTTGCTGAACAATTGTTTACTGTTTTGTTGTTTTGTGTTTTTTCCTGTCAGTGTTCCTTTTTCAATATTTCTTCATCACTTCATCCTGTGTTATTTCTATATGTGCCCTTGTACTGTTATTTTCACTAAATCACCCTATGGTTATGGTGTGTGCATCAAGATTGTTCACAATGTCCCGCTTCGAGATCTTAGATACTGCATGTTGCATTTGAGACTGCAAAATATCTGACATGTTTTTTACATATGTCGTGTCGGTTACAAGCTGTCTCAGGACAGAGATTGCTAACGGAGTGCAATATGTACATTGGCTCCGGGTAGACATACTCTTGTCCATTACAAGTTGTCTTGTTAGGCGTATATGCCATATGCTCATTGGTCCCTCTATTTAAGAATAGATTGGGTTGACCACACATGGTATCTTGTTTTCGATTTTAGACTCTAGTAGTCATTGTAGTTATAGTATTTATTATAGTGGGACATTGATAACAATATACCTCACTGTGATGCACACAGTGTTTCACATGTTTGTTGTTTAATTGGTTTTTGTATGTTTGCTGTGTGTGCCATGCGTTCTCGTGCTGGAACAGGTCCTTTTGCTTATTTTTTCAAGCAAATAACTACACACATAACAATACGCTTTATTGTGCTATCATATTAGAGCCTCCCTAAAGCGGTCCCATTTGCTAGGTGCCCCTCTTCATAGAGCTTGGGCATTCATAATATCAGATCCACATATATGTCCTTTGGGTTGTGTCTGTGTGCGGGCGCCTTGATGCGCGTAGTGGGGACAGATTTAGGGTTGTAAAGATCCTGCGTTCTACTACATTCTGCTCACTGAGTGGCCTGGGGAGGTTCGCGCATGCGCGGACCGCCACTGTAGTGGCTACAGGCATCATTCGGGCCACCGTAGTTGTGTTAGCTATGCAGAAGCATTGGATACAATATGACGATGCGTTCCAGCAGTTCATTGCGGGTCATGGCATAAGGGCCATGAGGAGTCCGCGCATGCGCGATCCTGCCAATAGGTAGACCATAGAGGCCACCGTAGTTCAATAGGACGATCCACATTAGTAAATCAAAGATGGCGATGCGTTCCAGCATTTGCATGCGTGTCACAGCGGCGCAGTTTCGCGGGCAATGTTGCCCCTACACGGGTGAGTTCATTTTAATTTTGATTTGTTTGGGTATATAAGGGGGTGGATTAGCATTCACTTATTGCACGTCCCTGAGGAAGGTCACGTTGAGTGGACCGAAACGTTGGAGGTGGTGCCATGTTACTTTGAATACAGCTTCATTGGAACTACTGGACTGTGTGCTGTCTCGTTTTTTCCGGACTCCAATCTGGTAAAATCTATTTTTTACATGTGCATATGGGGCAAGCATCAGCATCTTACTATTGTTTACAGTGTGCCAACTGAGTGTGATTTTTTCATATATATATATATATATATATATATATATATATCAATATATATATAATATATATATATATATACATATACACATACATATATACATATATATATATACACATACACACACACACACACACACATACATTTGTTTGGGGGTGGTAATCACATCTCTTACAGGCATCATTTTAATATATTTATATTTAATATATTTTTTTAACTGAAAAAAGTTCCACAATGAAATTATAGCAGTGAGAACTTTTACACGTTTAAGAAATAATTCACCTTGATGGACTCTATAAAGTTTTGTTTCCGCTAGTATTTGATTTGCTAACCTACTGCACACAGTCAGTAGTCAATAGTCCCACACAACTTTAAGAATATACAATAAATATTTCAAGCACTCTCACTCTTGGTAAGAACTGCGCTGCTCCCTGAAATTAAGTACTTAATTATTTATGTGATGGTGAACATGTAGAGGTATACTCATTAAGCTTGAAAAATGTTGTTAGTGAATTGAAGATAGTGCCCCAATGAACACTATTGCATTCTAATAAATAACCCCCTAAGAGTATTTTAAACGTGCCTCTATAAGTATATTTTTACATATGAACTTTTGGTTTACCCTGCTATCAGTGAGAAATTTGGGAAGCAAAAGAAGTAGCCAAGGAGAAATAATACAGTGCACATTTCTGTGTATCCTACATAGGGGTCTATGCAGTAAGCAGCGAAAAAAACCATTCGCCAGATGTTGGAACTTGTCATGTTTTTGGCGTGTTAAACTCGCTGTATGCTGTAAGGGCCGAATCACTGGCGAATGAATGCGCCACCACCATTTGATAAAATGGCGAGTAACCGGTGGCGAGACGGCTGCCTGGCGAGAAGCTGCCGAGAAGCCGTCCCCTGCCGAGATATGTCTGCAGCAGAGAGAGATCTGCCGCGCTCTCTGCGCAAAGTTCGGCATATTAAAAATTATTTTATAAACCATTTTTATTCATAGTGTACATGTGCGGGGGTCTCCGGATCTGAACCGCATTGGTTTCAGGTCCGGGGACCCCCTGCTTCCCGAGATACAGGCCCCTTTACAGGCCCCTTTATAAGAACAATAAATACATTAAATACATATTGCACTCACCCTTGTCCGGCTGCCACGATGAAGGCCATCCTCATTTTCATCTTGCTAATGCCCTATCCGCTTCTGCAAAACAGAAACAAGAATAAAAACATCCAATGTAATGTCCCCTAACCCCTTAATCACCATAGCGGTTATTAACCGCTACAGTCATTAAGGGGTTAACCCACCCTCACCCACCACTCGGGAGGCCTACATACCCTCCCACACTAACCCCCCACCCCGTGAGGCCTAACCACCATCACCCACTACCCACAAGGGAGGCCTACCCACATACCCTTGGTGCCGATACCCCCTCCCCCCACCCCCAGTACCCACAATAAAAACAATACACAGCCCCACATTAAACATCATTCTATTTATTAAATACATTACCCACCCCCTGTGCCCCCCCCATAAATACATGATTTATCCTTTTACATACAGGGTTCATACCCTTGCCCCACGCGAGTCCCCGGCGGGCTGGCGAGTCACCTGACAGACCTACAGGGTACCAGCAACATGTTTCACACAGGTTCTGGAGGCCTGTTGGTGGGTCCCGCCAAGCGCCATGGCCCCCAGGTGGTTTCCTTGGGTCACCGTGGGCTGCAATTGGGTCCCCACGGTAGGCCCGCAGATGTCTGGGAGCCCCGGTCAGACCCACAGGTGTCTGAGGGGCCTTGGTTGGTTCTCACGGGGGTCTGGGGAACTCACGAGTGCTCACTATGGGTCCGTGGTGCCCCCACGGATGTGGGACCACCGGTTCATCCCCGCACCTACGGGTCCGCGGTGCCCCCACGGATGTGGGACCACCGGTTCTTCTCCGCAGACTACGGGTCCACGGTGCCCCCAGAGATGTGGGACCACTGCTTCATCCCCGCAGGTGTCACCCGTGGAACCACCAGCCTGATACCCGTGAGATACCCGAGGAGACCGCAGGTGGTCTCCAGAGGTCTCACGCAGAACCAAGGAACAAACCCTGAATGTAAAAAAATAAACCTGGCCTATACATTCAATACATACATCACCCCCCCCCCCAACACCTACAGTACAATAATGTGCAAAATAACTATTATCCAGATAGGGATAATAGATTATTTGCCCATTATTAAACACATTAACTAGCATATTAAAAAAAATAAAGTACTACTGACCTCATCAATAAGAAGCCCCCATCGCCAGCAACGTGGTAAGGGTAAACATGCAGCAGCAGCAGCAGCAGCTATCCATAAGAGGGGATACTCTTTGAATTATCCATTGCCTGATTACATCCTGTTTTCGGTAAGCAGGTACCCCCACCCGAGTTGGAGAATCTTGCCTGAACCTAATATATGTTTTTATGTACTATTTTATGTGTAATAAGTATATTTTATGATATTAATGATATGCCATATTAAATGCCATTGTGAGTAGTTACCTGTTGTTCTCAGCGTTTGTTAAGTGTTGTTTGTTTATGTATGTGTATGTTTTACAGTATTATGTATGTATGTATGTATGTATGTCTTTATTTGTATAGCGCCATAAAATGTACATAGCGCTTCACAGTAGTAATACATGTCATATAAATAGCAAATATAAATAACACATCATGGGAATAAGTGCTTCAGACATACTGTAAAAGTAACATTAAGGAAGGAGTCCCTGCTCCGAGGAGCTTACAATCTAATTGGTAGGTAGGGAGAACGTACAGAGACAGTAGGAGGGAATACTAGTAAGTGCGTCTGCAGGAGGCCAAGCTTTGTGTCATGTGTCCATGATTATCCAGTGCTACTCATATGCTTCTTTAAGCAGATGTGTCTTAAGGTGGGTCTTAAAGGTGGATAGCGAGGGGGCTAGTCGGGTATTGAGGGGAAGAGCATTCCAGAGGTGTGGGGCAGAAAGTGAGAAAGGTTTAAGGCGGGAGAGAGCTTTAGATACAAAGGGGGTAGAAAGAAGACATCCTTGAGAAGAACGCAAGAGTCGTGATGGTGCATAGCGAGAAATTAGGGCTGAGATGTAATGAGGGGCAGAAGAATGTAAAGCTTTAAAAGTGAGCAGTAGAATTGAGTGTGAGATACGCGATTTAATCGGAAGCCAGGAGAGTGATTTCAGCAGGGGAGACGCTGAGACAGATTTAGGAAAGAGTAGAGTGATTCTGGCAGCAGTGTTTAGGATAGATTGTAGGGGAGACAGGTGAGAGGTAGGAAGGCCGGACAGCAGGAGGTTGCAGTAATCGAGACGTGAGAGAATGAGGGCCTGAGTCAGAGTTTTAGCAGTTGAGTAACAGAGGAAAGGGCGTATCTTTGTGATATTGCGGAGGAAAAAGCGACAAGTTTTAGAAACGTTTTGAATATGAGAGGAGAATGAGAGAGAGGAATCAAGTGTGACCCCTAGGCAGCGTGCTTGGGCTACTGGGTGAATGATCGTATTTCCAATAGCAATGTGGAAGGATGTAGTAGGGCCAGGTTTGGGAGGTAGTATAAGGAGCTCTGTTTTTGCCATGTTAAGTTTCAGTCGGCGGATGGCCATCCAGGATGATATTCCAGAGAGGCATTCAGAAACTTTGGTCTGTATAGCAGGTGTAAGGTCAGGGGTTGAAAGGTAAATTTGTGTGTCGTCAGCATAGAGGTGATATTTAAACCCAAAAGATGTGATTAGGTCACCTAGAGAGAGTGTGTAGAGAGAAAAGAGAAGGGGTCCCAGGACAGAGCCCTGGGGTACCCCCACAGAGAGATCAATAGAGGAGGAGGAGGTGTTAGCAAAAGAGACACTGAAGGTACGATGGGAGAGGTAAGAGGAGATCCAGGATAAAGCTTTGTTCCGAATACCAAGAGTATGGAGAATGTGAAGGAGAAGAGGGTGGTCCACGGTGTCGAATGCTGCAGAGAGGTCGAGTAATATGAGCAGAGTGTAATGACCTCTGTCTTTGGCAGCGTGGAGGTCGTCAGTTATTTTAGTGAGGGCTGTTTCAGTAGAGTGAGCAGTGCGGAAGCCAGATTGTAGAGGGTCTAGTACAGAATAGGTGTTGAGAAAGTGTAGCAATCGAGAGAATACAAGACGTTCAAGGAGTTTGGAGGCAAAAGGCAGGCGGGAGACAGGTCGATAGTTAGAAGGACAGGTAGGGTCAAGCTTGCTGTTTTTGAGTAATGGTATAACGGTTGCATGCTTGAAGGATGAAGGAAAGGTACCAGAGTAGAGGGAAGAGTTAAAGATCTGTGTGAGCATAGGGATAATAGAAGGAGCAAGAGGTTTTAGGAGATGGGAGGGAATGGGGTCAAGTGGGCAAGTGGTAGAGGGCGAAGAGGAGATCAGCAGTGATACATCCTCCTCCGAGATAGCAGAAAAAGAGTCAAGAAAGACAGGAGGAGAGTTGGGAAGCATTGTGGGATGGGAGGAGGCAACAGATGGGATGTTCTGCCGTATGGACTCCACCTTTTTCTTAAAAAAGTCAGCAAAGTCCTGAGGTGAGATGGATGAAGAAGAGGAGGCAGCTGAGGGTGGTCTGAGTAGAGAGTCAAAGACAGAAAAGAGACGGCGTGGGTTAGACTTGTGTGTGTTGATTAGTGATGAAAAGTAGGTTTGTTTAGCCTGAGAGAGGGCAGAGTTGAAACAGGACAGCATAAATTTGTAGTGAATGAAGTCTGCGAGCGTATGAGATTTCCTCCAGAGGCGTTCAGAGGAACGAGTGGAGGAACGCAGCATGCGTGTGTGGGAGTTTAGCCAGGGTCTGGGGTTAGAAGGGCGAGGACGGCAGAGAGAAAGTGGGGCATGAAGATCAAGAGAGGAAGATAAGGCAGAGTTGTAGTTGCTGACCAGGTTGTCAGGGTCTGAAGTGGAACTGAGAGAGGAGAGGGAGGAGCGTAAAGTGGAATCAAGAGCTGGTAGGTTAATAGAGTGCAGGTTTCTGCAAAAACGAGGGCGAGATGGAGATGGAGAGAAGCGAGAGAGAGAAAATGAGATGAGGTGATGGTCAGAGAGAGGAAAAGGGGAAATGGAGAAGTCAGAGAGAGAGAAGTTTTTAGTGAAAACCAGGTCTAAGTAGTGGCCATCCTTGTGGGTGCTGGCTGCAGTCCACTGTTGAAGGCCAAAAGAAGAGGTTAGAGAAAGAAAGCGGGAAGCCCAAGGGAGAGAGGGGTCATCAATGTGGCAATTGAAGTCCCCAAGGAGAAGAACAGGGGAGTCTGAGGAGAGAAAGAAAGAGAGCCAGGATTCAAAGTGAGAGAGAAAGGCAGAAGGGGGATGAGTAGAGGTAGGTGGGCGATAGATGACCGCCACATGGACCGGGAGAGGAGAGAAGATCTGGACTGTGTGAGCCTCGAAGGAGGGAAAAGCAAGAGAGGGGGGAATAGAAACTGTTCTGTAACGGCAGAGAGAGGAGAGCAGGAGCCCCACGCCTCCACCCCTGCCATCAGGGCGTGGAGTGTGGGAGAAGGAAAGGCCACCGTAGGAGAGGGCAGCTTCCAGAGCAGAGTCAGACTGAGTGAGCCAGGTCTCAGTTATAGCAAATAGGAGCAGGGAGTGAGAGAGAAAGAAGTCATGCACAGAGAGGAACTTGTTAGAGAGGGAGCGAGCATTCCAAAGTGCACAGGAGAAAGGGAGAGAGGAGGGAGGGTGGCAGGGGATGGGTATGAGGTTAGAGGGGTTGACACCAGAAGGAGTAGAAGTTGCATGTGGAAGGCGAGGACGAGAGCAAGTAGAAATAAGGCAGGGACCAGGATTGGGAGAGATATCCCCAGAAGCAAGGAGGAGAAGCATGGACAGAAAGAGAATGTGAGAGGATGATTTGTAGGGGTGTGTTTTAGTGCAGGCGGCATAACTGTGTGGTGACAGAGGGCGCAGGTAAGAGAGGAGTTCATGTGAACTGAGAAGTGGTGAAGTAAGGAGAGATGGCGAAATATGAATAGAGTTAGAGACATGAGGCTGGTGGAAGGAAGTGCATAATTTGAAAATAAGTGAGGTTACAGTAAATATAAAAGAGTAAAGGTGGCATCACAGCAATAGTAATAGTATTATGCTATGATTTGATTTCTTTGTATATTTACATGTTTACCCTTACCACGTGGAGCATCCAATCGGACGGGCGATTTCCGTGGCTCTGGTTGTATATTTTATAATATATATTTTATAATATCTATTAGAATTGCTTTGATCATTACAGTGTTGAGCGCCACTGATATAACTTCTTTTCCACTTCTATAGCCTGACTAGGGGTCAGGGTTATATCACCGGCTGCCAGCTCACTGTGGGATATAGCGCTACCTATTTGTTTTTTCTCATATATATATACACACACACATGATGAACCAATATACAAATAAATGTAGAAGGGTTATCAAAAACATGCTGTACTACAAATACCACTTCTCCATACAGACACACTACAATAAAATCAATTTCCTTTAATAATCCAATCTGATCTTCCAATCAAAATCCCCAAATGCCAATCAAAAGCCACAAATGCCACTGAAAACATTGCATTTACATTGTATACATGATGCATACAATCTATGCACCATATACATTCTGCAAATGAATGTTAACTATAACATATTCCAAACAAAATACCAATACATCCAAACAAGTATACTATTTAAACCAATCCAGTAACCATCAATCAATTTGCAGACATTAATTACATCCCCAAACAATTAAAATAGCATCCATACCAATTACAAAATTAACTATAGCAACCGTTAAAGAGAACAAGTTACCATCATACAAAATAGGACACCAAAAAATAAAATATACAAAAGCAAGCCTCACCCTGACCTAAAGTACACAATACAATAGCAAAAATTACATCTATCTAATTTTAAAATACATGACACACACATTTATGCAAAGCAGCATAGCCAAAATATTTTAAAACACAGCAAATCAAGCTTTTCAAACAACATCATTTCTTACCCTGTATGTATATATCGATCTAGACATACATACATACATACATACATACAGTGGCAAGAAATGATATACCAAAAATAAATAAATACACATGTAAAAAAGCTTTAAAAAAAGAACAAGTTAAATAAAATACATTTTTTTAGTTCACTTACCATTACTTGACCCACTCACCGACTCCCGTTGAATAGCTTACTCTCAAACCAATCCACCACGCACAGGAACCCATAAAATAAAAAACCATAAAATCATAAACATTAAAATAAAAATCCAAAACAATCCACGGGTCTTCTATTTGTAATCCATCTTCATCTGTATTCCTCTTTCTTCTATCTGCGGCTCTCTTCCGGGGTCTTCATGTCTTCTACGGCCACGCCCTGGCCTTCTTCTTCTGTAGGAGGTCCTTCCTCCTCGGCGTCTGCCTTCAAAATGAGACGACATAGGTTTTTAAAGGCCTATGACGTCACATTTTCGTCATGGTTCCCACGGCCCTGATTGGGCCGTGAAAACAATGTGTTTTGGCCGAGAAAAAAAAAATGGTGACGTCACTTAAAGGCAATGAAAGCACAGCCTATCAGAATGGCTTTGCTTCAATTGTCTTTAAGATGACGTCATGAAAAGAAACATGGCCGGCCTCACATGGTACGGTAGCCAATCAGAACATGGGAACTCCATCCAAACTGTGATTGGCTCTAGTATACCATGTGACAGAGGCTTGGGGGAGAACGGATGTGACGTCATTGAAAACCTGTCACATGGTACTAGAGCCAATCAATTAGGTCAGGGTGAGGCTTGCTTTTGTATATTTTATTTTTTGGTGTCCTTCTATTTTGTATGATGGTAACTTGTTCTCTTTAACGGTTGCTATAGTTAATTGTGTAATTGGTATGGATGCTATTTTAATTGTTTGGGGATGTAATTAATGTCTGCAAATTGATTGATGGTTACTGGATTGGTTTAAATAGTATACTTGTTTGTTATAGTTAACATTCATTTGCAGAAGGTATATGGTGCATAGATTGTACTGTATGCATCATGTATACAATGTAAATGCAATGTTTTCAGTGGCATTTTGTGGCTTTTGATTGGCATTTGGGGATTTTGATTGGTAGATCAGATTGGATTATTAAAGGAAATTGATTTTATTGTAGTGTGTCTGTATGGAGAAGTGGTATTTGTAGTACAGCATGTTTTTGATAACCCTTCTACATTTATTTGTATATTGGTTCATCATGTGTGCGTATATATATATATTTATATATATATATATATATATATATATAAATATATATATATATATATATATATATATATAGTTGCATGATGAAGCCACTGTACAAATGAGTGGGTGAAGGGTGGGTATCGGCCCAGTGTGGCTTTACCCCTTAATTACCTTTGCGTTTATTATCCGATAAGGTGTTTAAGGGGTTAATTGATATCTGAATGTAATTGCAATGTATTGGCAATGTATTGGCTATGTATTGGCTATGTATTTTTTGGGCAACGAAAGACAAGGATGTTGCTGGCGATGGGGGCTTCTTATTGATGAGGTCAGTAGTACTTTATTTTTTTTAATATGCTAGTTAATGTGTTTAATATTGGGCAAATAATCTATTATCGCTATCTGAATAATAGTTATTTTGCACATTATTGTACTGTAGGTGTTGGGGGGGGGGAGATGTATGTATTGAATGTATAGGCCAGGTTTATTTTTTTTACATTCAGGGTTTGTTCCTTGGTTCTGCGTGAGACCACTGGAGACCACTTGTGGTCTCCTCGGGTATCTCACGGGTATCAGGCTGGTGGTTCCTCGGGTGACAACTGCGGGGATGAAGCGGTGGTCCCACATCTGTGGGGGCACCGCGGACCCGTAGTCTGCGGGGAAGAACCGGCGGTCCCACATCCGTGGGGGCACCGCGGACCCATAGGTGCGGGGATGAACCGGTGGTACCACATCTGTGGGGGCACCGCGGACCCGTAGTGAGCACTCGTGAGTTCCCCAGAACCCCATGAGAACCACCCGAGGCCCCGCAGACACCTGTGGGTCTGACCCGGGGCTCCCAGACATCCGCGGGCCTGCTGTGGGGACCCAATTGTGTCCCACGGTGACCCAAGGAGACCACCTGGGGGCCATGGTGCTTAACGGGACCCACCAACAGGCCTCCAGAACCTGTGTGAAACAAGTTGCTGGTACCCTGTAGGTCTGTCAGGTGACCCGCCAGCCCACTGGGGACTCGCGTGGGGCTGGGCTATGAACCCTGTATGTAAAAGGATAAATCATGTATTTATGGGGGGGGCACAGGAGGTGGGTAATGTATTTAATAAATAGAATGATGTTTAATGTGGGGCTGTGTATTGTTTTTATTGTGGGTACTGGGGGTGGGGGGAGGGGGTATTGGCCCGAAGGGTATGTGGGTAGGCCTCCCTTGTGGGTAGTGGGTGAGGGTGGTTAGGCCTCGTGGGGTGGGGGGTATGTGTCGGAGGGTATGTAGGCCTCCCGAATGGTGGGTGAGGGTGGGTTAACCTCTAAATGACTGTAGCGGTTAATAACCGCTATGGTGATTAAGGGGTTAGGGGACATTACATTGGATGTTTTTATTCTTGTGTCTGTTTTGCAGCATCGGAGGGGGCATGAACAGGATGAAGATGAGGATGGCCTTCATCGTGGCAGCCGGACATGGGTGAGTGCTATATGTATTTAATGTATTTATTGTCCTTTATGAATGTAAAATGGGCACATTCACTATTATCCATTTGTGGATAATAGTCATTGTGCCCATTACTATACTGTATGTGTTAAGGGGGGGGGGGTATTTATTTATCAGTATGTGTGTTTTGACGTTAATTTGGGGGGGGGCACATAATTCGTACTGCAGGCCTGCGGGTAGCACCCGAGGGCCCCCGCCGGCCTATAGTATCATTGATGTGCATATATGTGTATGTTAGGGGGGTTGTTGGGGTAATATATATATATATGTATATATATATATATTTATGTATTTATTTAGATATCTTTATTTATTTATTTAGTGTGGGGCTGTTGTGTGTGTTTTTTTTTTTTTATTGTGGGTAGGGGGGAGGGGGGGTGGGTGAAGGGGGTATTAGCCCCAACGGTGGTTGTTTAGGGCTTGCGGATGGGTAGCGGGAGGGCTTAACCCCTTCATGACCGTAGCGGTATTAACTGCTACGGTCGTGAAGGGGTTAAGTGCACCCGCAATCCCCCCGCAAGCCCTAAACAAACAACAAGGGCCAAATACCCCCTTCACCCACCCCGCTACCCACAATAAACCTGGCACGGTGGGTTATCCCTTTCATTGCCTTAGCGGTTAGCCGCTAAGGTAATGAAGTGACCTTTAAATGCATTTTTCCTGCCTCGGATGCATGCTGGGGGGCTCCGGTGCTGGTGTTAATGGTATCAGCTCAGGAGACCACTGGCATCAATCCCAGCCAGCAAAAAGGCCAGAATTTTTTCTAAGTGCCGATTCGCCGCTCATCAGCAGCCTCTCACCATCAACTAGCCAACTTTTTTTGCCGTGCTGGATTCGGCATAAAAACGCCATTCTAGAGTGGCAAATAGCGGCGCAAAGCTACTCGCCACTACTAGAATACAGCGTGGCGGAAAATGTGTCTATTTTAGGCGAAAAGTGCCTTCTCGCCTCGCCACTGGCGGAAAAAAAAACTGGCGTTTTTTTTTATTCTCACCACTTTCTCGCCCCTTACTGAATAGGGGTAGCCATTTTTGGCGTGAAACTGGCAAGAAGTGCCTTTTCGCCGCTTTCTGCATGACCCCCATAGTTTGTACAAACTCTAAAACTGGGCCGGTGCTACCTTTTGGGGAGCTGCAACCAGTTTTGTACCTATCTGAACTACTGTAAATACACAGATACGTAGTGCTATTTTTGAATTTTGGGTTTGTTAAGGACTGATTCTTTAGGCTTGTTTAGGACTGATTGTTAGAAGTATCCCCTTTCTTTCAGTAACTTCATGATACGGTACTCCACAAATGACATGGTCACAAGGGCAAATTAGATTGGGACATAGCGTTTTACAGCAGTAATACACGTAACCTTATAGTATAACACATAATGGGAATAAGAGCTTCAGACATAAAACAATACGAAAAGAAGTCCCTGTCACAAAGAGCTTACACTAAATGCTAAGTGGGGAGAACTTACAGAGACAGAAGAAGGGTGTTCTGGTAAGTGTGCCTGGAAGGGGCCATGGTCAGTGCATCTGAGATGTACAGTATCAGCCTGCGGCGCTACCCATATGCTTCGTTAAAGAGGTGTGTTTTAAGAAAGGTCTCGTTCATTTTAATGTAAAGAAGCTTGTTGGAGCCCTAAGTAGTAGCGTAAGTTGTTTATTGCCCAGAATCCCCTACTGTACAGGTATGTCCTACAATGTCATATCGACTATGATTTTTACTATCTAATTCATAATCATTTCGCCATATTATTTACAATGGTTTTCGTAAAGCACCACTGCCACATTTTGATCATTTTCTCAGGGTTTCCAAGACTAGAATAACCCTACACGCTGGAACACCACACACGAGCTCTTCTTAAGTACAACCAGAAGCTGGAATGCCAGCCTTTTAGGACTTACAGTCTTACTCTCGACTTAATAAATAGTACTTCACTTTCTGCAAATGTTTTTTTTTTTTTTTTTTTAAATGAATCATGAAGTGACGGCTAGAAGGAAAAAAATAGACAAAAGGTTCAGCAAGGTCTACAGAACACATCATCTAAATTAGCCCTATTACGAGAAGCTATGGCAGTAAAAGAAGAAATACAATGAAAACATAGTAATTCAAGAGCTATTTTTTAAATCTGTAAGACAGTAGCAGCCAAACGAGCATATGAAAGATTCATCTTATTCAATAACCTGTGCCAAGAAATAGGGAAAAGCACTTTGCTCCAAAATGTCCATCAGATATTCTGATTATTACACTGATTGGATTTCCTCAACATGGGAGTGGACATTATTTGACATTTCCTGTTTTTAATTCTGCGCAAATGTATCTATAATGTTAATAGATTGCAATATTGTATTGTTTTTGTGGACAGTAAACTTTATTTTTTACAACAGTCAGTTTTTTTTTTCAAATATCCCCTAAGCATATATGTGTATAAATGCATAGTTTTTAATTAAAGTTCTTCATTGATCATTATTCCACGTAGACCACACTTTTTTTAATTATTTTACTACGGTCATTTTTTCCTATTGTGCGATTTAATGTTTGCTGCACTTATTGTGTTATGCCGTATTTCCTGACCTCTATTTTTGTAAAGTGCTGCTTATATGAGTGAGATTTCCTTATATCACATTGAAATAAAGGAGAAATAAAGGAACTTTTAACAGGGAAGAATGTTTTAACTCAGGAGTCTCACAACCAATAGGAAGAGTAGGTCTGTATAGTAACACAGTAACACGTGGTGTGTATATGTGTATGTATATATATATATATATATATATATATATATATATATATATATATATATATATATATAATCAAAAAATAAATATATGATACCGTTCTGTGGCTAACGAAATGCTTTTATTTGTGCGAGCTTTCGAGATACACTGATCTCTTCTTCCGGCGATGTTACAATGAATGAAGCAAGGATTACTTAAAAACAGTGTCTCTTGGAATGTTATCTGTGCTGGTCCTTCCCCCGGTGTGGATGAGATTTATGGCTGGAGGTGTCAAAGGGTAACTGAAAGCAAGTGAAGTAAGAGTGGCTGTCTAGTTGTGCCTGTTTTTTCAGTAAATCCTTTAGCTTCATTTGGGTGCGGTACAATGTGGTATCTTCCATATTTTCATGTAGAGGTATCAGTACCGTGTTAGCCGAGCTTCAATAAATGATTATTGAAGCTCGGCTAACACGGTACTGATACCTCTACATGGATATATATATATATATATATATATATATATATATATATATATATATATATATATATATATATATATATATATATATATATATATATATACCGGTATATAATATATATATATACACAAACATCTCCATCTCTCCCTCTCTCCATCTCTCATCTCTCTCTCTCTCTCTCTCTCTCTCTCTCTCTCTCTCTCTCTCTCTCTCTCTCTCTCTCTCTCTCTCTCTCTCTCTCTCTCTCTCTCTCTCCCTCTCTCTCCTCTCTCCTCTCTCTCTCTCTCTCATCTCTCTCTCTTCCTCCCTCTCTCTCTCTCTCTCTTCTCTCTCTCTCCTCTCTCTCTCTCTCTCTCTCTCTCGTCTCTCCTCTCTCTCTCCTCTCTCTCTCTCTCTCTCTCTCTCTCTCTATATATATATATAAAATATATATATATATATATATATATATATAAAAAATGTAAATACAACTGTATGCTCATCTGCATGTCTTAGGCAGGTCTGCAACCCCGCCTTTCCCCATTATCACCCAGCACACAGCACTTCCACTGCACTCGCAGCAAGGGATTCTGGGAAATTACATGCAAATGAGCACACATATATATATATATATATATGATAAAAGGGATAGGCACTCCTATATGCAAAAAAGTGAAATTTATTGACAACGTTTCGGGTAATAAATTCACTTTTTGTATCATTTTGGACAGTATACACCCTCCTTCAAAACGTCTGATTTTTGTGTCTGTTTCAATACATTGTTTTGCTGACTTACTCTGAGTGCTGTCTCTCTTTGCTGTTCTGCTGCCCTGCTGGATATAATATACTCTTTAACTCTTTATCATTTATGGGACTAGCACCAGGCCTTTCTGGATATCTACATTGGAGTGCTTGACACACACATACCACACACCACACACCACACACCACACACCCCACACCCCCACACACCCCACACACACCACACACACCACACACACCACACACACCTTAGAGAGTGCAGAGATTTCGCTTGAACCATGTCAAATTGGGACATGAATTAAGTCAATGTGCATTTCAATTTTGTTTAATTATGCTAATTCTCACCCACAGCCTGAAATAGGGCTTTGGAGGAGAGAGATACCTGTGAACGAAAACTGAAAAACACTGAGATACCTGGGAAATATGCTAATTTATGCAGGTATCTCTCCACATGTTGTATAAACAAGTCTCCGGAGAGGTATATATGTCAATGGGTACGTGAGTAAAATAGGTCTCCTCTGCTAAAAAGTTCAGCAAACTGCTTCTACTTCAAATTGCGTATACAGTATACATCACATTGATGTTAATGTAGTGAGAGGTACTGTACCTCACTGTTTAGCTCTGCATTTTCGTGTTGTACTTGAACTCAAGGTTCAAATTCATAAACTATAGAATATGAAAGAACTAAAGAGTGTCTTAGCTAATGGTTTTCTTGTGTTTGATTGGAACCCAGACGATACTGATCCTTTTGAATAAGTTTCTGTTCGGATCCCAGGTTGCTGAGTGATATTCAGGTTGGAGAGATCTAGTTTGTTATTTTATGTTCTGACTAGCACTGGGCCACGGTAACATTCTGAACACAAAGGTCCTGGAGTTAAGAGAAATGGGCACCTATTTCTAAAACGATTTGTGTAAAGCAGGAATCCCCCTACTCATTTTTTGATGGTAATTTATTTTAAAAAATGACCATACAGTAATTCTAACCAGGGTGTCTTCTGTGTCTTAAGCGAGATACTTACTGTTTCAGTTTGCCAATGTTTCTGTTACGCCGGTGCTGCCCGCAGACCAGACCCGTCCCTTATACTGAGGTGGGGACGTATGTATGCATGCACCCGCAGCAGAAGGAGCGTGTCCGGAGTGTGGTGTTTTGGCGTTGCCAGGCCAGGTGGAAATAGCTGTAGCAATACTTACCGGTACCGGTACAAGAAGAGGCGTCGACGTTGCCGTTAGCCAAGGTCTGGGAGAGGAGAGATCCGGAAGGTCGGAGTCCAAGCCGAGGTCGAGGGTCGTCAGAAGCAGCGAGGTCAAGTGAGAGCCGGGGTCCAGAGCCAGAGAGTGAAGTCCGCCAAGCCGGATCGTAACCTGAATAAACGAAGAGAAGAGAGAGAGAACCAGCATAGGCATCCGCTAGAACAGCGGTGCGCAATCTGTGGGGCGCGACCCCCAGGGGGGGCGCGAGACTGCCGACGGGGGGCGCGAGACTGCCGACGGGGGGCGCGGGGTTTACAGAGGCCCCACGCGCTTCCCGAAGGCACTTAAATTAAGTGCCGGGGGAGCTGCAGGGCCTCTGTAAACCATACTTACCAGTGGCTCCGGCGGCTTCCTCCCGGCGTCGCCATGGCAACGCGGCGTCAAAATGACGCTGCGAGGTCATGTGACGTCACGTTGCTATGGCAACGTGACGTCATTACGCCGGTGCGAGGGTAAGTTGGGGTTGGGGGGGCGCGGGAGTGAGGGGATAGCCGGCAGGGGGGCGCAGGGAAAAAAGTTTGCGCCCCCCTGCGCTAGAAGAGACTATGTCGAGCAATGTGAGAGAGGCAAGACAGGTATATATATTGCGGCTGACCAATAGGGAGCGGAGGCAGTCCTGGAGGAACACGAGGAGCTGTCCTGGATTGGATCCTATGGTAGGCAACCAGGTGGGGAGGTTTAGGGTTAAGTAGCAGCCTGTTTGAGAGTTGGGGACGTGGTTTCACTGCTGGTGCAGTGAATAAATTATCCTTGCCTGGCGCGCGCTCGGGACCAGAGGGGGTCGCCAGAGCACTGAGTGTCCACGGGGCGGTGTTAGTCTGTCGGGAACAACGAGGCGCCCCCGCACAGCGGGAGCAGGTTGGGAGAGATGAGGGAGCCGTCTCACGGCAGCAGGGGCATTCAGAGGTAAGGAGGGGTCGCGCTGTGAGCGCCGCGAGCCCCGCATCCTTACAGTACCCCCCCATTCAGGGTCGGCCTCAGGACGATCCTCCCATGGCTTGGACGGGAACTTTTTTCGAAAACGTTTGAGAAGCCCAGGTGCGTGAATGTCTTTAAGAGATACCAATGATATTTCTTCGGGTCCAAAGCCCTTCCAATGGACCAAGAATTGAACCTTACCTCTCGAGAGGTGGGAATCCAGTATGGCTTGGACCTCATACTCTTCGTTGCCCTGTATGATAACTGGGTTTGATCTCAGAGTGTGGTCCGGAAAGAGAGGACTGGAGATGAACGGCTTGAGAAGAGATGTGTGAAAAACATTAGGAATTCTCATGCTTTGAGGTAATTGAAGACGGAAGGCCACCGGGTTTACCTGCTCCATGATAGGAAATGGCCCCAGAAACCTAGGTGCCCAATTTAGGGGAAGGGATTTTGAGGTGGATATTTTTGGTAGACAACCAAACCTTGTCCCCTGGCTTGTAGTTGGGTGCAGGTCGGCGACGATGGTCAGTCTGGATTTTCGAAGTCAGGGAGGCCTTTTGAAGTGCTGATTGAATTCTAGCCCAAGAGTCATGTAGGAGGGAGATGTGTTTATCCACAGCTGATACTCCAGAGGAGCTATTGGAAATAGGTAGGCGAGCCGGATGAAATCCGAAATTAATAAAGAAAGGCGTCTCAAGAGTGGATTAATTCCTGGAGGAATTAAAGGCATACTCAGCGCAGGGAAGTAATTCCGCCCAGTCATCCTTGGAGTCAGAGACGTAGCACCTTAAATACTTCTCGAGAGATTGATTAACCCTCTCGGTCTGCCCATTAGATTGAGGGTGATATCCTGAAGAAAAAGAGGAAGAAATGCCCAGTCTTCGGGTGAAGGTCCTCCAGAATCTGGAAACGAATTGAGAGCCACGATCCGATACGATGGATGTGGGAATGCCATGGATACGGAAAATCTCTTTGGAGAAAATATCGGCTAGGGCGGGTGAGGAGGGTAACCCTTTGAGAGGAATAAAATGTGCCATCTTGGAAAACCGATCCACCACTACTAGAATGGTGTTCATGCCATTTGACAATAAAGTCCATGGATATGTGGGACCAGGGGTGCTCCAGGATGGGTAAAGGCAAAAGAAGACCATGGGGTCTCTGACGAGAAATCTTATTGCGTGCACATACCGGACAGGCCCGAGTACATTCAAGGATGGACTTGGCCATATTAGGCCACCAGAAAGTGCGACGGATGAGATCCAATGTTTTCTTGAATCCCGGATGTCCTGCCGAACAGGAAGCGTGCCCCCACTCCAGAATCTCAGGAATGAACTTGGACTCTACGTATAAGGTGTCCTTTGGTATCTCGAGATCACTAGGAAGGTGTTTTTGAGACTTGATGATTTTCTGAAGATTCTTGAATGCAGCGACCACGAGAATCTTTTGCTTGGGAAGGATAGACTCGGTAGTTTTCTCCGGTCTCTCTTCAGAAGAATATTGTCTAAAGAGAGCATCCGCCTTGACGTTCTTGGTGCCGAGAATGTAGGACACAATAAAATTAAACCTGGAGAAAAATAACGACCAGCGGGCTTGGCGGGGGCCTAAGCGGCGGGCACTCTCGATGTATAAAAGATTTTTATGGTCTATGAGGATAGTGAATGGCCCTTTTGACACCTCCAGAAGATGCCTCCATTCCTGAAGGGCCAACGTGACGGCCAAAAGTTCCCTATTGCCCACGTCATACAGTAGTTCCTCTCAGCTGGGGAAAACTTCTTAGAGAAAAAAACGCAAGGGTGAAGTTTATCCTGGGGAGAAAATCTCTGGGATAGGATTGCACCGGCCCCGCAGTACGAAGAATCTACCTCTAGGGTGAAAGGGAAATTGATGTTCGGGTGTCGGAGGATGGGAGCTGAGAAAAATGCTTGGTTAAATGTATTGAAAGCCGTGACTGCCCCAGGAGACCAAGACGAAAGATCAGTTACTTTTTGGGTCAGTGCCGTGATCGGAGCGATGATGGTGGAAAAGTTACGAATACATTTCCGGTAATAATTGGAAAACCCTAGAAACCGCTGAATAGACCTGAGGGAGTCGGGTTGCGGCCAATCCACTACGGCTTTAAGTTTCTCTGGATCCATGGCCAATCCCCTGTTGGAAATAATATACCCAAGAAAGGAGGTGGTAGACTGGTGAAAAGGGCACTTCTCCATCTTGGCAAACAAGCGGTTCTCTCGGAGGCGGGAGAGCACAAACTTCGTGTGGATGATATGTTCCTGTAGATTCTTGGAAAAAATAAGAATGTCATCCAGATAAACAATTACAAAATGGTTAAGGACATCCCGAAAGATGTCATTGATAAAGTCCTGAAATACCGCCGGATCATTGAATAAGCCGAATGGCATCACAAGATATTCGTAGTGGTCGCTACGGGTGTTGAAGGCGGTCTTCCACTCGTCGCCCTCCCGGATGCGAATGAGATTATACGCCCGCAAAGGTCTAGCTTGGAAAACAGGTTAGCACCTTGAAGTCTGTCGAAGACTTCAGAGATGAGTGGGAGTGGGTAGCGGTTCTTCACCGTAATGCGGTTCAGTCCCCGGTAGTCTATACATGGTCTGAGAGTACCGTCTTTCTTTTTAACGAAAAAGAATCCAGCCCCTGCTGGTGAATCGGAATGCCGTATGAAGCCCTGTTTCAAGTTCTCGCGAATATTTTCGTCCATGGCTTCATCTCAGGCAGAGAGAGGGGGTAGAATTTGGACTTGGGTAAAGTGCATCCAGGTACCAAGTCTATCGGAAAATCGTATTATCTGTGAGGGGGTAGTAGCTCAGATTGAGTTTTGCTGAAGACATCCAGAAAATCTGTGTACGGGGCGGGTAAACCTCCCTTAGGGTTGGATGTATTAGCCAGCAGTTGAGGCGGAAGTAGAGCTGGTGGAGAAGACTCCTCTGACCATGACCTCCAGACAATGGGATCTTGGGATGTCCAATTGATGTGCGGTTTGTGCTTCTGCAACCAAGGTAAGCCAAGGGTGACCGGTGTTCCAGGAGCATGGATTACATCAAAGGCCAGGGTCTCCTTGTGGGAATGAGAAGAAAGGGTGAGGGGGCAAATCTCCAAGGAGATGTATGCCGGGGTGAGCGGAAGGTCGTCAATCCCGACCAAGGCAACGGGAGACTTCTTCCTAACGAGTGGAATCTGGTTCTGTTCAGAGAAGGTCTGGTCCACGAAATTTCCTCCCGCGCCAGAGTCGATAAATGCCGCTGTGGAGGTGCGGAAGGTAGGACCAGAGAGGGAAACGGGAATGGTCAATTTTTTTGGAAGTTCCTTCCTGGAAAGGGGACATGGAGATTTAGCACCCAGGGAGGGCCCCTTCGTACTCACTGGGCTTGGTCGTTTCCCGGACACAGTGGACATTCACAGACCAGATGCTCGGAAGAACCGCAGTAGTAACATGACCCACCGGCTTGGCGAAACTGTCATATCGGTGCCCGAGCATCGGCTCCGGAGCCTCCAGAGCGGGGAGCAGGGAGACGGCAGGTCCCGTAGTTGAAGAGAACTTGGGAAGAGGGGCAAGAAAAGGCATGAATCGGGGGTGTTGGCGATCAGCGCGGCATACCTGAAGACGTTGATCCACTCGAATGGCCTGGGAGATGAGTTCCTCCAGAAGTCCTGGCCTGGGTTGTGAGGCGAGTTCGTCCTTCACAGAATTCGTTAAGCCCCGCCAGAAAACTGAGACTAAGGCCTCCTGGTCCCATCGTGTCTTGGCCGCTAGGGTCCTGAACTCCAATTCGTACTGGGCCACGGCCCGACGTCCCTGTGAAAGCTGAAGCAAAGAGTCAGAGGCAGTCTCTTGGCTTGCGGGGGTGTCGAAGACCTGTCGAAAGTCTCATCTGAAGGCAGCGTAATCTCGGGTGATTTCGGGACGTAGTTCCCAAATCGGAGAGGACCATGCCAGCGCATTTCCCTGTAAACATATGCCACTTTCTTACGACCAGTGGAATACTGCTGCGGGGCCATCTCAAACTGGATCTCACATTGATTGAGAAATCCACGACAGGCGTGCGAATCCCCCGCGTACGGCTTGGGTGCCGGAATCTTCGGGCCTGTAGTCGCGGCAGACACCGGTTCTACCTGCGCCGGCGGTGCGGCCACAGGTGGTGCCTGAAATGAAAGTTCCTGTACCTGTTGAGTGAGGAGAGCCATCTGATCAGTTAAGGCCTGGATTTGTTGATACATGGCCATCATCATAGAGGCCAGATCAGTCTGGTCTGCGTCTTGTGGGCTCGACAAAATGTTACGCCGGTGTCGCCCGCAGACCAGACCCATCCCTTATACTGAGGTGGGGACGTATGTATGCACGCACCCGCAGCAGAAGGAGCGTGTCCGGAGTGTGATGTTTTGGCGTTGCTAGGCCAGGTGGAAATAGCTGTAGCAATACTTGCCGGTACGGCACAAGAAGAGGCGTCGTCGTTGCCGTTAGCCAAGGTCTGGGAGAGGAGAGATCCAGAAGGTCGGAGTCCAAGCCGAGGTCGAGGGGCGTGAGAAGCAGCGAGGTAAAGTGAGAGCCAGAGTCCAGAGCCAGAGAGTGAAGTCCGACAAGCCGGGTCGTAACCTGAAAAAACGAAGAGAAGAGGGAGAGAGCCAGCATAGGCATCCGCTAGAAGAGACTACAGCAGCGGCAGCTCTTATTCGAGCAAATGCCGCTGGCTGTATGAGGCTGGGAAGCGGGTAGCCGCGGCGCGTGGCGGCGCACTGTGACGTCACAGTCACAGGCGCGCCCGGCTTCCCCGTCTTCCCCGGCTTCCCCAGGCTTCCCCGACACCCCTGGACATCAAATTAAGGTAAGCGGGGGTGCGGGGAAGCAGAGGGGCAGAGCAGAAGCCGGGCTCGGGGTCCGGAAGGATAGTAAATTGCGCGCGAGGTGGAGGGGGGGTGCGTGTGGGAAACGCGGCGGCGCGCGGATATTACTGGCGGCAGCTGGGGTAGATCCCGGCATGCCGCCGGCATTTAGTGCGATAAAGTATGTCGCTACTGTATGTCGAACAATGTGAGAGAGGCAAGACAGGTATATATATTGCGGCTGACCAATAGGGAGCGGAGGCAGTCCTGGAGGAACACGAGGAGCTGTCCTGGATTGGATTCTATGGTAGGCAGCCAGGTGGGAAGGTTTAGGGTTAAGCAGAGGCCTGTGTGAGTGTTGGGGGCGTGGTTTCACTGCTGGTGCAGTGAATAAATTATCCTTGCCTGGCGCGCGCTCCGTAATGTCAGAGAGCGTGCGCCCGGGACCAGAGCACCGAGTGTCCACGGTGCGGTGTTAGTCCGTCGGGAACGACTGGGGCGCCCCCGCACAGCGGGAGCAGGTTGGGAAAGATGAGGGAGCCGCCTCACGGCAGCGGGGGCATTCAGAGGTAAGGAGGGGTCACGCTGTCAGCGCCGCGAGCCCCGCATCCTTACAGTTTCAGCTCTGATTCTGGAAATAAAAACAGTTTTGATCTCAGGGGCCAATAGGAACATAAGGGGACATTTGGACGCGGTTGTTTCGTTGCAAGCAAATGGCCACTGCTGCTTCACCGCAGATGGACCCTCCACCGCAGGCAATTCGCCACAGGAATCCCCACCGCTGGACGCTCCTAAGGTAAGTTTTATTACTGGTTAAAGTAGGGGGTTCATTTAAAAGGTTTAAGTGGTTAGGGTAGGGGGTTTTAGGGTAAGGGCTTAAGGTAAGGGGTTTTAGGGTAGGCACTTACCTTAGTGGATGGTGGCAACGTGACTAGCAGCCATTTGGTAGCGGCACAACAGCTCCAACCAAATGTCCTAGACCGAATAGGAAGCCATGACAGATAACATTGCGGTTTCCCATTGGATGACTGCAGGCAGCATGTTTGAAAATCCAGATGGAACACTGGCAAATAAAATTGCTAGATAATACTACAATACTGTAATTCTGCTTCAGAGGATCCAAAGTTCCAATTATGTGAAGCTGATAGGGGTGCATGTTAAAATGTTTAAGTAAAGAGTGGCACAATGTGCTCATTTGCATGTCATTACCCAGAATCTCTGGCAGCAGTGGAAGCATTGATTGCTAAGTAAAAATTGGGAAAGACAGGATTGCAGACCTGTCTGAGACATGCAAAAGCATGACAAGTGGTATTTTTATTTACTGTAATTATGTAAAGACAATCAAGATGGAAAATGTGGGGGGGGGGGGAGGAGAATCACTGCTTTAAGTATCTTTTTTCTCTGTGACATGATTTGTTATTGTCCTCTTTTAGGGGATCCCTTAAACTGCAATAGTGTTGATCAGGGCACTATTGCATTGAAACTCCCATTTCCTTAATTTGGTGTTTCCATTCAATCATTCAAGCCGTGGGCTCACTGTATTTTCATGGTTTGATCCATTAAATATTTTTTTTATGGGACACGCACTCTCTCGCAGTTTGTTCTTCTTTTTCTGTGCCCAGTTGTGCTCCAACCTTCCTATACTGCCTTCCATTCAATGGTAACCCACTTATCACGATCACAGTTTATTGCATAACTTCCTTACTCCGCTTAGTGAGTAAGTAGTTAATAGATAGGGCTAAAGAGGCACACATTGTCAGGCAATGCTGTTTTCCTTTTGCCCAGTTACGAATACTAAGCTGCTTGCAGGTAATAAAACTATGCAGAACCTGTTTGTCTCCCAGCCAGGTAACCCTGGGCTGCAAGTGTGACAGCCAATATATCTATAGGCAGTTCTACTTATTCCATCATAAGTCATGAAGTGGCAGAGTAGGTGCCATACACGTTTTAACTCAGTGAGTTTGCTTGCACGTAAATGATTTAATTAATTCAGTCTAACATTATGTGTCAAAATTGGCCAAAACATGCACATGAATTCCAAATGTCATGTGTCAACCCATTGCATGACATTTTCTTAAATCGATAGTTTCATTCTTGTTAAATATCACATTTATTGTAGTAATTACAATCTGTCTGTTGCATAAGCATATTGAAAGACGCTGGAAAGCCTCTCTTTTCTGCCTTAAATTTTTTTCCTAAATAAAAAAAAAGAAAGCTTGAACATGTACAAGCTTGAATTCTGCCACTATGGCAAAAATTGCTTTGGCTTGGCAGAGCATTAAACAGTACAGATGTTACTCAATATAACTCCATAAATGTGTGTAGGATCCATGTGCACATAACAGTCTGTAGGGATCCTGCTGTCATAACATGGAATAACTTCCATAAATTACAAGTTGAGTATACATGGAGGAAAAAAACTTCTTATACAAAAACATTTATTACATACTCATCTGTTGTATTATATACTTCATTGATACATTCTCCCAGGAGCTTATACTTTGCGAGCTGCGCTCATTGGCGCAAGCAGTTTTGCTCACACCACTGAATCACTGCCTACAAAATTGGGACAACTATTTCATATCTTTTTTTAATTCAGTATCATACATGTAAAAGGTCTGAATTTCTCACCTAAAATCCTCAGCGCCATGGGTTGGCACGTCATTAAATTAATGTGCACCTAATGTATGAACATTATTCTTTGTATGGTTTGCACGATGCTCCTACATATTAATGCGTTAAGAATGATTTGCATCCACTTGCAAAGAAAAACTTTTTGCCGAATGCTTGCAAATGTGTTACACATATGTAGCCATACCTATTTTGGCTACTAATCTGCCCTGCCTGATATGTAAATCCTGGTACTGTACAGGCAGTGTTAGGCCCAATCCAGGGTTTTCCCCACCAGCAAGCATCTCCCTTGAGTGACAAGGGGGAGGCGAGCTAAGGCCTGTGTACTGCCCAATAAGGGACTCGGACCCTCCCCCTCGGTACTTAAGGGGCTGGATTACCAAATTGTTTCAGTCTGTCTCTCCCTTGAGATAAACATGTCATGGAAGCGTGAGTTCAGGGTTCTGGCCACCTTCCATCCCCTCCCCTACAGGGAGTGGAACAGATACCTCTGACCCCACAAGGGAGTTAGGGAAGAGCCAGGACCGCCCTTGGTGCCATGGCTGGGGATGCGAGTCCAGGGACCATCCTGAGGTTGGAGGCCAATTGATGTGTATTCTGGGTTATACGCTGTGTGAAGAATAAAGACTGTTCCTGTTAAATTATACATCTGCCTGGGCGTGCAGTCTGTCTGGGGGAAGAGGAGAGAGTTCTTCCGCAGGGCTGCTTCCAGAACTACTGGAGCCTGCGGTAGATGGAGGCACTGACACCAATGGGAGAAAGAACCAGTTATCACCCCTAAAGCCTGTCATGTCTTCCCCAACAACAGCGGAACCGCAGAGCTTCTGTAAACCAGCAGGTAAACAGTACTACACATCTGGTAGCCAGGGAATCTCCCAGAGGGTGGGAAACACTGCTACACATATAATGTAATTATCATTATTCATACCATTTTAACCTGGTCTGTAACTGTTTCATACGCCCATAATATATATTTTCTTTAACTGTGCATGCAATGTCTTGTATATAATGTATACCCTGTTCATTTATGTAACTATATTTGTAACCATGTATTATTTGTCTTAACTCTGTGCCCAGGACATACTTGAAAACGAGAGGTAACTCTCAATGTATTACTTCCTGGTAAAATATTTTATAAATAAATAAAATAAATAAATAATATCATTTGTATATCTGCACCACTGACCAGATCCAATGTCCGCATCCAAATCCACCCTTTATTGTCATTTTCTTTCTTTGTGAATTTGGTTTTGCCAAACTGCACATCCAAATCGGTTTTATAGATTACCGCACAATGACGCATTCATTTGTTACTTCTCTGTGCTAAACTTGAATGAATTTGCTTATAGCCAAGCTTTATACATAGGCCCCCTTAGTTATGTATTAACATTCATATTTATCTCCTATACTAGTGTTGCTATCTTTATCGTCATGACAGGCTACTTTACTAATGTAGCATTCAGCTCTATTGACATCCTCCTTAAGTATTTGTTAAAAGGATATAGCTGGGGCGCCCGGCAGACTTCCCGAGGCCCAGGATTAGAATTTTGATCCCCAACCCCCCCGCCTCCCTCACCCCCATGTCGGCAGCCTTCCAAGCCCTCATTTCACACCAGTATTTCTCTCCCCCTCTGTCTCTCACTCACCCCCCTACCTCACACTCTCTCTCCCCCCTCCTCTGCTATCACTCAATTGCCTCCTTACACTTGTAGCCATGCCTGTTTTGGCTACTAATATGCCCTCCCTGACACACAGGCCCTAGTAACAGTGCAGGCAGTGTCAGGACCAATCCAGGGTTTTCCCCACCAACAGCAGCTCCCTTGAGTGACAGGGGAGGAGGTGGGCTAAGGCCTGTGTTCTGCCCAATAAGGGGCTCAGACCTTGGACCTTCCCCTCGGTACTTAAGGGGCTGCATTACTAAATGTAGACAGTTGTCTCCCCTCCTTGAGAGAGACTGGTATCACACAGAGGTGTACAGGGCTCTGGCACCTACTGTCCCCTCCCGTCGGGGAGTGGGGGATGAATACCATACCTCAGACTTAAATAGGGAGTCAGGGAAGAGTAAGGACCGCCCTTGATGCCCTAGGCCAGGGGTGTGAGTCCAGGGACTATCAAGAGGATAGAAGTAGAGCCTGACTTCTGGCAGGGCCCAACTTACATCGCTGGTCAGCTGGGCCCCCCGCAGCCTCCAGGCCTAGGACACTTGTCCCGACTCCACCTCCCCCCCCCTGTCAGCAGTCCTGGATATGGTAGATAAAAAATATGTGACAATAGGTAGGGGGGTGGGGAAAGTGAGTGGACTGGGCGCTTCCCAAATATTAATTAATTGGTGTAATTAGTGACACACCAGTTAATACACAAAATAAACCTTACACCAAAAAGTGAATAATAAATATATAGTGTACAAGAGCAGCTCAACTTCCTCTGATGGGACAGTTCCAAGTCCCAGGATGCGGAATTTTCTTTTCTTGGAGTTGAGGAGGAGCGCAGGAAATGGTCGTGATATGCAAAAAATAAAATTATATATATAGTGCAGATGGTAGATCCCTGCTAAAAAGATAATCAATAATAGGAATAGAACTCACAAAAATCGTATTGTGTTACTGCATGTCAGAAATCCATCTCTCTCTGACTGGAGCCCTTTATGTAGCTGGAGACAGGATACCTCTCAGTGGAGTGGTTGATATGCAAATAAAGGAAACCACAATAGTGCATACTATATAAACTGTAAATGTGTATTAGTCACAAATGGTAAAGGAAACTCACATTTTCCATGAATAAGATGGGTGGTGGAAAGAACTGCCGATAGAAGGGTGGTGAAGTATAGAGCTGCTACCCGGTGCTTCACTTGCGCCTCACAGTGTATTTCCGCATCAGTCTCTGCCGTCGCGTCACTTCCGCTTTCGCGTCACGGGTGAGGGCGGGAAGCCAAAATGGGTCTTATGTCAGCAGTGGATTGCCAGTCCTTCAGTGTGCAGATTCTCTCCAATAACTCTACGCGTTTCGCACACTGCTTCGTCAGGACTATAATTGTATGGGTGTGCTCTTGTGTCATATATAGGCCCATCTATTAGTTAGAAAGAAATTTGTATTTTATTTTAACCCCCTCAGCGCTCACATGTAGCGCGAGTCTATTTTATTTTCTAGTGTGTTTATTCTCCCTTTGTACCGATAAATATATTTTAAATTTATTTTAAGGTTATTTTATAATATTAAGATACACATTTCATCATTTATTATTGAATATTAATTATGTCTCTCCTCTCTCCTCTTCCTCCATCGACCTCTCTACTTCTATACACATTACGTGTATTCTTAGCAATAGTTCATATGAACATTCTAGTGGGTATACATTATTTTCTAATATATACAATAAAGATACCCATTTATTATGTTTTTTTTAAATAGTTTTAATATGTTACAAGTTTAATAAAGATTATCTAGCTATGTATATATGTATGTATTTATCCTATGGGTTTTGGACCTCGCGCTATGTGTGAGCGCTGAGGGGGTTAAAATAAAATACAAATTTCTTTCTAACTAATTGATGGGCCTATATATGACACAAGAGCACACCCATACAATTATACTCCTGACGAAGCAGTGTGCGAAACGCGTAGAGTTATTGGAGAGAATCTGCACACTGAAGGACTGGCAATCCACTGCTGACATCAGACCCATTTTGGCTTCCCGCCCTCACCCGTCACGCGAAAGCGGAAGTGACGCGACGGCAGAGACTGATGCGGAAATACACTGTGAGGCGCAAGTGAAGCACCGGGTAGCAGCTCTATACTTCACCACCCTTCTATTGGCGGTTCTCTCCACCACTCATCTTATTCATGGAAAATGTGAGTTTCCTTTACCATTTGTGACTAATACACATTTACAGTTTATATAGTATGCACTATTGTGGTTTCCTTTATTTGCATATCAACCACTCCACTGAGAGGTATCCTGTCTCCAGCTACATAAAGGGCTCCAGTCAGAGAGAGATGGATCTCTGACATGCAGTAACACAATACGATTTTTGTGAGTTCTATTCCTATTATTGATTATCTTTTTAGCAGGGATCTACCATCTGCACTATATATATATTTTTATTTTTTGCATATCACGACCATTTCCTGCGCTCCCCCTCAACTCCAAGAAAAGATAAAAAATATAACTGGTGAGCACTTTCAGTCTCAGACCGGTCTGGAACCCTGCTCTTATCCATTATCTCTTAGCATACAATGCTTCTACTGCAGCAAGGGATTCTGGGAAATGACCTGCAAATGAGCACAGAGTCACCTTTAACTTCACGTCATTTAACATGGACCCCTATAAACTTATGCCTACCGCATTACACACCTTTCAGCACAGCCTGGGTTAGTGCATAGCCAGTAAAACCTTCTCAGAGACAGTTGTTAAAATGATATGCAAGTCTGACAAATCGAATGACATTAGTTTCCCTACAAAATAAAAAAACAGTAATTTGTCACAGAGTGTATATTTTTGTGGAAATTGGCAAGATGTTCCGCTCTCTGATTGCAATGAGAGACTCTTGTTAAATTTAATAAAGTGCTGAATACTGTTATTAGGGATAATGCATTCCAAGTAAGTGAGATCTGGCAGACAAGTACAGTGTATTTGGTGATAATAATGCACTAGCGAAGTTCAGCTGCTAAGAGATCAAATACCACTGTGTACTGCCGCTGCTATTTACCTTTTACAGTGTCAGTGAGAACCGAAGAAAATTAAGTACAATTAGAGATTTTATAACATATCAGGTAACAGGTAATATGCAGGGTCTCCTCTTATTCTACATACCCTGGGCTCACAGGGATCTTTGCGGGGCTCGGTGCAGGGACATGCGCGGTTCCTCGGCTCTTACCTTCTCCAGCAGCATCTCCGCCGCGTCCAGTGATCATGGCTTCTCGACGTCAAATGGTGTCACGCTGCCTTGACAATGCCACGTGATGTCACGGCGCCATGTTGTCATTACAACGTGACGCTGCATGATGTCACAAAATGTCACGTTGTCGTGGCACTCCGACACCATTTGACGTTGCGGAGCCATGATCACGGGACCCTGCAGGAGGAGATGCCGCCGGAAAAGGTAAGAGTTGCAGAAGCCCCACGCTCTCCCCTGGCAATTAGTTTAATTGTTGGGGGGGGGAGCATGCGGGGCCTCTCTGAAACCGCGGTCCTGGATGCAATTGGCGCCATTAACCACACCCCAAATTAATTGAATACTTTGACACTGAGATGCATACAGTAGCTTCTATTAGTATTAGTATTTTACTAATCAACCCCCATTAATCTATGACAGGGATGGCCAACATCAGTCTTCAAGGGCCACCACCAGGTCAGGTTTTCAGGATCCCTGCTTCAGCGCAGGTGGCTCAATCAGTGGCTCAGTCAAAGACTGCACCACCTGTGCTGAAGCAGGGATATCCAACCTGACCTGTTGGTGGCCCTTGGTCAACAACTTCCAACAGCAATTGACCAGTTATTATTGCCAATGAAGAAGGAAGCTCGATCTCACTACGACCATTACAATCTGAAGAGGCAAGTGGGTCATTTGCGTCTCACAATATGTCATCGGAAACAGCTTTATAATATTAGCTTTGGGGATGTTCACATTGATTTTCTTCCGTTTTAACAATTGCAAATGGAATGACCGTTAAAAAGGAGTCTGTGTCTCTAAAAAAACAAACCATTACATTAACAGATTGGTCTTGAAATATCAAGTACAGCGACATGTCTGGATTATTTCTAATCCTATGACAGGTATATAAATCTACAAATAACTCAGTTTACTGCAAGACCATAGATTTTCTATACTTTTCTATTGAAATCACCATAAGCTAATGATACAAAAATGTGTTATTTTTACTGTATTTACAAAAGGTTTAGCTCTTAAATAATGCACTGATAACGCTTATTCATTCACATCAAGTGCGGGCTAAATGAAATGCCAGGATGGCTAATTAGCATGTAAATGAGTATGCATCACCTAATTACATATGCAAGAGTGTTAAATAAAACAACAGTATCACAAATGAACATGCAAATGAAAAATGAACACCTAATTACATTTTCACATGCTACTTACTAAACTCCAATACCTGGTGATATTGGGCATCCGCCCCAAAATATGCCCAATTTTTATCAATCACACCAGGCTGTATATGTAGATAATGGCTACTATAGACAAGATAATAGGGAAAAAGATGAACATTACCACACACCAGATGCTGATAAATAAGTGGTTATTACAAAAACATAAAGGTCATGTGAGTTGTGATTAACATACAAATATGAGGACTGTGTAAAAGGATATAACACAGACTTTAAAACCGTGATGGTTCAAAAACAGGTGTAATTATATATAGTGTCTATCACAGATCTTGGGTGATTGCAACGTATATAGTGTAAAACCTATGTTGTTGAAAAAATGAGATTCTGCTGCAGTTTAATTAGGATCGCTCAACATACTAAGGAGCTAATAGAGAAAAAATAGAAGAAACCAGCGCAAAAAATCTCATGGTGCAGTAAATTAAATTGTGGTATTCAAGCAGCAGGTAAGTATTGCACGTACATCATAGTGAAATCAAATAAGCATGACATGACAGGGAACATGATTCCCTGAAGAAGTAGTCTTTAACTACGAAACGCGTAGGAATTATAGTGCAAGCTCTGCACAATTTGGACTCCAGATGCACTGTTACTCACATATAAGCTTGCGTCCATTAGACTTTTTGACTGTTTACCGGCGAGTCGCCTACTCAGTGACACAGCCAGTGACGTCATCAGCAGCCGTCTGAGTTTGGCAAGTGTAATCAGCCTAAGCCGTCGGTGTTGAAGGATCCCTACAGTAGCGGTCGAGCCACCAGAAGCACGGACAAGTGTGGACAGGTACCGGGAACATCAGGATCTGACTTCCCATTGAGAAGACGTCCAGGACCTTCAATCCGGTTGTAGCCTGTGGGATTCGTCGTTTGGTGTGTGCACCAGCCCTCTTCGCCACGTTGGTAACATGTCCAAAACATGTAATACTTCTTTGATTTCACTATGATGTACATGCAATACTTACCTGCTGCTTGAATACCACATTATAAGTAATTTACTACACCATGAGATTTTATGCGCTGTTTTCTTCTTTTTTTTCTCTAATAGACAAGATAATACTAGATAACACAGAATGGATGCTAATTAAACAGAATATTAGCCATGTCAAAAGAGCAACAAAGGATGGGCTGGACTGCAAAAACTCAGATGAAAGCACTCAACAACTCCCCGGGATGACGTAAAAACAAAAAAGTTTATTTAGACTACATAGTTAAAACAAAGGACATACTGGAACAAAAAAAATGGGGGGGGAAGCAAAAATAAATAAATATATATATATATATATGATGAAGTCAGCACCTGGTCTGATGTAACGCGTAGGGTATTTGTCATTTCAATCACCCATCAGCTGTGTGAGGATCTCTTGCCTATCTGCTCTGGGACGGGAAACGGAGACAGAGACAGAGATCACAAAAGTTTAAAAGTTACAGTGTTGTACAGCTTGTAACATGGAGTGCTGAGCTGTAGCTGGGAGGTTAGTGCTCGTGGAATCATCTGCATCATCTAAGGAAGTGTGGAGTCCTGGTGTAGTTACAGTACACCGGTGGATTGGGGTTTGGCTGCGTGGTCATTCTCCTCACCCGCCCCCCCTCCCCCCCCGCCCTTCCTTCCACCCTTCCCCCGCTCCATCGGGGCAGCACCACTTGCTAAAATGGATGGAGAGATAAATTCTAATCCCATAATTTTGATTCCCTCAGTGTTTTTATTGTGGCACAGGAGAAAATGTTTTGAAACATATACAACGTAAAAAATGCTGTATGGTGCTCTAGAACATTTATCAATACACCTTGATAAAGAGCGTTCCGCTTGAAACGCGTTGGTGGGGGCCCGTGGGCTCACTGTATTTTTATGGTTTGAGCCATTAAATATTTTTATGGGACACACACTCTCTCGCAGTTTGTTTTTCTTTTCCTGTGTCCAGTTGTGCTCCAACCTTCCTACATTGCCTTGTTGAAACATATACACACACACACATTGTATATGTATATATATACATATACAGAGACAAGAAAAAGTTTGTGAGCCCCTTAGGATTCAAACCTAAAATATTATTAGATCTTAATCAAACTCCCACTCATTGATAAAGATAACGTGATCAAACAAATGAAACAAGATACTTTATGAACATTTATTTATCCACAAATGATTCAACATTCAATATCAATGTGCGAAAAAGTATGTAAACCTTTAGATTCAGCACCTTGTGGCACCTCCTTGAGCAGCAATGACTTCAACTAAGCGTTTCCTGTAACTGCTTGTCAATCTCTCAGATCGGTTTTGAGGCATTTTGTCCATTCCTCCTTACATAACTGCTTTAACTCAGTGACATTTGAGGTCTTCCTTGCACTGACAGCTCGCTTCAGGTCCTGCCACCACATTTTGATGGGGTTTAGGTCCGGACTTTGACTAGTCCATTCTAAAACGCTGAATTTCTTCTTCTGCAGCCATTCTTTAGTAGATCTGCTTGTATGTTTAGGATTATTGTTTTGCTGCATGACCCAATTTCGGCTCAACTTCAGCTCAACTTCAGCTCAACTTCAGCTCAACTGCAGCTCACGGATGGATGGCCTGACACATTTTCCTCTAGAATTTTCAGATAAAATGCAGAATTCATGGTTGTGTCAAAAATAGCAAACGTCCAGTTCCTGAGGCAGCAAAGCAGTCTCAAACCATCACACTCCCACCACAATGCAATAAATCAGGGTTGGCCTTACATTTGGCAAGGTCCAAGGTGGAATGCCAGCAATGGGGCCCCTCCTCCTGCAGCATCATGAGTCATAGCATAACAACGTCACATCATAGCAATGTGACTGTGACGATGGGGAGGATTTGGCCTGGGATTAAAGGGGTTACACCCCAATTAGCCACCCTCTACCCTCACCTGGGAAGCAAGGGGTTAACTGGACTGAGGTCCAGTAATGTGTTTTGCCTTGCTTCAATATCCAAATGTGTATAAATGTATTGTTTCTGGGCCAGTGTCTGCATTACACACACACACTAGGATCCATCCGGGAGTACAAGGGTTAATAGTTCTTTAATGATTATAGCCCTTTGTGTAATTTTCCGCCTTTTCAGGCACCATTTTGCAGGGTCCCATAGGCCGCCATTAGGGCTCAATGCATTCTAATGGCGAATCTTGCTGTTTTGGTCCTGTTTCCTGTGAAGACCAGCAGGTGGCGTCCGAGAGGAGGAGCGGCGCTTTCCCATTGTAAGTCAATGGGCCCATTGACTTCAATGGAGGTTCCTCGACGGCGCTTTCCAGGAACGAGTTGGCTGCCGTCCAAACCGCAAAACTGCAAAGCGGATACTTTTTCTATAAGAGAGCTTTGATCACTTAGCAGTCAAGTTCAACGACAAGTGGCGTGGGAATAAACAGTTCTAGAGCTCCTAGAAATAAAAAAAATTTGCCCATAGTTCCTAGACCTCCTCCCACTCGACCACAATCGGGTCCCCGAATCCTGGACCCCCGATAAGGGTCGAACCGAGAAGAGCGGGTCGCGCCATAGGCTCCAATGGCGGCGGCAGAAACAGCTCAAGAAAACGTCTAAGTGTAAAAAGCTGAAATTTAGGAATCCATAGCTCCGGTTCCGGAGGGTCCAGAGGATCAGGGTTTGGATTACCTGTAGTCACTGCTCCGGCATCACTGCAGAACCATCCTTGACCCTCTTGGACCAACCCGACGGAGTATGGACCACCTTGAAAGTTCGGGACTTTTCCCATAGACTTCAATGGCGGACAATCTCCATTGACCGGCTATGGCGGAAAAACCCCATTGACTTCAACGGCGGCGTGGCCCCGTTGAAAGTCTATGGCGGCGGATTCCCATAGCCGCCAGTGGCGGCGGTTTGCCATTGAAAGTCTATGGCGGCGGAGCACGTTGCTTTCAATGGGGCTTTAGTGAAAAACTGTGATTTAATTTACAGCGGAATTTTTGTATTAAAATGAAAAACGGTTTAAAGTGTATTTGTGTAACTCCGGTTCCGAAGGTCGTAGCAAGTCGCAAATTGGACCATAGGGTGTCCTAGTTCCGGCATTGAGAACTGGGAAGTTTGGACCCGCTGGACCCAACGGAACCGGATATTTTAATATGTTTGTGTTTCATCTTTAATACTGTGTCCCAAGGTATGGACAAGAACCAGAGGAAATTCCCTTGGCCATAAGGCAGCAGATGGTCAGGGAAAGCGTCCCAATGTCTAGAATTTAAGTGCTGTTCAAAGGAGTTTATCACCTACACTGTTTACAGGAGGGCGGAGATGACTCAAACCAGAGCAGTCTATAAGTGTCCCATTTAACACCTCACAACAAAGGGTATCCTGCCAGAAATTCCATTTAGTAGACTGGCTGGCATTCCTGATGCAAATGTGGGGCTGCAGAAATGAGACCCCAGAGTCCAACTGAGCATGTCCCAACTAGCAGGGGGGCATGTATCAAAATGTGTTCCCACGTTAGAGAGTGGCTACAGGTAATTACTGACCAATCACCTGTACTTAATGTTAAGGATAGGGTTACAAAAGGTATATAATCTGTGGTCAACCCTTTATCCGGTGTTCTTCTATACCATCTTGATTGCTGAGAGAAATGCTATGCAATGTCTTCATGCCAGAGGTCTTTCATGTCTTGGGTGTCTTGATGATTATGAAGATTGCTGTATGAACTGCCAGTCCAGATGTGACTGTTTCATCATTTCCATCTTTAAAGTAAGTGTCCATATTTTGCCTGTTATTTGTATATTTTGTGTGTTCACCTTTATCAAGGAATAAATTATATTTTATCATATCTAAGTCTCGTCCCAGTTCAAACCAGTTATATATATTTTTTGGTGTGTATTATTAATAGCCTGTCGCAAAGCTCCCGTCACAGTGACACTGCAGATGGAAGTTCGCTCTGCATAAGGTAAGACCTCCCGCAGCTATATACCGATGCACATACACACGCACGCGCACACACCTCCTCCGTCCCCCAACTAGACACATCCCCCCCCCTTACCTTGTGGTGACCAGCAGTGCGGTCCTGCACTGGTTTGGGGACTTCCCAGCTCCTTCCTCTAGCACTCCTCTCTCCGGGGGAATTTAGATCTCGGCATCGACAGTAGAAAGGGAGCACGGGGCCCAAGGCAAGCGCCTTGCTCACCTTGCCCTAATGCCAGACCTGATAGTTACCTATCCTTGAAGTTTTTGACGAGGTTCTTCTGTTCGAACGCAGCATTTGTTTTTTCACTAAACATAACACTTTTCATTGCGGCCAAAAAGTTCTACCTTTGACTCGTCGGTCCAGAGAACATTGTTCCAGACGTCTTGTGGATAATTTCTGCACTCTTTTTTTCTGATAGTTAAGTCATGAACACTCACATTAGCCAAGGCGAGAGTGGCTTGCCGATCCTCGGGTGTTACTATGGGATTCTTTGTGACTTCCTGGATGATTTGCCGGTTTGTTCTTTTTTGAGATTTTGGTAGGACGACCGCTCCTGGATAGAGTGACTGTGGTCTTGAACTTTCTCCATTTGTAGACTGTCTGTCTGAGAGTGGATGGTGGAGCCCCAAATCCTTACAAGTGGTTTTGTAACCCTTTCTAGACTGATGAGCATCAATAACGGCTTTTCTGAGGTCCTCAGAGATTTATTTTGACCATAGCATGCTGTGTTTCAACATACCTGTATGGTGAAGACCAAACTCACAACGTTTCTGATCTCTCACCCCTCAAGATCTAGTCACAAGAATTTTGGGACCAAAAATGTATGTAGTGACCACGGAAGATGGCCTTTCCACCAGATGCCACATGAATCAAATCAGATCTGGGCAGACAGCAAACAGTTACTAAGAACAGGCCAACAGACCCAGCCAGACAAATATTTGGAGTGGCGTGTGGTATGACCCAGAATACCACATACAAAAGAACTCGGCAGTGGAGCAACCGGTCTTGCAACTGGCCCTGGGGCAAGAGGAGGTTGTGTAGAAAGCCAGTGCATCAGAAAAAACAAGTCCTGTTTGGCATAAACTGAGGTTTAGGATAAACTCCTTCAATGTAAGCATATAGCATAACGAAGCCCTAATAGGGTTAGGGGACTAGTACCTAATGCCAGCGGCACCATAAATAAATAGTACAGACCAACGTCCCATATATTAGAGAAAAAAGGGGTACAGCGACCCACAAAGTGAACTCACTCAGTTTCTCCTGGAGTATCCAATCTCAGAATCTTCATAGGCGTGCAATCTCCCAGGTGATGGCAGGAACAAGTAGAAAAATAAGGCAGTGCACTGCCCAAAGTAACAAAAGGAGGCTCACGGTTTTAAGCAACAAAAAATAGATTTATTACATAAAAAGTGGACAAAAGGGTCCCCCCTAGGCCACAGCAGGGGTCCACCAACTAGTTTCAGGCAAAAATGCCCTTTATCAAGGTGTACAGAACAACCCAAAAAGCCCCAATTTATAATACAGCACTGATCGTGCTATCACGTGACGTCATGACCAATCAGAAAGCAGCACCTATTAGATGTGTCACATCAATACACTAAACTTTATTAGACCTCACATGTCTGCAAATACAAGGCAATGAGTATGGGCAAACAGGTAGTGCGCTCTGATTGGTGCACTGACTTCTGGAACAATTGTAACTTTATTAAACTGACATTTAAAAACGTCCATGACAACAAAAAAGGGGCTTCTTAAACCTTAGTGCAAAGATAAACAAAATATAAAGAACAGACATTCTACATAAGGACTAACATTAATAATAAACTTAAAAAAGAATATTAATAACAATTACAACTTAAAATGAAAAACATTTTAATTGATTAAAGTGCTATTAATCAAAATTGTGAGAGAGATAATAATACATTAACTCCCATGAGGAATTTTAACCATGTCCTAGATGGCATGAATATTAAAAATTGACAAAAATAGCACAGTTGCACACAGAACATTTGCAAGACCAGGAGGGCACAAAATAGATTCATACATAATTGTTAAATGTTACTTAATAATTTATCCCCTCTTTCCTTTAAGATTACTAAGCACATAGACCAGAAATTAACCCTAAAATAAAAAAAGAGAAGGGGAGACTCCCCTAAGTATGGAATCAATAATGGTCATATGTGACCTTAGGTTTATCTAAAGGGAAGGGGGAAAGGTCAACATTTGAATACTCCAAAGAACAATAAATACTTGAATGTGAAAATATTAGCTATATGTTAATTTCACAAAGCAGGAACATGATGATCTCAAAAGACCAATATTCTATTACAGAATATTATTTACTTGAGGAAAATCAATCACCTCAGAAAATGTCTATAACAGAAGATAACATATTTTTATCAAGGTTTTAGGGATTTTCTAGGAAGGTTTTTAATTTTAAGTTGTAATTGTTATTAATATTCTTTTTTTAAGTTTATTATTAATGTTTGTCCTTATGTAGAATGTCTGTTCTTTATATTTTGTTGTTTTTTTATCTTTGCACTAAGGTTTAAGAAGCCCCTTTTATGTTGTCATGGACGTTTTTAAATGTCAGTTTAATAAAGTTACAATTGTTCCAGAAGTCAGTGCACCAATCAGAGCGCACTACCTGTTTGCCCATACTCATTGCCTTGTATTTGCAGACATGTGAGGTCTAATAAAGTTTAGTGTATTGATGTGACACATCTAATAGGTGCTGCTTTCTGATTGGTCATGACGTCACGTGATAGCACGATCAGTGCTGTATTATAAATTGGGGCTTTTTGGGTTGTTCTGCACACCTGATAAAGGGCATTTTTGCCTGAAACTAGTTGGTGGACCCCTGCTGTGGCCTAGGGGGGACCCTTTTGTCCACTTTTTATGTAATAAATCTATTTTTTGTTGCTTAAAACCGTGAGCCTCCTTCTGTTACTTTGGGCAGTGCACTGCCTTATTTTTCTACTTGTTCCTGGGGCAAGAGGAGCCACTAGCTGCAGACGCAGTGATGGATCCAGGAGTACGGGATGAGCACCAAAAGGATGATCCCAGAGAGGAAGTAGCAGCACGACCGGCCAAGAAGCGGCAACCTCCTAATAGACCGCAAATGGAAGAGCGGATCCGTTGTTTCAGTAAATCACAACGGAAGACAAGGTCCCATAGAAAGAGTGTAAGACAATGAGGAGAAGAGTTTTCAGAGACCTACTCGGGAGAAGATTAACTTGGAACTTTAGATACATAGTAGTTTATATAAATAGATAAATACTGTTATTATTGTTGGTTATTTTTGTTTATGTTCCATGTGAAGTGTTTATGAGATGTGGTGTATTGGGTACTTCCTAGTCATTGTCATGTGATGCTGTGATGTCACCATTCTGACTTCTGACCCAGGAAGCAGAGTGAGAGCTATGCAGAGTAACATCCGGGTTTAGACAGACACTCAGCAGTCTGAGGTATCAAATCCTACCTTCATAATAATGGAGTCCCCTGCCACCACAATCTTTCTTTGTATCTGACCAACACACATTCCCAGCAACTCAAACTCCTACACCCACCACATCATGAATATATATTTATGTCAAAAAATACCTACTATGGTTCTTTCCCCTCCTACAGAGGTAAAGGGAAGGGTTCACAGTGTAGTGTAGGACCTGCATTTTTGGTTATACCTTGACATTTGGTATGCAGGCTTATGACGCTTTGACCAAAGGTTTAACTAAATAACCAAGTAGCTAGCTGGGAATGTGTTAATCAATTTCTGACTGGTAACAGTTGTATGGAGGTAGGTGGCACCTCCCCTGAGCTCACTCCTCCTCACCTTTTTAACTTGGGAGGTCTTTTCACTTTGCTGCAAGAACAGGGCCTACTATGGTTCTTTCCCCTCATACAGAGGTAAAGGGAAGGGTTCACAGTTTAGTTTAAGACTTGCATTTTTGGTTATAACTTGACGTTTGGTATGCAGGCTTACGACGCTTTGGCCAAAGGTTTAACTAAATAACCAAGTAATTATTATTATTATTGAAGTATTTAAACTTTATACTTATGACCATATATGTTTTGTCAATTGGATGTAGCATTGGGATACCTGTCTTTTGTTGGTATCTGTCACGGTTGTGCTCGCCACAAACCTGGGTCGGACCGCGGGGCTGAGGTGGGGTTGTAAAAGCACCGACCTTAGACCACGCAGGCTGATCCGGATTGCGCAGTTCGTAGTCGTACGTAGCAGGATCAGGATAGGAGAAGACAGCATCGTCGCTGGACAAGCCAGGGTCAGGACAGGAGACATGAGGGTAAACGTTGTTCAAGCAGGAGTTCGGCAACAGGTTGTCAGGAGAGCCCCGCTTCAGCTTAGGAGTGCGGGAATGGCCTCTGCGCGTGCGGCGACCATGGCCCATGGTACTGGTCTCAGGAGGTGGTAGGCAGACCAGAGTAGCACACAGCCTAGCTGCACTGGGAAACCAGTGCTTCAGCGCAAGAGTCCTGAGCGGGCTGGGGAATCCTCCGTTTCAGCGCAGGAACCAGGACACGGCCTCTGCAATAGGGAAAGAGCAGCAGGCCCCAGGAACCAGGAAGCTGAAGAAACACAGGGGAAACCTCCGCTTCAGCACAGGCGACAGGAACAGACCGCTGCGTGAATATAGCAGCCGGTCACAGGAAACAAGGAGAGTACTCAGCTACAGCACAGGAGACTGGAGCAGACCGCTGCATGACAATAGCAGCCGGCCTTAGGAAACCTGGAGCTGCAGACAACAAGGAGAGTACTCAGCTTCAGCACCGGAGACAGGAACAGACCGCTGCAGGACAATAGCAGCCGGTCTCAGGAAACCAGGAGAATAAGCCAGGGGCTTGTGGCAGAACAGTTAGTGACATCCAGAAAGGACTATGCTCGGCAGGGAGCATTTTGGGAAAGCAGTACTTAAAGGTCAGTGAACCAATGGCAGAAGGGGCGTGTGGCAGTATTGCTTTGGTGAGTGAATCCAGGCTGCAGTAAATATCAGGTGAAGTGTTCCAGGACTGCACAAGTCTGCAAGGTAAGGCAAACAGTAAACCGAGGAGCGGATTCCTTACAGTATCTGAGCATCCTGAGTCCACTCTGTGCTGAAGGAACTATTCCCCTGGCTGCTAGAGGAATCAGTCTCCCCCAGCCAAGCCATTTCTGCCCTGACACTCCCAATATCTTCACTCAATATGGCAAATCTATTGTGATGGGTCAGCTCAGAACTGGCCTGCCTCTTCCTATTGCCCCTTGCTTCCCCTTCTAACTGTTACCAGCTAGCTACCTACCTGCTCCTCACTAACAGCACCATCATCTGCACCACTAGTCGAAACAAGGGCCTGCTCAGTGAGCACTAAATCCCTTTCAAGATTGTCAATGTCCCTCAATATTGCAAGTTTCCTCTTCAGATCAGCAATCTCTGACTCTAAAGAGACCACCTGCTCACACTTCTCACAGCGGTATGCTCCTTGGAACAGCTGCTCCAAGTGCATATACATGTGGCAAGGTGTGCATTGAGTGGCATTTTCAATCCTGCTCATTATAACAACTATGAAGTTTATAAGTACTAACAATAAACTATACTTCAATATACTATACCTTGTTTAATCCCTTCCTTGTTCAAACTCCTTCTGGTTCTAACTGCACACTTAATACAACCAGCACTTGAAATCAACCAGTCACACAGATCAGGACACGCAAGCCAATATATTCCATTTATTTAAATCTTCGCAGACTTGACATTTGTTGAACATCACTTTGATCTTGTTGAAGAACATTTATGAGAAAGTCATATCAATCACTAGAATACATGAAGATATAAGCAGGATAAGAATCAGCAAGGGAGTGCGACAGGGAGACACCATGTCATCAAAGCTTTTAACTGCAATACTTGAAGAATTGTTCAAGACATTAGATTGGGAAGAAAAAAGAATAAAAAAATAAACTGTGAATATTTGAGCCACCTACGATTTGCAGATGTCATTGTTCTTTTAGCCACAAGCACAGAAGACCTCCAGCAACACATTGAGAACTTGTGCGTGCGTGTGTGTGTGTGTGTTTTTTTGTCACTTTTTTTACCCACCATAACTTAACTAAGTATATATATATATACAAACACACACACACACACACACACACACACACACACACACACACACACACACACACACACACACACACACACTCAATTTAGCCTGTACTATTATCTTGTCTGCTTCTTCCTTTCTGCGCCAAATTGGTTTAGTCTTTAGAAGTTTTCTAGTATTATCTGTATTTACTATGGGTGTCTCGCTGCTTGTCAAACTCGCACTTGCCCCCATTCTACCTCCATAACCAAATTGTTTCCTCATCAAATATATCCCTTGTTTCCTCATCGTGTGTGTATATATATACATACACACACACACACACACTAACACAAGCTTGAGAAAGGACTGTGAGGTCTAAAACGTCACCCATAGTATACCTGTTTTGCTAGTAATAAATTTATACTTTTGATACCATACCCCAGTGAGTTCTGCAGGCATCGTTCCTATATATCCTTCATATATATATATGATAAAACCATAGTAAAACTGTGATGTTTTATTTAAATCGTTTAGAAAATAAATATAATACAGAAAAAAAACACAATTATTGATTTTTTTGGGGGGGGGTTGGGACTTTGAGGGAAACCAGGAATCTAAGGAACACAGGTTGAAAACAATTGGGTTACTGTATTTTCAATTTACTTTGCTTTTAATGGAGCTTTAATGAACAGTCAGTTCTTTACAAAACCCATCATTGAGCACAACGTTTGAAATAAAGTGCCCTCTGCTGCCTCAGCAGTATTTATTTGATGAATTCCCCCTATTGTGTTTGTTGAATGTTTCTGTACAAATAAACACATGGAAGTAGTTGGGTTATTAGAGCTCAGAGGGTGTTTGATGGTCAGTCAGCATTAAACATTGCCTGAGCAAGCAGAACAGGGCTGGCTGTGGAAAGCTTCACAGGTGACTGACTGTACGGCAGTGTAAGTATCTGAGATAAAACTACTCCAAAAATGTACCCGAAGAAAATGTAGGCGAAAAAAAAATCATATGAGAAGTAGAGACTTTAGAAAAATGTAATTACAGTAAATGGGGCATGTATCCAAGGTATATTATCTGATCTCATGCTATGTAAGATTCTCGATATTGAAGTGTATTTTGACTTGTTATTTATTATATGTACCAACATAGCTTTACTTAAATATCGTTCTATCCAACTATCTTTTCAGTTGGTTATCTACATATCCACATCTGTCTATTCATCTATCTACTAGAACGGGGAAATTAAGTCCAAAATTTGTAATATACTGGGGAACCTGGTTCAATTCCTGGGGTCGACTCCTTGTGACCTTGGGCAAGTCACTTGATCTCCCTGTGCCTCAAGCACCAAAAACATAGATTGTAAGCTCCATGGGGCAGGGACATGTGCCTGCAAAATGTCTCTGTAAAGCGCTACGTAAAACTAGCAGTGCTATACAAGAACATGCTATTATTGAAGAGGAATAAGACTAAGTAACAATAAACATGGTGGTTTCCCTGTGTAAAGACGTACATGCAAGAGATATGCTGTACATCTCAATATATCTTCAGTAACAAAATATTGTTAAATAAAATAATCCCCATGAAGAGGAAACTCTTTACAAGTGAATTACAGTACACAGGATGAACTACTGAAATGTAAATAAAACATGTCACAGTGTGTGTATAATATATATATATATTTTTTAATAAATATATATATATATATTTTTATATACAGTTTATATATATATATATATTATACACACACACACATACACACACACATACACACACAAATACACACACACACGCACACGCACACACACACACACACACACACACACACACACACATATAGTTACCAGTCCGATAAAGGAGACAGCATACAGCAAGGAGTAATCCAAAGGTAATGTATTAGAAAACACACTGTTACACGAATGCCAACGTTTCGGTCCCACAGGGAGACCTTCCTCAGGGCCGTGCAACCATCAACTGTGAGTGACCCATATATATACCCCCACCACAAGTGCACATAAACCAAAATACACCAATCATCAACACCCAATCAATATCAATGCACTTGTGGTGGGGGTATATACTGTACAGGCATACACCGCTTTAAGTACACTCACTTTAAGTACACTCGCAAGTAAGTACATATCGCCCAATAGGCAAACGGCAGCTCACGCATGCGCCTGTCATCACGTCCTAAACAGCAATACCTGTACCGAAGCTGTGCGCAAGCAGGGAGACTATAGAGCCTGTTACAAATGCGTTATTTACATCAGTAATGCACGTATATGACGATTGCAGTACAGTACATGCATCGATAAGTGGGAAAAAGGGAGTGCTTCACTTTAAGTACATTTTCGCTTTACATACATGCTCCGGTCCCATTGCGTACGTTAATGCGGGGTATGCCTGTATATGGGTAACTCAGAGTTGATGGTTGGACGGCCCTCAGGAAGATCTCCCTGTGGGACCAAAACGTTGGCATTCGTGTAACAGTGTGTTTTCTAATACATTACCTTTGGATTACTCCTTCCTGTATGCTGTCTCCTTTATTGGTTCTCGGACTGGTAACTATACTGCATCATTATATGGGACAGGCATCTGCTTTATGCTCTACATCAGTGTGCTGACTGGCTCTGTGACTATATATATATATCAAAAAATAAATAGATGATACCGTTCTGTGGCTAACGAAATGCTTTTATTTGTGCGAGCTTTCGAGATACACTGACCTCTTCTTCCGGCGATGTTACAATGAATGAAGCAAGGGTATAGTTAAAAACAGTGTCTCTTGGAATGCCAAAAGACACTGTTTTTAAGTATACCCTTGCTTCATTCATTGTAACATCGCCGGAAGAAGAGGTCAGTGTATCTCGAAAGCTCGCACAAATAAAAGCATTTCGTTAGCCACAGAACGGTATCATCGATTTATTTTTTGATTATTGAAGCTCGGCTAACACGGTACTGATACCTCTACATATATATATATATATATATATATATATATATATATATATATATATATATACACACATACATATATATATACACACACACACACACACACATATATATACACATATACACACACACACATACATACACTATACCTCATGTGTTCATACATAATTCTCTTTGTTGGATTTTCTTTTACGGCATATTGTAACATTTTACTCTTTCCCACAAATCATGTGTAGCATTACAGAAAAAAAAGAAATTTCTAGAACTGTATGCACCAATAGATCCCGCTAACAATTCCATTTATCTTTTAATAAATCTGTCAATTTCAATAATATCCATGACAGGAACATTCATGTGAATGATGAAAACTTCACCTAGCAGCTAGTACAGCAAGTGCAAGCTTTGTCATCTTCTCTCAGAGTAGCAAATCAGTAATCAATATTTGTAAAAGCAAGCTAATCCTTTGTAAAATCACTGCTCCAGTGATTTAAGAGTTTGCTCAATCTGCACAGTTAATCCCTCTTCATCTGCTTGAGCCCTTTATTTATTCTAACCACTTACAATGCAAACTATGCCAGATTAATACATCTCTGCATGCTACATATGTCTTGACAGTTCACGCAGCCTATTGATGTAAAGGTAATCTCTGTAAACATTGGTCTCCATCTAGGGCAAGCTTCATGTCAACGCTATTACATGAAAAGTTTACAAACAAGCATGCTGGGATCTTTGCATTGTTAGAATAACATATATACATCCAGGCTCAATGTTGGGGTTGATTCCATTTGATTTCTCTGCAGACAGATGGTTTGGTTTAGCAATCCCTACAATGTTTTTTGTTTTTTTTTAACTGAACTGGGTCCCAGCAGATCCTTGGCCCCCAACCTCCAGGACACCTCAGTGTCCGCGGTGATTGGAGTTATTTTGTGTCAGTTTTAGAAGAAAAAGAAAACCACCGACAAATAGGTTTGCGCGGTTGCAAATAGAAAGTTTCAACGTCATCTCTTGATGATGCAACTTTCTATTGGCTGCTGGAACGAGCCTTGTCCCAGCAGCCATTTTGTGGAAAAAACAGCTTTTCCCTCAGGAGCCTAGGGGGAAGGGGGATGGGGGGGGGTCGACCAGATGTTGGGGAGGGGGGCAGTCGCCAAATGAGGGAAGGGTGGGGGGTTTACTAGATGGTGGAGGACGCCTCCCAGGTCAGGTAAACTAAAAATGTAATTAAAAAATAAAGAAATACAGGGAGGCACAGACTGCTGCTTTAGGTGATTGTAATATGGGAATAATATTTGCATGTTTTTTTTGGTTATGAGAGAATGTACCTTTCAGGGTTGTTGTACTCAGTGTTCAAAAATACTAAAAACATTTATAAATAAATAATAGATGTCAAAGCCAGTAATGTGGAATGCAATATTGATGTGAAAAGCCTTATCATGCATCATGTATAATTAGAACAATATTTATCTTGATGCTACTTTCAGAAAAGGGATTGTTTAATTGGTAGGGACAGCAATGGCACTTTGAGTCATTGATTGCTAACTGGAAGCATGAAGCAATAAGTGAATGCCTTGCTGATATAAAATATGTCTGTACTGTAGTTGAACTTCTCAGGGTTTAAAGCCTCAATAAAAAAAAAATCAAAAGTATCTTAACGTAACCATTTGACTCCTTATTTCCATCAACCTAATGAAAAAAGATGACTGGATTTGTCTATGATTTCTCTATGTCCCCACATAGTGGGACACAAAAACCTGCCTTTTTTAAAAACACTTAAATAACCTAATTAGCTTCCTTAACCTAATCTAGCCGTGCTAAAATCAAAAGTTTCAGCTATTCTTTTGTTTCTCTCGAAATAAATCACAAATTGCATTTATTGGGGACTTTTAAATAAGAAAATGTTAATTGTCAACCAAGTGGTTTCTTTACCCTTCTCCCACCCTGTCCTTATCAGGGAACCAATAAAGTTAGGGGAGGTGGCGAGGGGGGAGGGGAGGTGGCGAGGTGGGGGGGGGGGGGGGGGCGGAGGGATGCTGGCTGTACCAGCACGTGCTGAACACACAGTGCATCACACACAAGGGAGAAGCCTGTGTAAATCAAACATCTCCCAAGTTTAACACTTTAACATAAACTTATATATATATAAAGCTGTGACCAGGCAGCAAGCTTAAGCCTATAGGGAACCATGTTACAAATGTTTATTGAGGCAAAAAGTGACACTGTGTGCTCATTTGCATGTCATTTCCCAGAATAACTTGCTGCAGTGGAAGTGCTGTATGCTGGGTGATAATGGGGAAAGGCGGGGTTGCAGACCTGCCTAAGACATGCAGATGAGCATACAGTTGTATTTGCACATATATATATATATATATATATATATATATATATATATATATATATATATATATATATATTATATATATATACATATATATATATATATTATATATATATACATACATATATATATATATATATATATATATATATATATATATATATATATATATATATATACATATACATATACATATACACACATGTACATTTTCACACATACTCTTACATCATTAACATTCAGGAACCATTTAACACCAAAAGTCATAAATAGCATACTGCAAAGGGGGGAGGGATAGGCTTCAGTCAGATACTGTACATTCCAAGATGCACTGTTTTTAAGTACAAACCTTTCTTGCTTTATCAATTGTAACACTGCCGGAAGAAGAGATCAGTGTATCTCGAAAGCTCATACAAATAAAAGCATTTTGTTAGCCACAGAACAGTATTGTCTATTCATTTTTGAGATATATATATAAAAAATGAATAGACGATACCGTTCTGTGGCTAACAAAATGCTTTTATTTGTATGAGCTTTCGAGATACACTGATCTCTTCTTCCGGCGATGTTACAATGGATAAAGCAGGCAAGGAGTTTACTCAAAAACAGTGCATCTTGGAATGTGACTAGAGCCCAGCCCTCCCCTATATATATATATATATATATATATATATATATATATATATATATATATATATATATATATAATAATCAAAAAATAAATAGATGATACCGTTCTGTGGCTAACGAAATGCTTTTATTTGTGCGAGCTTTCGAGATACACTGATCTCTTCTTCCGGCGATGTTACAATGAATGAAGCAAGGATAACTTAAAAACAGTGTCTCTTGGAATGTTATCTGTGCTTGTCCTTCCCCCGGTGTGGATGTGTTTTATGGCTAGAGGTGACACCTCTAGCCATAAAACACATCCACACCGGGGGAAGGACAAGCACAGATAACATTCCAAGAGACACTGTTTTTAAGTTATCCTTGCTTCATTCATTGTAACATCGCCGGAAGAAGAGATCAGTGTATCTCGAAAGCTCGCACAAATAAAAGCATTTCGTTAGCCACAGAACGGTATCATCTATTTATTTTTTGATTATTGAAGCTCGGCTAACACGGTATTGATACCTCTACATATATATATATATATATATATATATATATATATATATATATATATATATATATATATATATATATATATTAAACACACAAACCCAGCAAGCTCAAACGCCCACACCCTCCTAATATTGACTATATGTAATGCCACATAGAGTGCAACTGGGCTGTGGCACATGAATATAGGAAAACACAGGGGGTGCCCAGTGCTACATCCAAATGACAAAACATACATGGTAATAATTACAAGAAATGATGCTTCAATACTAATAACATTGCTAATGCTAATAATAAAAAATGGTTTTTTAGTTAGAAATTTTGGCCAAAACATCATAAGCTTGCACACCAAACGTCAAGGTAAACCATAATAAGTGCAAGTCCTACACTACACTGCATTTGTTCCCAATACCTCTGTATGAGGGGAAGAACCATAATAGATTCATTACCTGCAGCAAGATGAGACAATCCACCATTAAAAAGGGGGAGTTGACGTGAGCTCTGGGGGAGGTGCCACAACCTCCATACAACTGATACCAGTCAGAAATTAATTAAACACACAAACCCAGCAAGCTCAAACGCCCACACCCTCCTAATATTGACTATATGTAATGCCACATAGAGTGCAACTGGGCTGTGGCACATGCATATAGGAAAACACAGGGGGTGACCAGTGCTACATCCAAATGATGCTTCAATACTAATAACATTGCTAATGCTAATAATAAAAAAACATTTTTTATTATTAGCATTAGCAATGTTATTAGTATTGAAGCATCATTTCTTGTAATTATTACCATGTATGTTTTGTCATTTGGATGTAGCACTGGGCACCCCCTGTGTTTTCCTATATTCATGTGCCACAGCCCAGTTGCACTCTATGTGGCATTACATATAGTCAATATTAGGAGGGTGTGGGCGTTTGAGCTTGCTGGGTTTGTGTGTTTAATTAATTTCTGACTGGTATCAGTTGTATGGAGGTTGTGGCACCTCCCCCAGAGCTCACGTCAACTCCCCCTTTTTAATGGTGGATTGTCTCATCTTGCTGCAGGTAATGAATCTATTATGGTTCTTCCCCCTCATACAGAGGTATTGGGAACAAATGCAGTGTAGTGTAGGACTTGCACTTATTATGGTTTACCTTGACGTTTGGTGTGCAAGCTTATGATGTTTTGGCCAAAATTTCTAACTAAAAAACCATTTTTTATTATTAGCATTAGCAATGTTATTAGTATTGAAGCATCATTTCTTGTAATTATTACCATGTATGTTTTGTCATTTGGATGTAGCACTGGGCACCCCCTGTGTTTTCCTATATATATATATATATATATATATATACTTAGTTAAGTTATGGTGGGTAAAAAAAGTGACAAAAAACCTCCACAGCAAAGCATATAGCAAATGGAAATATTACTGTACGCTCATTTGCATGTCTTAGACAGGTCTGCAACCCCGCCTTTCACCATTATCACCCAGCACACAGCACTTCGGTGGGTTTACTGGCTATGCATCTTAACCCTGGCTGTGCTCAAAGCTGTGACCATGCAGCAAGCTTAAGCCTATAGGGAACCATGTTAATTGTTTTGAAGCAAAAGGTGCACTGTGTGCTCATTTGCATGTCATTTCCCAGAATCCCTTGCTGCAGTGGAAGTGCTGTGTGCTGGGTGATAATGGTGGAAGGCGGGGTTGCAGACCTGTCTAAGACATGCAAATGAGCATACAGTAATATTTCCATTTGCTATATATATATATATATATATATATATATATATATAGTTAACAGCTGCTATCACCAAAGCGACAGCAAAGAAACAGCACTCAAAGTTTCAATCAAAGCAAAAAAGTGTATTAGACAAAACATATCAGCACATGAACAACCAACGTTTTGGTCCTCTAAGGACCTTCCTCAGGGTGTGCACCACCCTGAGGAAGGTCCTTAGAGGACCGAAACGTTGGTTATCTTTGTGCTGATGTGTTTTGTCGAATACACTTTTTTGCTTTGATTGAAACTTTGAGTGCTGTTTCTTTGCTGTCGCTTTGGTGATAGCAGCTGTTACCTATACTTATTCTATGAAGCATGCACCTTGACTATTGATTTATTTTGCTTGGAGTGCCACCTGTTTTTATTGATATATATATATATATATATATATATATATATATATATATATATATATATATATATATATATATATATATGTATATACACACACTTATAGGTGTCAAATTTGTGTAAAAATTACCTAAACCCAGTAACATGTCACTGCCATAAGTATACTTTGGTCCTAGAAAAGATTGTCCCTTTTTAGAGCACAGAGTGTTTTGGAAATGTCTTTAAATCACATGGATCCCCCGGCCCAGCTTAACAAAAAATATTCTCTGCATAGCATGATGTTTTTTTATAAATAAATAAATATTCCCATGTCATAGAATTTCTATAATAATACAACCATATTCCATTTTTTTTAATGTTTTAATCTTTTGTATTATTGTTTGTTACAAAACATACCATTCAATAAAGGTTCCCCAAACTTGTCACGGTCTCATCATGCAGTTCTTAGACCACAGGTATCCAGATTTAATTGGGTTTACAAACCAAAGGCCAAACATGTTAATTCATCATTAACAACCATTGATATGAGTCTAGTTGCTGCCCCTAACCCTATCAGTGGAAATGTATGTGTCAGAGCAGAGCAGATTGGGGATGTAAATAGAGATGTACAGGCCTGTTCCAGTTAACGTCTCAAAACTCCTGCAACTTTATTGCAACATTTGCAAATAAGCGAAGGGTTGAAGCGAAGGCTATGTATTAATGCGTAGAATTATAAATGAGAACTTTTCAGTTTATTTATGCCAATATTTATCATTTGCAAATTTGACAATATTTGCTAAAACTCCCCAACCGGTTCAATGCCGGGATCCACTAAAAGCCAATGTGTGATATCACAACCTGATCCAGCATTAACTGTAATTCAGGTCCATCCGCCAGATTGGGTTGAAATACCATGCACCAGCTCTTCGTGAATCTCCCCCAATATATTTTCAACGGGTGATTTTTGGCAAAGTTTCTAATTACCATTTTTTCACCAGCTATCCTTGGACCTGTAGTGTGGTAAGGCCAAACATATAAAGAAAAGAGCATAGGAAAGATGGTGTACAAAGTCAAAGAAGTAATGGTTCTGGTAGCATTATCTAGGAACACTGAACCAGGCATTGGCATTTCCCTTGGACACATGATTTTATTTCCATGTTTGGATTCCAAATTAGAAGGCAAGCTCTCCATGTTAGGAATTCATTGACTCATGTACATTACTTAGTTCTATGGATACCGGTCTAAGACATATGATGACAGACATTACAGTTAGAAATGAGCTCTCAGTCATTTTAACGTAATGTATTGGAACATAGAAATGGCATCCCACAAATCTACCCCCCTTTCAATTGTCGAAGAGGGTTAAAAGGGCAATGGTAGGGTACTGAACATTTAAAATAACAATCGACATTTACTGGTGTAAAGCTATTTTTGCCATGCTTTACAACGATCTTAAGCAATATTCAAGCAGAAACAAAGACAGGCTTCCTACAAAAAAAGTTTCTTTAAATAAAGTGGAGCTATTAGTGTGTCAATTAAAAAGTGATGATACTCTATGTACCCTGGCACTTAGAACAATCACACTTTATCTATTGACCCCGTTCCTTTCAAAAACAGTTGTCAAAAATTCCTCTAAATGCAGTGGGACATTACTTTGAATTTGTAAACTCTTTGATCGCTATAAACAATGTGTGATTTTGGAAAAATGCTCCAATATAACAATGAAGGACATGAGACTGTTACTGGCTGGTTGACCCAGTTTGACTTCAGAATATTTAATACATCAGGGGAAATTGCATCATAGCTGCTCTTCCTGACCCCAGAGGAGTGACTCCTCTTGCACAGTAATCATTAGATCCTACTGTTTATGTTATCCAAAGTAAGCTTCAAAAATGAAGGAAATAAACAATGTTTCAGGATGTAGCTCACCACTCCTTCCATAGTTACATATGATAACTCCACATTCATCATGAAGGCTTATTTTTCTGCAGATAATGTACAGTGATTGACAAGCTGAAAGCTATATGCTTCTTTCATATATACAGCAAGGCATAGCATTTCTAAAGAGCTTCTATCCTCAAGTTATTACTATTGTGACAGTGGAAACTCCACCCTCTATTCTGCTACCTTTCCCTCCCTCATCAAGCATGAAACAGTTATACCCGTATGCACAACAAACAAGCATGCTTGAACCTACCTGTTTCTCTAATTATCGCCTTGTTTCCCTCCTGCCTTTTGCCCCGGAACTCTTTGAATGCCTTGTATTCTCTCGATTGCTCCATTTTGCCACCATGTATTCTCTCCTAGATCCTCTACAATTTACTCCCCCCCCCACACTGCTCATTCCCCCGAAACAGGCCTCACCAAAACAACTAATGACCTCCTTGCTGCCAAAGACAAAGGTCATTATACTCTGCTCATATTACTCGACCTCTCTGTATCCTTTGATATTGTGGACCACCCCTCTTCTCCATACTCTATGTATCCATGACAGAGCTCTATCCTGGATCCAGAACAGTGGGTAAGGCTTTTAACTTCAGTGGTTTATTTTCCACAATCAAACAAACATTAGGCACACTGTCCCTTTAAGGCAAACACAAACCATAAAAATAAAGCCTACTCCACCTTGAGAGACGTAATAAACATTCCATGCCCTAACTACCTGGCTGTCTTTTACCAGTTACCAGCTCCAAGCATATCACACAATATTAGGGAACAATATTAAAGTCCTAATCTGATTGTTGGGGGAACTGGGTCCCCAAGAGAGTCCAAGAAATCCATCTTGATACAACAACCTGGACAGGACAGCACTGTAGTCTGACAGAAACCTACTACAAGCAGTAGCCTCCTAATCAAGCTGCATGTCAGCTGTATCCACGTACATCCTGATTGCCCACGTAATTCTGCCTGGGTTAACCCTTTGACTGCTGTTTTTAACTTCAGAGGTATGTTTCGCAGGCATAGTCGTAAGTAACTTCACCCTGACACAGGCCCTCTACCAACTCAAACTTAACATGCTAAAGACAGAGCTACTTATACTTCCTCCCAAGCCTGGCCCTAGTGCCCCTTTCTAAATTCCTGTTGGCAGTACTATCATACACCCAGTATCACAAGCACGCTGCCTAGGTGTCACATTTGACGCCTCCCTCACATTCTCCTCTCACATTCACAATGTAGCTAAAACCTGTAATTTTTTCCTCCATAACATTGCAAAGATACACTCTTTCCTCTGTTGCTCTACTGCTAAAACTTTAACGCAGGCCCTCATTCTCTCCCGCCTTAAATACTGTCTGGCCTTCCTGCCCCTCGATTCTCTCCCCTACAATCTATCCTAAACACTGCTGCCAGAATCACTTTACTCTCTCCTAAATCTGTCTCAGCGTCTCCTGCTGAACTCCCTCTCCTGGCTTCCTATTAAACTCTATATAACTTACAAAATTCTCCTCACATTTAAAACTATACACTCTTTTCTGCCCCTCCTTACATCTCAGCACTAATTTCTCGCTATAGACCTGACCCGCCTCTCAAGGATGTCTTCTGGCTACACCTTTTGTATCTAAAGCCCTCTCCCATATTAAACCTCTCACTCATAGCTCCACACCTCTGTAACCGACGTGCACCCTCTCTCTTCACCTTTAACGAGCATATGGGTAGCTGCGCTGGCTGGCGCTATACATCTCATATGCCCTGACCTTGAACCCTTGCAGATGTACTTACCAAAACACATACATACATACTGTACATACATACATAATCTCACTTTGCAGGTTTGATCCTATCCTTTTTTGATACTTTGAAGAAACATCTGAATACAGATGCCAAAGCTTCAAAATTATTCTGACACCACTTCATGGATCACATTAACTCAGCTATTTAGTTCACTGCTTGAGGAGCTGCAGTAACATGTGCAGCAATGTGTTTCAGGACTCTCTAACAACGAAGGATACAATAAGGAAGGCTTTTGCCGAGATTCACAAAGCTCCACTATGATGTAAAACAGTCCGACCCAGTGTTGCCTGCCATTGATTTGAATAGCAGAGATTGAGCTTCATTACTTAGTGAAACCTACCCCTTTATTCCCCATCCTGCAGGAGTTATATGGTGTGACAAGTAGGTAAGGATTTGGTCTTACACACAGGTTTGTGGGATTGGGTCCAGTTCGAGATTCAGCCATGTAATATCAATTTTGTGTGCAAATCCCTTCATCTCCCACAGCCTCGGATACCCCAAAAATAATTGTAAGACCTTTGGGGTAGGGACCGATTGTGTTTATTGTCCTGTGTTCAACACTGTGTATATAATATAAGCCACACAGGAAGAAAGAGCACTCAGACTTTTTGTTATCTTCCCATTTGTTGAAGTCACGTATCTAATGTTGGAGCGGTGTGTAAATTGCCAATACATAATCATCAAGATATGTGCTCTAATGGAATATTAATCTGTAGCTTCATGTCTTTTAAATCAATAACCTTGACTGAAGATCACCATATTAAAAACAAAACTCATGGAATGTCACCATAATGTATAGTATAAATGGTGGGTGAAGTCTTCATGTGCCAAGAAATGTATCCGGCACAAAACTACTGGAACAGCAAATAAAGTATAGTGTAAAAGTAGTTCCAGTGGTCCGGCCATGAGCACAGTATCTTTTTGTATACTATATGCCAATGAGCATGGTTTTTAGCTGAAGAGGGGAGTAAATGGATATACGGTATCATTACTATGTTGCAGAGGACAACATCTAAAACCCTCACAAGAACATAAGTGGAAAAAAAAAGTCAAGAATGATATCAAATCAATACGTTTAGGAGGTAGAGAATTTGTAAAGATGCATCTTTTGTAAATGAGAAGGATTGAATGGCATCTCAAGTGAGAAACAGAAACTCTACACATTGGATCTTATATTTTAGACTAAGGCAGCACACATTGCACTGCTATTTGTGACAGTGTACATTTATTTATTTTATTTATCAAATGTTTTTCCAGGAAATTATACATTGAGAGTTACCTCTCATTTCAAGTATGTCCTGGGCACAGAGTTATAACAATACATGGTTACATTAAATGAACAGAGGTTACACATTCAAGTTACAGACATTTCATGGACAGTTAGAGATAATATGATTATGGGCGTATGTAACAGTTATAGACAAGGTTAAAATTGTTTTAGAAGAAGTAGGACAGGCCTGCAATGTGTTAGAAGGCTTTACCCAACCCAGTAACCGAGCAGCGAACGGCAGCAAACGGCCGACACCCTTTGGCTGCAGCACTAGGCTGTCCGCCTTTGGGGCGGAGCAGATGTAGGCTGAAGCGGTTCTAAATTAATTCAGCTGGGCATTAAAAATCCTTTGTCTAGAGTCATAAACACTGCGTATATGCAGCATATTACATGATCAAAATATTTTGTTCACAACTTTTGATATGACCTAATTGCGTCTGAAATCTAGAACAGAAAAATTATTCTGAGGTGACACAATGCAAACTCTTACCCCCTACAGAAATGGTCCTTCCCGTATCTATTTATAACAAGCTAATAAACTGAACACACCAATCTTTATGAATCTTCTGTTAAATTGGTAGAAATGATCTGAGGGAAGCCTCTGTTCTGTATGTCCTATTATGAACACCTTCATCACACATCCTTAATCTTTTTGTCACCCTGAAAACCCTGCTGTATATTAAAGATAAAAAAAGGATCAAAGATGAGTAGTATCTTTTCAATGGATTTCTTCCTGCAATTTATAATCATTTCCTCTAATACTTCTGCTTTGTCCAATGTAGTGTAAATTTGCCATGGAAATAAAAACTAGTTGCACCAGGTTTGACATAAATTAAATATCATCAGATATCAATAATTTGTAATACTCATTATTATAATAAGTAAAATATTTTTCCATAGTTTCGAACAGGGGTGCGCAAAGTGGGGGTGCGCCCCCTCCCTTTTCTGGGTGGGCACGGCTGTTACAGAGGCTTCGCACTTCCCCAAAGGCATTAAAAATAAATGCCGGGGATCACACGAGGCCTCTGTAACTTTACTTACCTTGCCTTCCAGCAACGCATCTCCATGGCAACCCAGCAACAAATGATGCTGTGGGGTCACATGCCGTCACGTTGCCATGACGCCGGAGCCGTGCGGGGGGGGGGGTGGGGGAGATGGGGGGCAATGTGAAGGAAACTACGCACCCCTGGGTTAGAATATACAGTGCACATACAATATACAGTATAATGAAAACATTGCAGAGAAGCATACGGAAGTAGTGCAAATTGTGTAAAGAAGACCTATGTTTAGGGGAATTTTCACGTTTGGTAATTTTAGGTACATTTAAAAAAAAAAAAATTGGATGAGGATGTTTAACCCACCCAGGGCATTCATTGCCAGGTACTGGCCTGCAACTTTATGATAACTTACATTAAAGGCCCAGACACCGTGGTATATTTACTAAGCAGTGCTACTCCATAAGACACCTTCTCAGAAGACATCTTTAAACCCATTCAACCGGTTTCTTCCAGCTCTAACAAACATCATCGAATTGCACCACTTAGTGAATATGGGCGAGCATCCCTCCATCCAGTACGGACCTGGGCACTGGGAAACTTGGGAGATTTAGCAAGACGCATTGAGCTGGCGTCAGCTTCGTCACAAAGGTCCCTGTTACTGTTCCTTAAAGCGTCTATGAATGTGCTGCCATTTTGCTTCCAGCTGCAATTATGTTTTTCGCGAGAAGGGTGAATCAGAGCTGCCAACAGCACTGCCGGCTTTTCTTTTATAACTTATATACAGGCACACCCCGCATTAACGTACGTAATGGGACCGGAACATGTATGTAAAGCGAAAATATACTTAAAGTGAAGCAATACCTTTTTCCCACTTATCGATGCATGTACTGTACTGCAATCATCATATACGTGCATAACTGATGTAAATAACACATTTGTAACAGGCTCTATAGTCTCCCCGCTTGCGCACAGCTTCGGTACAGATAGGGAGCTGGTATTGCAGTTCAGGACATGATGAAAGGCGCATGCGCGAGCTGGCGTTTGCCTATTGGGCGATATGTCCTTTCTCGCGAGTGTACTTAAAGTGAGTGTCCATAAACCGGGGTATGCCTGTATACCTATAACGTATATTATCTTTACTGTTCATGCAATGTCTTCAAATATAATGCATAACCTCTGTTCATTTAATGTAACCATGTATTATTTGTCATCAGAACTCTATGCCCAGGACATACTTGAAAACGAGCGGTAAAGCCCAATGTATTACTTCCTGGTAAAACATTTTATAAATAAATACATTTTGCTCAGCAGCTGCAATCCCTCTCACTTCATCATTTTTGAAAATGCTTTTTGGGCATAAAAGGTAAATAATGTAGAAAGTACATGTTGAGTGTTGGTCAGCCATGTTTCTACGTTTTGTTTTATGTGACCACACATTCTTTGGGGGTACTGCTGATTATCTCAGAGCCCACCTCGTGTCTGGTTCTGGCAAAGCAATCCATGCAATATCCTACATGCTTTTTTTTTTTTAGCAATCAGTTCTGTAGTATTAGATAATACTTACTACATTCTTTTTTTTAATTCAACTCTTAATGTCATTTTTTATGAGTTTGAATATACTGAGCCTCCTTTGATTTCTATGTTTGGCATTAGCCACTTCCTCAGCAGTGCAAGATCTTTGCAACACTTTCCTGCTTGTGAGAACTTGTTGCCAAAATTCCCAGCGTTAACTGCAAACTGTAACAATAGATAATGTTACCTTCGTAATATAAGAATACATTGTAGCTGCTGAGTTACACTGACCAAGGATTGATTGAAACTGAAAGGTGGCCATTTAGTGAACCCTGGGAAACAGGATCTTTGCTGATCGATCACTGGAGAACAAATCGATCAGCAGCTTTAGGTAATCAGTTTTCAATAAAGGTAACCAAAGGCTGTATATATTAAATTTAAAAAGAGATTTTTTTTTTAACGTGCCGCTTGGATTACCTCTTTTAAAAATACAATGAATAAATGGGAATTGATGCTTTAAATGAATGTTACAATCAGAGCTGGGGGCAAACTCTGGGGGTTATACTGATGAGTCAATGTGAATTCCTGTGCGGTAGTACCTGACAGCCTAGGAAATTTGGGTGCAGCAGTTTCACCGCGGCCAAATGGGCACCAGCACTTCGTCATTACTCACTCTGCCGCCGGAAGCTGCCGCTGCTAAGGTAAGTAAACCCCTTACCCTAAACTCTTACCCTAAAACCCTTGAATAAACAACCTACCCTAACCGCTAAAACCTTTAAAATAACCCCCTATCCTAACCAGTAATAAAACTCACCTTAAAAGCGGCCGGCGGTGGAGGTTCCAGCAGCGGATTGGCTGCGGTGGAAGGTCCGTCTGCAACGAAGCGGCGGCGGCCATTTAGTTACAGCAAAAACGGCGTCTACCAAATGCGTCCCATACCGGGAACCCGATTGTCCCTATCCCACTATAATTATTAAATCCACTTGTTGGCTCCCGGCTGCACTCGACTCCTTCATGGGGCAAATAAAAAGCTGTTTTCCAGAAATTTGCATTTGCAGTACACAGTATGCAGCAATTTTCATTGGTTGAAGCAGGGTGGAGGGATTTAGGCCCAGATGCACAAAACTTTAGCACGCCTCAGCGCCTATTCATATGAATGGGAATAAATGTAGGCTAAAGCTTAGCACCCCTTGGTGGATTTGGGCCTTAGTTTGTGATGGGGTGTCAATGCATTAACACCCAGAATTACTATGCCTATCACTTACAAAGCAGATAACTTTCTGACTGTTCTAAGTTTAGCTTATACTACACAACACATGCTGCTTTTATTAAGGGCTTCTACCTACAGTGACTAAGGCTGCGGTCCCAGTCATGTCTGTGACACGCGCGCCCGGCGGGGGGAGGCGGCGCGTGCACAGCGCTAACCGCGATCTCCAGGAGAGAGGGAAGCTTGTGACGGGAGGGGGCGTGGTCGGGGATTTGCGGGAGCGTGGCCATCATGTCACGCGGCTAGTTCGCCTTCATTGGGTGAACCGCCGGTGGGGGCGTGGCCACGCCTCCGTCGCAAGGTTTGAACTCAATTTCATTGAGTTGAAAAAACCTTGCAGTACGGCGCGGCTGCACCTTCAGCGTGAAGGTGACTACTGGGCCCAGCCCCAGTGAGGGGCGGTGCTTACACGCACAGCGCACGCCAAGCTGTGCGCTGTGGCAGTTACTGGGACCGCAGCCTAAGGAAAGAATGCAGTAGCAGTTTCCAAGCTACAGCAATCAAGACTTATAACATAATGTAGGAGAACAATTCAAATGTTTTTACATTCATACTGTATATTATTTAAATCTACAAAATTCAAGAATTTTGCAATTAGGTTGAAAAGGACAGTGAAGGCAATTTGTACAATAAAAGGGGAAATGGTGTGAAACCAGGGGAGAGGCACATTGAGAAGGTTAATAAACAGCCTGAAACCTGAGGCTAGACATCCAGAGGCAGATTTGTTGCGGAATGATGGATTTCAATATCATATTAGTAGGATTGAAAGTTGAATCTGGAAGTGTGGATGTAATATTCCAGTAAGATAGAAAGTAATAATGGAATATAAAAAATGAGGAGAAAAGAAGTTATTCGCGATCTCACAGGAAGAAACACAAAGGCAGAGAAAATTACATACAGTATAGCAGCGTTTTAACATTTTTTTTTGTTAAGGAACCCTATAATTATATTGGGAAATCCTGCGGAACCCCAACCCTCTCTAATAGCGCGTCTGAGATCAGATGCATTGTAAGGAACCCCAATCCTCTCTAATAGTGCGTCTGAGATCAGATGCATTGTAAGGAACCCCAACCCTCTCTAATAGCGCGTCTGAGATCAGATGCATTTTAAGGAACCCCAACCCTCTCTAATAGCGTGTCTGAGATCAGGTGCATTGTAAGGAACCCCAACCCTCTCTAATAGCGCGTCTGAGAACAGATGCATTGTAAATTCTTCTGTATTTGGTCCAATTTTCAAATCACCTGAAAATTGCAGGAAACCCTTTAGGGATGCACGAGGAACCCAAGGGTTCTTAGGAACGCCAGTTGAAAAACACTGACCTATAGTATGGTTATGGCATACCATTGTCATAAAAGGCAAAATGATAATTAAATTGTAATATACTACTATAAAAAAATGGATAACAGGACTACAAGTGATATTTGAAACTGGATGGAGAAACAAGAGTGACCAACAATTCATATGTACTCTCTACAGTATATTAATTACATTTACAGCCTAAAAATATAATGTTTGTTGCAGGTACATAGGCTGCATATAGTAATTTAAAATAAGAATTAAAGCAGGATTCCACCCAGAAACCTATATGAGTTTAGCTGATATACGGTTAATGTATTGCCCCCTGAGCAGGTCCTACTTTTTTTTTTGTGTCTGTGTTAAACACTAAGAAAATAATAATCTCTAGTTTCTGAGTTTACTGTGGTAACGTGTAGATTGCATTGGGCTCAGGGAGAGCTCTATTTTAACATTCCTTAATATTTGAAATGCTGATATCGTCTGAACGGAGCATGGGATTTAAAAATAAAAGGGAAATTGAAAACGAGATGTCTTCAAGTACGTAAAAAATAAAACACCAAACAAAACAATCGCAGACTGCTTCTTTACCGGCTGTGCATTTGGATTATGTATTGTAAATCAGCAGGTTTTATTTTCTTTCCAAATTTTAGTGCCAATCGGGGCACTATTGCCAGGGAACTCCAATTAACTTTTGAAGTAGTTTCCGTGCAGTTTTCTTTTCTCCGATCGGAACTATTGCAGTTTAATGAAAACCTCAGTAGATTGCCATAATAGACTCTCACTCAATCTCTTTCTCTCATCAAAATCTCATCTTTGTGGTGAAGGTGAGCAAAACAAACAGCGCACGTTTGATGCGAAAATGCACGCAAATCAGCTGGGGGGGGGGTTCTGCAATCTTTCTGCATAGACCATTTTGACAGAATACAGCGAAAACCCCTAATTTTTACTGCATGAAGTTGCATTTGAGTGATTTTTAAATGGAAAAAATTGCCTAAACTTATAGCCTCAGTACCAAGCAATACCAAGATATCAATTGATGTTGTGTGCTGCTGCTTTTTAAATAACTGGTTCATACAATATTTCATTCAACTGTTCCAGGCATTATGGGGGAGAAAAAGTTGTTGATGGTAACATTATCGGTGGCGCTCCAATGAATAAGAGGAACATCACAAAGGTCACTGGGAAACCAAGCCTTTACATGGACTCCACCGGAGCACCTTGGCCATCTAGCCATCAGAGAAACCAGCACGGCTACTCACAATGCCAAAACAAAATAAGCTAATGGGTAATGCAGTACGATCCAGAACCACCGGGAGGGTTAACCAAGAGCACCTCCCAGACCTCCTCTGTCTGTGGAAGTTATTACGCTTATCCAGCGGGTGCTCCACCTATTACCAGGAACCATACAAATGAGAGAGAGAGCTGTGATCACTATGCATAAATATACTGTAGTCTCTCGGGGGGCGATGGGGCCTGCTATTAAGCCAGAGGCCAGAGAGCTCGCCGTGTTAACTGTCGACGACAAATGTATTCTCCAATCTTGGATCATGACAATGTGGGGAACCTGGTAACGACCGCACCCCATGTCTCTGTCTCCCCTTCCCAGTTGTTGTTGAGACTTTCCAACTCCTCAGTGAGATCAGTTCTGTACCAAGCCTCAGTGGGTATACCTTGGTCTCAGCAGAGAGTGACCAGCTTGTCTCTCCATGGCGTCCTACAGGCTAGCCATAGTTTGCTCTGCGAGACCCCTACTCAAACTAACACAAGAAAAGAAGAGATC